>NC_091467.1:49918461-50226169 GCF_027789765.1 Dendropsophus ebraccatus
TGAAAAATACTAGGAGCGAGAGCAAAGACACTTTACAGCTTGCAGAAATTCAGGACTCTGGGAACGCCTCTTTGATATTTTGCACAAGAGAATACAATCATTTTCTATATTATGAAAATACTGAGACACATGACTGCTACCTAGCAGTGTCAGCAGGCTGGAACATAATTGCAGCTGACAGAATCCCTTTAATTCCATATTCTGTTCCATCATAGCAGCAGAAAAATGCTGGAGTGCTGGATGTGTTGCAGGACAGTCATCAATGGCACTCGACAGACCACAATGACTTGTAATACGGTTAGTTCTGTTATTATGATGAGAAGAATAAGTATTTTAAGCTGTGCTACTGTTCCCATCATGCATTAGGAAATTTGCAACAAAACACAGGTCTTGCAAGTATGCACTTTGTTATTTTCCCACTGTCTTCTGGGTGGTACTTAAAGAATGAATGTTTTCTTTTCTTTTTTTTTTTTTTTTTTAATTTTGCCCATAGTACACCAAGTAGCATGTTAGGGTATGTTCACACTGAGTTAAAGTGTCGGAGGTCCGCCTCAGAGTCCCATAGTGTCTTTATGCAAAAGAAGAGCCTGTGGAGCCACATCAAAGAGTCTCAAAACACAGGGCTAGCCAGATATCCCTCTGGGAAGGACCAAGCCAAGGGGTGGCTCCTGTAAGGAAACCACCAAAACCACCATATTAAGTGGCCCTATAAGTCAATGTAAAGACAAGGGAAAAACCAAGGCCAGGTAACCATCCACATACAGCTGTTTCGGGGTGTTGCCCCTCATCAGTGTGGAGCAGGATTTTGGCTAGGTGGGAGCAATGCCTAGTAGAGCCATAAGAGAAACACATCGCTGATCTCAGGGAGACCAGCCAAACGATAACACCGCCGGCTGCTAGTGAAAGCGCTCAAAGCAGTAAAGTCCTAGGTGAGTGCTAAGCTCTTTCTTACTTTTGGATCGTATTGGAGTTGTCTTCACTAGCTATATGCACCACCGAGCTACCTTTCCTTATGCCTCTATATCCTCTACCTCTATCGTCCTAGCCCGGATAGTCGTCCCAGCCACATATGCACTTTGGTGCTAACTCAGTTTATCTACTGGACTATATAAAGTCCTAGGTGCATTGCCCCCTGGGAAACATGAATATGCAAAAGAAGAGCCCGTGGAGCCTCATCAAACAGTCTCAAAACACAGTAATAGCCAGATATCCCTCCAGGAAGGACCCAGCCAAGGGGTGGCTCCTGTAAGGAAACCACCAAAACCACCATATTATGTGGCCCTGAGATCAGCGATGTGTTTCAC
Source organism: Dendropsophus ebraccatus (assembly GCF_027789765.1). Classification (NCBI taxonomy): domain Eukaryota; kingdom Metazoa; phylum Chordata; class Amphibia; order Anura; family Hylidae; genus Dendropsophus; species Dendropsophus ebraccatus. Next base: position 49,919,766 of record NC_091467.1, read on the forward strand.
AGTGTCTTTATGGGAGGGCTTGCATGCCTCTGCTTCTGTCGCTCTCTGCACGAAGAATTGACATGTCTTTGGGCGGAGATCGGCGGGAGTGGAGGCGCACAAGTCCCCCCATAAAGACACTCAGGGACACTGAGGAAAATGGGATTCTGCGGCAGAGATCCCTGCCACAGAATTCTGACTCTTTTACTCAGTGTAAACATACTCTTATAGAGCAAACAACCAAATATCTATGAGTGTGTAAGGGGAGGGGCTGCTAACACATATTATAAAACATGAATTAGCTAAACAATAGGACTGATATTGCTAAACATGATGAATGTGATGAAAGAGGACACTTACCAGGTATTCCCTGCTTTGTCCACATTTGACTGTTTAGTTCCTTTTCTCGTGCTTTTACATAGACCTCTCTCCTATAACATGATAAAATGTTAATACCCTTATAGAGGAGGACTCCTTTATGACTCTGCTTATCTGGTGTGTTAAACAAATGTATTCAGATAACTTGCCAGAAATATCCAGCCCCAGAGTAAAAAAAGAATCTTCTATTATTACATACTGTTATTGCCAACAATATGAGAGCAAAGCCTGAAAGATCAGTTTAATCACGGGCAGTAAAACATAGTGCAAAGAGGCAGCAGAACCCCGGCGGTATTAAAGTGCAAAGAAATAAAGTGATTTATTCCATCATGACATAAAAAGACTAGAGATGAGTGAACCTCGAGCATGCTCGAGTCCATCCGAACCAGAACTTTCAGCATTTGATTAGAGGTGGCTGCTGAAGTTGGATAAAGCCCTAAGGCTATGTGGAAAACATGGATATAGTCATTGGCTGTATCCATGTTTTCCAGACAACCTTAGAGCTTTATCCAAGTTCAGCAGCCCCCGCTAATCAAATACTGAACGTTTGGGTTCGGATCGACTCAAACCCGGTTCGCTCATCTCTAAAAAAGACCTTTCTGAGATGAAAGGCTATTAGTAATAGCAGGAATCTTCATGTTATTTCCTCTTCTGCTAACTTGGCTGTCTCGTGGTCTGATTCCAGAATAATGGATCAGGTTAATCCATGGCTGCTCAGGTCAGGATTGTTTTGGAGTTTCATTTGCTCTCTAGGGCTTTCATAATCTGTGTGGAGTATGTGTGAGTATGGCCTGGGCTACACTAAGACTTTTTGTACCATTACTGTTTCATTTTTTTTTTATTTTTCATATTCAAATTTTTTTATTGAATAACGGGAAAGGGGTACAGAAAGGAAAAAAGGGTGGAGGTAGGGAAAGACAGAAAAAAAGAAAAAGGGCTACACTGCCAGCAATGAGACTAATTGCAATCAAGAATGATTGACATAAGGTGTTTCAGATAACAGAGCATAAACAAAGTCCACTTCATGGGACGAGAAATATAATTTGAACAATACACACGATTGGAATGCGTGCTTCTGCTGAGTGCTATCTATCTACTGATAAACTTATAAGGAATAATCAGGAAGATGCAAATAACCTAAACAAGGGGGGAGGGGGAATCACGACCATGCGGGGGGTGGGGGTAGTGGTCGGGGGGAGCTTGTTCTTGTAACCTTCAAATAAACATACATGCCTATTCAGTACTGAGAGCCAAGGCACCTAATAAAACATCATTACAATAGCCCTGTACATGCACAGCCAGTTCTCCAGTGGTTTTGTGCAAGCTAGTGGTGAAAAAAAGATCTGAAATTCCCTTTAAGAAGGTCCCAAGACAAGAGTCTCATGGTTATTTTACATAAGAATTCATTTGTTATTCACAATAACAGAGGAGCATATTGGTAAGAGGATATTGGAGCATATTTGTAAAATAATATTAAACAAGTAAGACTAACTGCATGACCACACTGTATTGTATATTGCGTGAATTAATGCACATGGATTAATGGTTGACAAACAACGTATTGAATCTGCATGCAATAATATAAAAAGGAAAGCTATGTATTCATTGATAAAGGTAAAAAGGTCTTTATATTTTTGGACTGCACAACAATGATATAGCTGGCATACTTAGTCTTCCCTGCAAAGTTAAGTCAGTTTGTGGCTTGATCCCAAAACCACTGAGACATAAATCATCTACTAAGACCATTCTCAGCGGATGGGGTGACCTCTGAGTGTTTTCTACTTAGCTCCATAGTTACCCTGTCACCCTGGAGAGCGGCCAGAGTTCCACTGCACCGTGTGAAATGTAATAAGGTCAGTAAGGGAGAGGAAGTTATGTGAAAGAACTGAATACACCATCAAAGATCTCTGTAATGTGCAGGCAGATCCAAATCTAGTAAACCCCTTTAAAGCCTATTCACCCTGGCCAATTAACCCTATTACCTGTGTATGTATCTGTGAGCGATTATAGCAATATCTGGCCAGTGTAGGTGAAAGATACAATTAGTGACAAACCCTTCCTCTACAGTGTGATCTTTGCTGATCCTGCTGCTGCTGCTTCCTCCAAGGACAGCAGCATCAATAATCCTGATGGAAATGATTATCCTGACCCTTTATTGATAACTCGACAAATCACAATGCGGAAAAAAAGTAGTAGTAGTAGCAGCAGGGGCATAACTATAGCAGTTGCATGTAGGTCCTGAAGCCTGTGGGGCTCTAAAGACTAACCTGCCAAGTGTATAACAGCACAGAACCCGGTTATAGATTCGGCACCACTACAGTCCGGGAACCTCAGTTTTGCAACTCAGTTCCAGTGAAATGAATAAAGCAAGAAACAGTTTGTAAGCAGTAAAGTGGTAACTCTGAAGAACTGGCTGGCTCAGTGTCGGATTGGGCCACTGGAGGATCCACCGATGGGCCCCTCCGCCAGCACACTGACTGTGCGATGGCTGGCCGCTTTGCCCCTTTAAACCACCCTCCAATGGAAGCAGACGTGCCGGGCACAGGCAAGTCTGCTTGAGCGTCCTTCTCCCGGTGACGTCACTTCCTGGACGCACGCCGGCGCGGAGGAGCAAGGAGTGGAGGCCAGAACAGGAAAGAAGCCCAGAAAGTTGCATGGGACCGGAGCTCCAAGAGGGAGAGAGACACTGCTGGGGAGCACTGTGAGAGGTGAGTAGGCTTTTTTTTTTTTTTAAATCCTTAATAGGGGGGGGGGGGATGCTGCACAGAGGGGGCTTTGTATATAGGGGATGCTGCACAGAGGGGCCGATGTATATGGGTGGATGCTGCATAGAGGGGGCTATTCATGGAGGGGATGCTGTACAGAGGGGCCTATATATGGGCTGATTGGTGGGCCCCAAGGATCATTTCCTCTGGTGAGCCCCAGGTACCCCAGTCCGACACTGGGCTGGCTGCAGTAATGGCTCTTTCTGTATACACAACTGTTTAGGATTTTTATCTTGGAGAACACCTGAAACCCCTAGGTGGACCCCCTTGGATTTCGAGGCGGTTCCCTGGAATCTGATTTGAGGTATACAACCATATGAGCACTACTTTAGGAGAGCACTGGCAGGCTGTGACAATGACGTTGATAACAAAACAATGTAATAACAAAAGCGAGTACAAGTGACACACTGACTAAAGAAAAAAATAGAACTAAAGATATAACCTTGCTGGTTTGCATGCTGTTCCTTTTTAGATTTTGCCTGAAATAGAATATTAAAAATGATTATATAAACGCCATCACCTACAGAAAGAGACATGGGGGGAGATGTGTCTTAGTTGGCCTTAGCAACCAATCAGATGCCACCTTTTATATTTCAAAGAATTTGTGAGGAATGAAAAGTGGAATCTTATTGGTTGCTAGGGGCAACTAAGACAATTCTACTTTAAAACCATGTTTGATAAATCTCCCCCATTATGTTTAAACTTGTACCATGCAAACCAAGTTACATGGTAACTTGAAATGGTACAAATGGTTATCGATATTCCCTCATTCAGAGATACTTGTCCTGTGTAAAAGTGCCAGCGATCAGTCGATGCATAGCAATGAGCACCAAACGCCCACTCATTGGTCGATTTGATCTTTTGTGCAGCTTGTGAAATCATTGTTATTGGTCGCACAAATGGCTGCATGATTAATCATGACTTGTATAGGCAACTGCAAGCGAGTGCACTCTGACGCCTATCAGGCCGTATGAAAATGCCCTAAGGTTGTGTTTACACGTGGCATTTTTGATGCACCTTTTTATATGTTTTTACAGCGATTCTGCCAGAATTGCAGCAAAAATTGTGTGTTTTTTCTCCCTGCAATGGCAGTCCGGGCACTGCACTCCGTGGCTGCTGAAACCACTCTATTGCTACAATCTGCCATATCCAGGCTTCAGTGATGGATCAGTGTAATTCTAGCGGATACTGGAGAGAGAGAGAGAGAGATAGATAGAGAGATAGATACTGTAGAGAGCTCCTGAAACCGCTCCACATTCTAAAACTGCTGAGCTGACATAAAAAGACAAAATAGCGGTCATTAAGAGGTAAAAGAAAATGCAAGAAAAGAAGTGAATATTATTGAAGTTATTATTAGTATTAGAACAGGCGCTGGGCTATAAAATCCTGTCCTAGGTATGCTTCCTATATATCAGAAGACAAATGAGGGCAATGCTCCTACCTGAAAGACACATCATTCTGTTTTTTTTTCACCGCTTCCTTTGAGTATTTGTTCTCTATGTTTTTCACTAATGTCTTAGCTACATCTTTACATTTGGCTTTTTCATTCTGTAAAATGTAGAATTCACATTAATTAATTTTTTTTTTCATTCCAGTAAAAGGGAACACATTTCAAAAGTTGTTGAGCTATGTATTTATGGGCTAAACCTAAAGGGGTTTTCCTATCTAAAGAAGTTCTTATCCACAGAATAGGGTATAACTGATAGGAGTTTGGTGCTTGGCAATGTTTGGTGGCCGCAGGGAGAATAAACAGAGATCTGACTATACACACGTCATGCACTATATTCTGGAACAACTGTCCCTGATCTCACCGCCTTTTATTTAAAGGAATTATCCAGTATTAGAAAAAAAACATAGCTGCTGTCTTTCTCAGTTTGTGTACAGTATTGCAGCTCAGTTCCACTGAAGTAGATAGGGCTTAAGGTGTTGTAGGAGAAATCACCGGCACTACTCCCTGTTAGTGGCTTGTACATAATATGCTGGCATGCAGTGTGGACTATGACTGGTCTGCAACGGGGGTGCTCCTCGCAAATCAGCAAATATGTGAACAGTCCAATGATTAGGAAAAAGATGAAGGCACTCACCCATACGTTGCAAGTATAAAATAATTCTAAGCTGTATGGCCACCTTAAGCCCCAATCAATAGGAAGAAAATTAGGGCACTCACCCATACGTTGCAAGTATGGTGCAACGTATGGGTGAGTGCCCTAATTTTCTTCCTATTGATTGGGGCTTAAGGTGGCCATACAGCTTAGAATTATTTTGGCCGAACACGGCGCTCATGGTGGTTTCGACCGCCAGTCTGTGGTGTATAAGGCCCCCCTGATCAACCAAAGATAGATGTTGATGGTAATCGGGGTTGGCCGCAGACCCCTTTGTTGAGAAATACAGCATTCTTGCTGCACACCCCTACCCTCTCTCCCGAAAGAGAACATAGGAACGGTGGACACAGCAGCTAGCCAGGCAGGTGAAGGACAGCCAACAGGCGGGTGACGATCATTTGGCTATTAGTTATTGAAAGTGTATGGGGCCTTAATGCGAATGTACCATTAGGTACATCACTGTGCTTTTTCTTACCTTAATTGATCGTTGGCTTGGCGCTGGTCTTTTCCCAAGGACTGGCCCGCCCCGGAGCACTGGGGGCAGTGCCGCTGCTCCCCGTGTGGCGATATCCCCTCCCCTCTGTGACATGGCTCCTAGAGCCCGGCGGCGCTTAAAGGACAAGTGCCATGAAAAACTTTTTCCCAGTAATTGAAGCACATTACAAAGTTATATAACTGTGTAATGTGCTTCAATCACCTCTCGGCCTCCCTTCCCTGTCTTTTCCCCCCTCCATCCCCCAGCAGGAAGTGTCCTAACTCACACAGACCTGATTACTGTCGTCACCGTCACCAAGCTCTTCTCTCAGCTCCTTCTCCTGTTACACTAGCCTCCCCCCTCCCCTGCCTTGTCAGGTGACAGGCTTGCTCAGCTCCCATTGGCTGAACAACTGCAAGCCATCACTTGTCACATGTCACTTGCTTATCTTCCCTCAGACTGACTCCAGCACATAGGCAGCTCCCCCCTCCCCTCATACCCTCTCTCCTGCTGCCATGGACTCAGTGAAGGAGTCATGTCACTAGAGAAGATAAGCTGAGCAAGCAGAGTCACCTGACAAGGAGGGGAGGGGGAGGCTGGTGTAACAGGACCTAGAGCAGCCCTCCTGCTGATGACTCATCCTCACAAGAAGGAGCTGCCTGGTGACGGTGACGACAGTCATTAGGTCTGTGTGAGTCAGGACACTTCCTGGTGGAGGGTGGAGGGGGGAAAAGACAGGGAAGGGAGGCAGATAGGTGATTGAAGCATATTACAGAGTTATATAACTTTGTAATGTGCTTCAATTACTGGGAAAAAGTTTTTCATGGCACTTGTCCTTTGTAAAAAAAAAAAAGGACTGCGCCATCAGCATCCCCGCATTAATCGATTAAGTTAAAAAAAAGCGCAGTGATGTACCTGAAGGTACATTTGCTTTAAGTTGTAATACCACACACAGACTGGGTGGTACACAAAGACTGGGGTCATAATGGAACCATGTGACCTGGTGTATTATCAGTTGCTGAGCTAATGGGATTATACTGCTGGGTTTCTTCATGTCCTCCTATGTAGATATCCTAGCTCAAAAAATGTTATAGATAGTTTAGAAGAGGTGTCCTAAAAGCTTCTAAAGGTGTTCCAATATTTTTCTCTAAATAGTGTACACATGTATACAGATATAACTGGACTCCCCTTAATGTGTATCTAAACATTTTTTTTTTCACAAAATTCTGTGCAGATGCATCAGAATAATTTAGACTTTTAAAGTCATACAATTGATATATATACAGTGAAAGCTGTGGGTGAATATATCAAACCCCATTCGTTTGACTAGTGTACTTTGAGCCATCACTTGGTTGGTACACTACGCCTTTTTGTTTTACAGGTAAGAAAACTGCACTTATTCTGTGTTTCTAAGCCACAGCATCCAGGAAAAAAGGCAATACTCTACAGCAGGCTTAGACATTATGTGAACAGGGCCTAAACCTTACCAGATTTTTCTCTGGGTCTTTACACTTTGTTACATATCGGGAGCTCTTTGACTTTTCTACCGCTGTGATCTCATTCTTTGTTCTTTCTAACTCAGGATTCTTAGGGCGTAAATACAAATCTGTCCTTTTGCTAAAGGACGTTTCTGTGCTTAAGAAACTGTCATTACTCTTTGGTTTTATGGTCCTTTCCTTGACCTCTGTCATTGTCTGATATACTTGCTTGGTGCTTTTACTTAGATCTAAAGCCTTTGCCTTAGTCTTTTTAGAAGTTATAACTTTTTCCACAGGGTTCTGTGCAGCCTTTTTATCCTCAACTACAGAACAGAATGTCTGTCCTTTATCTGCATTATCACAAGCTTTTTCTGGAAGCAGAGAAATTAAAACACAATAGGTTATGATTTATACTCGATTAAAATAGAAATACCACAAAAACATAAAAAAAAAGTAACACTTGCTTAGTATACTGACGTTACACTATAATAACAGCACTACTCTCATAAACAATAATGACCATCTAAACTCTATAGAAAAACTGTCTCTGTAATGTTAGGCAGAATTGAATTGCTTCTATAGTTCTTCCAGTGATCACAGGGCTGGACTAGCACTTCGCCTGCTCATCAAGGAAGCAGTCAGGGTAGTCTGGTACTGCTGGATAACCCTGACTGCAGACTATAAAAGGTCCTTTAACACACACAGATATGTGACAGATTTTTAAAGCCAAAGCCAGAAATGGATTTGAAAATAGAAGAAACCTCATTTTTTCTGATGTGACCGGTTCTTTGTTTATAGTCTGTTCCTGGCTTTGGTTTAAAAAAATCTGTCAGATATCTGTGTGTAAAAGGACCCTAAGACACATTCTTTAGCACTTTTTAGCAAGATATTTTCAAGCTTAAAATTGCTAAATAATCACTTTTGATACTATGACAAGTGAGGCTGTGTTCAGACACACAGGAACAGAAGCTGAGCTGCAGTTACAGGTTGCCACCACTACACAGTGGACAGAGACAAGCTTCACTCACTGGACTGTGCAGGTGCTGAACACCTGATGTTAAGTTATCCTCATTTGCCTAGAAAACCTATTTAATAGTAACTGTATGTAACACTTTATCAGCCATACATTTACCTTTTTGACGTGTACACATTGAATGCCTTTTGTTCACACCCAAATATTTCTCTGTTAGTCCAGGCAACCTATAATCGATAATGCAGAGTAAGTGGGGAAGGATGTACTAAATGACAACAGGTTGGATTGATAAACTCATTGTCACTGAAATCCATAAAAACATACCCATCTGGCAGAGCAAAAAACTATCGTAACTTATTTTATTGCCGTGGCCATGAAACTTTAAGAACACTTGTCCAAAATATTTACAATATTCCTCAAATTAAATAGGATTATTATATGATAACAAACAATAGTTTTATAGTGATGCAGGTCTGGGATTTGCAAAATCATCAAATTAGCTTCTCCTTAAGGCCCCATGCATATGTCCGGTAAATTTATGCAGAATTCTTAGCAGGAAATCCATATAAATTTCTTAACCCATAGGGTTCTATCTGGCACAGGCACCCTTCAGGATTTTTCCTTAAGGATGTCCATGTCGGAAAAAAGGTCAGGAAATTAAGTGCCCATAGAATCCTATGATTCTGGAAACTGGAATTCTGGACAGCTCCGGGTGCACTGCTAGCCAGCCAGGGCCAGAGCTAGCACCCTTTATGTGCCGTTGGGTGCTGCGCCTGAAGATCCATTGGCTACCCATGCTGTCAATCACTCTTCTGACCAGAGGCAGCATTATGCGTTGGGCCACAACAGGCCGCGCTCTCCCCAGCGTCCTGTCACGCCAGCAGATAAGACAGACAGACAGAGAACCTACGTTGGAGAGCTGTGCTGCTGCCATGCAGCAGGTAAGTATGTATTTTAATTATTTTTTTCCCTTCCCATTTTTACATTAAAGAAATACTGACTATTTCCTGAAGCCTCCTGAAAGACTTCCTGATCAGTACATGGTCAAAGACGTGTACATAGAGCCTTAGGCTCAGAAAGGTATTCTGGGAACCAAAAATATTAAAAAAAATCCCTGGGGGCTGGTAAAATCATCCTCCCCTGCGGAGGTCTGCCTTACACAGAATCAAGTTCAGCGCCCCCCTTTCTTACTGCTCACTGCGACTTCTGAGACAAGATGTCCTTCCGAGACATCTGTACCAGGGCACTAGAAGGTGCTGGGCCTGCAGCTGCAGAGGACGGGGTTAGGTGAGTATCATTTATTTCTTATTTAAACAATCTCCACAACATATAAAAATAATATAATAACAGAACAGCCCATTAAGATTTTTGCTGTGAAATCAATATAGAACAGATTGAATAAATGGTGCAAAAAATGCACCACCAAACTGCTCCTATTATAAAGGCTACAACAGAAGCATATTTCTATCCAATACACATTAATCATTTATATATCTACAATAGGCTTCATGTATCTATTTCACAATACATAAATGTTTCACTTAAAATATTTTCGCTCAAAATATTTAGATACATACAAAACTGCATTTTTTCCAGTAGTAAATTGTGTGTCAGGCACAATCTCTATTTGCTCGTCTGGAAGAAAAAAATTACAGAAAGTTTCCATGCAATTTAATAATGTAACAATGTTGTATATGAGTAGATGTATGTGGTGATGGTGGTTTTGTGTAATAAAACTCATGTATAATACCAGTCTTTACCTCCTTTTGAAAGTTGACCTTCGCTCTCATTGGAATGGACTGTTCTTTTGTCAGGAGCTGTAATTCTCTGCTAAGCATACAAAGTGGTTAATTTCCATAAAACAGCTTCAGAGACAGGCTGCCTAGTAAAGTCACACAATGCAGCTGCCTGTTGTATTACCTGCACAATCAGGCAGCTATTGGCCACTGGATGTGGTTGTGACTAAAGATGAGCGAACCTGCCGAGGTTCGGGTTCGTATGAACCTGAACTCTCGGCGTCTGATTCCCACTGTCTGCAGCCTCCGTGAAGAGGGTGGATACAGCCGGAGGACCGCCTGGAAAACTGGTATACAGCCTATGGTTATGGCTGTATCCCAGTTTTCCAGGCGGTCCTCCGGCTGTATTCACCCTCTTCACGGAGGCTGCAGACAGTGGGAATCAGACGCAGAGAGTTCAGGTTCATACGAACCCGAACCTCGGCAGTTTCGCTCATCTCTAGTTGTGACTTCATCCACATGCTTCAGGGGTATTGTGTGACTTTGTCCTTATGGTTGTTGTTTATTGGCATAACTCTAACTAAATACTCATTTGATCCATTAACAACCTAAGTGTTCACAGCCAAGCAATGGCTCACAGACCCCCAAGAACTATAATAACATTTAAACACAAACCTTCATTGGTGCAATTTGCTTAGTGTGTCCTGTGCAGTCCTTTATGTTTGTAATGGGAGTGGAGCTTCGTTTAGTTGAGTTTGTCATTTCTAGAGGTACTTTTCTTCTTCCTCGCTCCAATGTTGCTGTAAAACATTACATTATATACTCCTTTCTGCCATACTATGCCATTGTGCTGGTAATTTATATAGTACACTACTGCAATTGGCATTTGGGAGAGTAAGGACTATGGAAGCTATGGGTTTGCACAGTGCTAGTGCTAGATGTTAGAATAAATATAGAAATTAACAGCAGCATCAGCCCTGAACCCTAACCAATGAACAGGGTGCACTGGGGGGGGGGGGGGGGGGGGGGATGATTTACACAGTGCACTACTGTAAATGTCATGTGAAGAAGAAGGGATTACTGAGTGTATTTGCAAGCCTTGGTGCTAAGAAAAGGAGAAAGCCTTTTTCTTGTATGGGCAGTGGAGATTGTCTGGGGGCCCACAGCTTGCAAGTACACAGCCCAGTTATTCCTCTCACTCTTGCTCTACTTCTCCCACAGGGAACCCATGGTATGCCCCACCCTCACTCCCTGTGTTCTGTCTTGCTCAGGCTGTTACTAGAGACAACTTTCCCCTGATAACAAGCAGTAACCAGCAGACTGCAGAGAAGGGAGACACTTAGTGGCCAAGACATTATAGTTGTTTTTCTGGGGTAGGGAGTAATTTTTAATACATTTAGTGATTTACAAATATGTAAGTAATTACATAGGATAGCACAAGGCAGGAAGGTACTTTATAAAACAGCGATAATTTAAATGATGCTTTAATGGGAAAATATGCATCAATAATTGACACGTCACAAAACATTATTGTGAACTGTGCCGATTTCTCTCAATTTATAAAGTATGGGTTTCATGCTGTTTTCATGCAATTTTTGATACATACTGTAATGTATCCATAGGCTTTTACTGTGAAAAAATATATAGGAAAACATCGGTCCTACTGGCATGCATGTTACTGTTTACACGTGCAATAGACATACATCTGCTTGCTCGACTCTTTTTCTGTAACCATGACAGACTTTAATGCAAAGGGCAATGAAAAACTTAGCCACAGCTTCAATGTACGGTATAGGGAATTGGTATGTCAGTGGAAAATCCTTTCCCCCTAAAGGTGATGTTAGCAGATCAGGCGTTTATGGTATAGTATATCCAGCCCCTCTGCTGCCACCAATGGCTATGTAGCTGTGTTGTGAACTGCAGGGCTGTAAAAGTCCTTTCTGGGTTACATATAGCTAATGCAGCATTAACAATATGGAGCCTTCATTAACGTCCATTGTAATGCATATTAGCATTAGTCATGGATAGCAGCCTGTGTCACTAGTGTAGCAGAGGGAGCAGTGATTGACAGTTATTCCTGCCTGCTCTGCTACACTGTGCCACAGCTGCTGCACTACTGCCACAGACAGCCTCCCTAATGTCTATTCTAATGTTAATATGCATTAGATATTGACATTAAGGAAGGCTCAGTATCTGCATGCATTTATCAATATGTAACTGTGCCAGGACCAGGGCTTGTGCAGCCCTGCAGTTTGCTACTAAGCCATTATTGGCAGTAGTGGGGACATCTCACCCCTTACTTCTGCCATTCAATGTAAAACTGTTTAAAAAGAATGTTATATTACAAAGTTATTATATAATTTGTATTCCCCTTTAATGTAAGCTTGAGCTAAAGAAGTTTAAAAAACTAGGATTTCAGAAGATTACATTTTCAGTCATCTGATTGAAGAGAACATATGTTATACTTTTGGTTATGTGAAGTTAGGAAAAGCTGATAAGATGAAAATTGTACAATAAGGACAAGTACACATCCGGTAAATATGAGGACAAGTACAATAAGAGAGGAGGTAACATTACATACACTACTGTTCAAAAGTTTGGGGTCACATTGAAATGTCCTTATTTTTGAAGGAAAAGCACTGTACTTTTCAATGAAGATAACTTTAAACTAGTCCTAACTTTAAACAAATACACTCTATACATTGCTAATGTGGTAAATGACTATTCTAGCTGCAAATGTCTGGTTTTTGGTGCAATATCTACATAGGTGTATAGAGGCCCATATAGAGGCCCATTTCCAGCAACTATCACTCCAGTGTTCTAATGGTACAATGTGTTTGCTCATTGGCTCAGAAGGCTAATTGATGACTAGAAAACCCTTGTGCAATCATGTTCACACATCTGAAAACAGTCTAGCTCGTTACAGAAGCTACAAAACTGACCTTCCTTTGAGCAGATTGTGTTTCTGGAGCATCACGTTTGTGGGGTCAATTAAACGCTCAAAATGGCCAGAAAAAGAGAACTTTCATCTGAAACTCGACAGTCTATTCTTGTTCTTAGAAATGAAGGCTATTCCATGCGAGAAATTGCTAAGAAATTGAAGATTTTCTACAACGGTGTGTACGACTCCCTTCAGAGGACAGCACAAACAGGCTCTAACCAGAGTAGAAAAAGAAGTGAGAGGCCGTGTTGCACAACTAAGCAAGAAGATAAGCACATTAGAGTCTCTAGTTTGAGAAACAGACGCCTCACAGGTCCCCAACTGGCATCTTCACTAAATAGTACCCGCAAAACACCAGTGTCAACATCTACAGTGAAGAGGAGGCTGCGGGATTTTGGGCTTCAGGGCAGAGTGGCAAAGAAAAAGCCATATCTGAGACTGGCCAATAAAAGAAAAAGATTAAGATGGGCAAAAGAACACAGACATTGGACAGAGGAAGACTGGAAAAAAGTGTTGTGAACAGATGAATCCAAGTTTGAGGTGTTTGGATGTAACGCCCGGAGTAGTGGATCCACTGGACCGGCACCAGCGATGGCACAAACCTCACCAGGGAGCGGAGTCTAAGGGGCCGCTGGTTTTCACCAGAGCCCGCCGCAAGGCGGGATGGACTTGCTGCGGCAGGCGACCCCCAGGTCGCTACCCCTGGCTTGGTTGCTGGTGTCGGCAGGCGAGGCGTGGCAGAAGATGGCACAGGCAATAGTCTGCAGATGAGAGAGCACGTGACAGGCTGGACACGGGAACAGGTGGCGTGACAGGGAAACAGGAACCAGGAACGAGGACTTGGGACCAGGTAACGGACAGGACTCAGGAACAGGGACTTGGGACCAGGTAACGGACAGGACACAGGAACAACAGGGAGCTGGGCCAAACGCTATGGGAAGCATGTAGAGGCTCCAACCCTAAGGACAGGGCATGCTGGGATTTATAGGGGAGTGATTGGTGACACTAACCAATTAGGAGCGCACTGCCCCTTTAAATCTGAGACAGCCGGCGCGCGCGCGCCCTAGGAGGCGGGGACGCGCGCGCCGGCCGGCACAGACCGCGACATGCACGGAGGAGAGGTGAGGCGCCCCAGGGGCCGAAGCAGCAGCAGCGCCGGGTCCCTACACAAGGACCCCGGCGGCTGCACGGGACAGGAGGCGGTCGCGGCGGCAACCCGGAACGCGGGAAGCCGCCGCGGCCGTGACAGTACCCCCCCCCTTTGGCCTCCCCCTCTTTCTTGCCTGCAAATGGCACAGGAAGCCACAAAGTCTTTGACATCTTGGGATAGGCTGGGCCACCAGTAGTGGCGAGAGATCCGTTGGCCGGTCTTACGGACTCCAGGGTGCCCGGCCTCCAACGAGGAATGTCCCCACTTCAAAATACCTCTTCGAAGCGCAGGGTGAACATGAGTCTTTCCGGGGGGTACTCTCTGAAGAGTGGAGGTGACGACTGGTACTAGGCGATCAGGCGGTAAAACGTGGCAAGGGACTGTGGGTCTGTGGACGAGGACCTTCTGTAAGTTCTTTCGGTGGTGAGAGGACACGACCTTAGTCTTGGGTACGGGGAGAGGGTACACCTCGGCAGAGAAGGCATCCGCCGAGTCTTGGTCTTCTGCCGGTAGGCCGGATAGAGGCTTGGCCGGGACAGGAAATGACATAATACACTTGGTCTGAGGTGACTTGAGACACTGGTGGGAACAGTCCTGACCCCAACTGAGAATCTCCCCGGTTCTCCAGTCCAGCTGAGGGGCATGTTCTTGTAGCCACGGGAGTCCCAGGAGGACCGCGGGGGAAGAATGGGGCAGGACGTAGAAGGATATCTCTTCTTGATGTAAAGGACCCACCTGGAGGACTAAAGATGCGGTCTGGTAGTACACACGGTCGGTAAGAATTTCGCCCGTGACCGAGGAGATAGTCAGGGGCCTGGCTAGTCGGGTCACGGGTAGCCGCCATCTTTGGACCAATGTTGCCGCAATAAAACTGCCTGCTGAGCCAGAATCGAGGAAGGCAGTAGTCTGATGATTTTGTCCTGAGGGAGTCCGGATGGAAACTGGCATAGACAGACTTGGAAAGGTGGCATTCACACCTAGGGACACCTGTCCCACCGGACCTAGGTGCGAGCATTTTCCGGATGTTTGGGGACGTAGGGGACATCCCAGCCGGAAGTGATCGGAACCACCGCAATAGAGACAGAGATTCCGCTCCAGGCGCCGGATTCTTTCATCAGGCGTCAGGTGAGCCCGTTCCACCTGCATAGGAATCTCAGGAGAGGGTTGGGACATCGAAAGGTCAGGATTCTGGAAAACCGGCGCCAGCTGGGGATGGCGACGGGAACGGGTTAGTAAATGTTCATGCCGAACCTCCTCCTCCCTCTCCGAAAAACGAGTATCAACTCGGGTGGCCAGTAGAATGAGTTCGTTCAGGGAGGTAGGCAGGTCTCGGGCAGCGAGCACGTCTCTCACTCGACTAGACAGACCCTTCTTGAAGGTGGCCAATAGGGCGGCCTCGTTCCAGTCCAATTCAGCTGCCAGGGTGCGGAACTGGATGGCGTAGTCACCAACAGAGGAGCTGCCTTGAGAGAGGTTGAGGAGAGCAGTCTCGGCTGAAGAAGCACGGGCAGGTTCCTCAAAGACGGAGCGAAACTCGAATAGGAAGGCCCGGAGATTGGCAGCAACAGGATCATCACGGTCCCACAGTGGCGTGGCCCAGGCCAGGGCTCTACCTTCCAATAGGCTGATGATGAAAGCCACTTTAGAGCGCTCGGTGGAAAACTGACTACTCAAAAGTTCAATGTGCATGGTGCACTGAGTCAAGAATCCTCTGCACAACTTAGAGTCCCCAGAGTACTTGCTTGGGAGGGCCAGTCGGAGTGAAGAAGAAGCGTCAGGAGGTGGTGTGCGCTGGGCAGTAGTCTGCTGCTGTAAGGCGGCAGTGAGTTGCTGGATCTGCTGTGACTGTTTCTGGATTTGTTGAGCCTGTTGCGCGACCACTCTGGCGACGTCACGGAGATCAGGCACCTCGCCGGGATCCATGGTTGGAGCCTACTGTAACGCCCGGAGTAGTGGATCCACTGGACCGGCACCAGCGATGGCACAAACCTCACCAGGGAGCGGAGTCTAAGGGGCCGCTGGTTTTCACCAGAGCCCGCCGCAAGGCGGGATGGACTTGCTGCGGCAGGCGACCCCCAGGTCGCTACCCCTGGCTTGGTTGCTGGTGTCGGCAGGCGAGGCGTGGCAGGAGATGGCACAGGCAATAGTCTGCAGATGAGAGAGCACGTGACAGGCTGGACACGGGAACAGGTGGCGTGACAGGGAAACAGGAACCAGGAACGAGGACTTGGGACCAGGTAACGGACAGGACTCAGGAACAGGGACTTGGGACCAGGTAACGGACAGGACACAGGAACAACAGGGAGCTGGGCCAAACGCTATGGGAAGCATGTAGAGGCTCCAACCCTAAGGACAGGGCATGCTGGGATTTATAGGGGAGTGATTGGTGACACTAACCAATTAGGAGCGCACTGCCCCTTTAAATCTGAGACAGCCGGCGCGCGCGCCCTAGGAGGCGGGGACGCGCGCGCCGGCCGGCACAGACCGCGACATGCACGGAGGAGAGGTGAGGCGCCCCAGGGGCCGAAGCAGCAGCAGCGCCGGGTCCCTACACAAGGACCCCGGCGGCTGCACGGGACAGGAGGCGGTCGCGGCGGCAACCCGGAACGCGGGAAGCCGCCGCGGCCGTGACATTGGATCACAAAGAAGAACATTTGTGAGACGCAGAACAAATGAAAAGATGCTGGAAGAATGCCTGACGCCATCTGTTAAGCATGGTGGAGGTAATGGGATGGTCTGGGGTTGCTTTGGTGCTGGTAAGGTGGGAGATTTGTACAGGGTAAAAGGGATTCTTAATAAGGAAGGCTATCACTCTGCAACTCCATGCCATACCCAGTGGACAGCGATTGATTGGAGCCAATTTCATCCTACAACAGGACAATGACCCTAAACACACCTCCAAATTGTGCAAGAACTATTTACAGCAGAAGCAGGCAGCTGGTATTCTATCAGTAATGGAGTGGCCAGCGCAGTCACCAGATCTGAACCCCATTGAGCTGTTGTGGGAGCAGCTTGACCGTATGGTACGCCAGAAGTGCCCATCCAACCAATACAACTTGTGGGAGCTGCTTCTAGAAGCGTGGGGTGCAATTTCTCCAGCTTACCTCAACAGATTAATAGCTAGAATGCCAAAGGTGTGCAATGCTGTAATTGCTGCAAAAGGTGGATTCTTTGACGAAAGCAAAGTGTGATGTAAAAACAATGTTATTTCAAATACAAATCATTATTTCTAACCGTGTCAATGTCTTGACTCTATTTTCTATTCATTTCACAACGTATAGTGGTGGTGAAGAAGTGTGACTTTTCATGGAAAACACAAAATTGTTTGGGTGACCCCAAACCTTTGAACGGTAGTGTAATTCTACATTACAAGCAACTAAAAAAAAATATGTCAAGTCATTTGACTCACCAGATTTTCTTGACACTGAAGAATTTAATTTATTCGTTCCACAAGCCACAGATATACTCATTGAAGCTTCTGAAACTTTACTTCGACTTGGAGTGACCAACTAAATATACAGCAGCACAGAACACGCCAAGTTTTACTTGTGAAGGTTATTAGCAATATAAAGTCACAACTTTTGTAAACAGTAACTGACTTGTGTGTTATTCTTTTTCTACAACACACACAGTGAGAGGCCTGTAAGGGCCCTATTCCACCGGACGATTATCGTTTGCATAATCGTTAACTATTAACAATCTCAAACGACCGCTATTGCGAAAGACCTGAAAACGTTCACTCATTTCCATGGAACGATAATCGTTACATGATCGTAATTGCGATAGTTTTTTCTTCGCTATTTATTCGCTATTGCGTTCGTATCTATTGCGAACGACCGAACGATGTCTTATTCAATGCGAACGATTTGCAAACGAGCAACGATAAAAATAGGTCCAGGTCTTATAAAGCAATCAACGATTTCTCGTTCGGTCGTTAATCGTTAACTGCATTTCAACCGAATGATTATCGTTTAGATTCGAAGGATTTAACGATAATCTGAACGATAATCGTCGGTGTAATAGGGCCCTATGTCAAGCCCAGATTGGCAGCCTGTATACCAAGTTCCCAGCTTGTCATTACAGCTATGATTTCTCTGAAATGTCACAATGTTCGGGCAGCATAGAACAGGTGACAGCTTATCTTTATTAAGGGTTGCCTCACAATTAAAAGGGTATTCCGGTACCAGAATCTTTTTAAAATAAAACTATCACACCAAGATATTTAACTTACTATTGTATTGTCTTGATACAACATCTTGTGGCTGGATCTTGTCTCAAAACATGGAGTGGGTGGGTGCATATCCTGATCATTTCATATGAAGTCTAATAACTGTACAATGTTGCCTTGATTTCATTCGCACAAAATGATGGGGATATGCGTCCACCATCTCCATGTTTTGGGAGGTCTACCATTAAGAAGTACAATAGACCCTTTACGGCTAAAATTGACTGTACACAACCTGCATCCCTCCAGCTTCCATGAAACTTTAATTTCCATTATGCATGGACAGAATTAAGGGAATTGAAGTTTTGTAACAGCTGGGGGGTTGCAGGTTGTGTACCACTACTTTAAATGGAATCTGTCTGCTGTAGATTATGCTAAGCACTCAAGGCTCAAGGAAGTGTTGCTGAGCCACAGCATGCATACTTCCTCTCTTCTCCACCCTTCGGAAAAATCCTGAAGTGTTTCAGTATTCAATGAAACCCTATGGGTCAGGAAATCCTGACAGGAATTTTTGATAAGGAAAACTGCCAGATTTGATGGGGGCTTTCCTGCTTTATATGATTAATGTACAGGGCTCGGTTTAAGGGACTGAGCCCTGTACGTCAATCAGTCAAAGAACTAATCATGTACCAGCTGATTTAAATGACAAACAAATTAAAAATTCTTAACTGAACAGTGACATTATATACATTTTTTTCAAAACCTGAGGTGATTCTGAAGTGGCTAACTATAACAAAACTGTACATTGTTTATGGGTAATGGCTACTCTTTGGCCGACTACTGCTTACGTTATACTAAATTCTATCACAGTGAAATCACATTCCAGCCTGAAATCAAAATATGTAATTATATTTCTTTTAGCAACAGCAAGCATCCATTTTCACTTTTATTAGTATTCACCAGGCCCTGATTATACATTAGGCCTCAGAGATGTTACCTTGGCAAGTTCACTGGAGTTGTCCTCTTTGCAAACTTGCTGCTTAATAACTGGTGTAGATAATTGAGGCAGTTTTTTCATATCCGCATCGCTTGTATCAATCACTTCCCTCAAAGAAGCGAAGGATCCCTGACTTTCTGGAATAACAACCTAACACAAGTTCAATGGTCATCAAAAAACTAATAAAAAGTTAATCTGTCTTTCGCCTTTAAAGAACTGAAAACTTCACTATGTTCCTTATTCTATTCCCTTATTATATATAAAAAAGATACAGATTATATTGAAAAAAAATTATATAATAAACAGATACAGATAATATAATTATTTTTTTTTTGATGAATGCTTGAATATAAATGTACAATTTTTGGCTTTCACTGAGGGGCCATGGTGAAGCTTGTCATTTTTGGTAAATTAAGTAATTTACAAATATGTACAAAGGTACAACCATTTAAAAGGAATGTGTCACCTATATTTTTTTTCACTGATTAGAATCGGGTACAAAAACTTGTATTCTAATTTGTTTCTATTTTCTGTCTGTAAAGCAAGTTACTAAAAAAATGTTATTAAATACCATAAATATCTCTGCACACAGCTAATGTGATAGAAATACTATTACCTGGGATCCACTTTCATCAAAAACTATATGCACCGCAGTTTTTGCTATTGATATAGTCTGCTTCTTCACAAAACCCTGTAGACAATAAATTAATATGTAAACAAGAGATTGGTGGGCACCAGAATTAGGACCATATTACGTGGCCCAACATTTAATGTAGCCGAGCAGCGATCTTCATGCTCCCCAGTGTCCTTCTAGCTTCTTCCTACTCACCGCAGCTGCTGCTGGCACTTCTGATCCCGTCTCTGAAATAACAGGCTGCTCAGCCAATGACTTGCTGAGACGAGACAGTGCCTTGGCCACTGAGTAGTTGAGTGGCCTGTCACTGCACAGATGGCTTCAGACTTGCCAGTGGCTGCTTGCCTGTGGGGGAGAAGCTAGAGGTACACCGGGGAGTGTGGAGAGGTAAGGTTTTATTATTTCACTTTACATATTGATTAGCCATCGGATACGCATTACTAGGGCTGGGCAATAATGGCCTAAATGGCCCTGAGGCAGAGAGAGCAGTGTATGGTGAAGTAAGGAGGTCTCAACCGATACCTGTCCCCCTGAAGCCACTGTACTGTATGTGCAGGAGAGGGAGGGCCAGGGCACACCGTGCACTACTTAACTGTGCGTGCAGCTTCCAGAGCTGCCATCTAAGAGGAGAGAGCCGACTGGCAGCAGCAGTACTGGGCACACATTGAGGGGTGAGCTACCGCCTGGATGCAGCCTGTCAGAGATATCCAGCCTTCTCCGTCAGCCCCCAGCAGCAGGATCTCCCATCCCTTGCCCTGCGCCAGTCAATGTGCACCCTGGCTGGGATCTGGAGGTGAACAGGAGGATCAACACACCCCCTCCCCCGTGCACTCTACATTTCTGGTAAAGCATTTGTGAAAAGGGGAACATGTGGGGTGTTCTGCCTGCATTGGTCCATTTTAACTTTTGTATGTAATTCATTTTGAAGCCACGTTCACACAACGTTACTTTTTCTACTAATCACGGCCGTTCCACTGCAGTCAGAGGAAATCCCTAGCGGCTGCAGGAAAAACTGCCATGCGGCCGCACAACACTGAAGGTTCACACAATGGAAAGTGCCCTCTGTTCATTGTGTACTATGATGAATTGACGGCTGAGTCACAGAACGGCCGGTGTCTCACGTAGTGTGAACCCAGCCTGAAACTGCATAATTACTGCCTGCTATACAGGTATACTTTATTGCTGGCCATCTGTGGCTGGGACCTAGTAGCGGGACACCCTCACTTTATTGGAGGCAGTGGTATATACAGTCATATGAAAAAGTTTGGGCACCCCTATTAATCTTAATCATTTTTAGTTATCAAAATTTGGGTTTTTGCAACAGCTATTTCAGTTTGATATATTTTATAACTCATGGACACAGTAATATTTCAGGATTAAAATGAAGTTTATTGTACTCACAGAAAATGTGTAATATGCATTTAAACTAAATTTGATAGGTGCAAAAGTATGGGCACCTCAACAGAAAAGTGACATTAATATTTAGTAGATCCTCCTTTTGCAAAAATCACAGCCTCTAGTCGCTTCCTGTAGGTTTGAATGAGTTCCTGGATCCTGGATAAAGGTATTTTTGACCATTCCTCTTTACAAAACAATTCCAGTTCAGTTTAGTTTGATGGTCGCCGAGCATGGACAGCCGCTTCATCCCACAGATGTTCAATGATATTAAGGTCTGGGGACTGAACATTCCTGAACATTGTAATTGTTCCTCTGCATGAATGCGAGTAGATTTGGAGCGGTGTTTTGGATCATACTCTTGATGAAATATCCATCCCCGGCGTAACTTCAACTTCGTCACTGATTCTTGAACATCATTCTCAAGAATCTGCTGATACTAAGTGGAATCCATGCGACCCTCAACTTTAACAAAATTCCCGGTGCCGGCATTGGCCACACAGCCCCAAAGCATGATGGAACCTCCACCAAATTTTACAGTGGGTAGCAAGTGTTTTTCTTGGAATGCTGTGTTTTTTTGCCGCCCTGAATACAGCCTTTTTGTATGACCAAACAACTCAATCTTTGTTTCATCAGTCGACAGGACCTTCGTCCAAAATAAAACTGGCTTGTCCCAATGTGCTTTTGCATCCCTCAGGTGACTCTGTTTGTGGTGTGCTTGCAGAAATGGCTTCTTTCGCATCACTCTCCCATACAGCTTCTTCTCGTGCTGTATTGTTGACCGATGCACAGTGACACCATCTGCAGCAAGATGATGCTGCAGGTCTTTGGAGGTGGTCTGTGGATTGTCCTTGACTGTTCTCACCATTCTTCTTCTCTGCCTTTCTGATATTTTTCTTGGCCTGCCACTTCTGGGCTTAACAAGAACTATCCCTGTGGTCTTCCATTCCCTTACTATGTTCCTCACAGTGGAAACTGACAGGTTAAATCTCTGAGACAACTTTCTGTATCCTTCCCCTGAACAACTATGTTGAACAATCTTTGTTTTCAGATCATTTGAGAGTTGTTTTGAGGAGCCCATGATGCCACTCTTCAGAGGAGATTTAAATAGGAGAACACCTTAAATACAGTGGTGCCTTGGATTACGAGCATAATTCGTTCTGGGACGGTGCTTGTAATCCAAATCCTCTCCTAAACCAAAGCAAATTTTCCCATAAGAAATCACTGATATACAGACAATTGGTTCCACACCTAAAAAATAATGATTTATTATTCTGAAAAACATGTAAAACAAATGAAACAAACATTCGGAAACAGCAGAATATGTGATATTATAAGTTACTGTACAGTAATGGAGAGGATGGGAAACACAAGGGCTGACAGAGACTGCAGGGAGCATGAAGGAATGAGCAGGACAGATGTGGGCACAGTATCGCAGCACTCTCTGTCCGGGGAGAGAGGGGTTACAGCTGTGAAGAGATTACCTCCACAGTCCTGTCCCCTGACGTAAGCCCCAGCCTGAAGTGGATCTGCCATGATTTGCAAGGTGAGGGAGACTTCCTGGGTCAGAGTACAGTGATGTAGACCCCGCTATGCAGACTATGCCCCTCCCCCACTCCCCCTTCCACCCAGCTCTTAAACCAAAACAATGCTCTTAAACCAGGTCACAATTTTGAAAAACTGTGAGCTCTTAAACCAAAATGCTCTTAAACCAAGGTACCACTGTACCTTTTCTCATGATTGAAGTTCAAAGCTCAATAAGGTTACCAAACCAATTTAGTGTTTCAGTAAGTCAGAAAAAGTAGTTAGGAGTATTCAAATCAAGAAAATGACCCATACTTTTGCACCTGTCAAATTTTGTTTGAATGCATATTGCACATTTTCTCTTCAGTTGTTAGATATATCAAACTGAAAGAGCTGTTGCAAAAACCCAAATGTTGATAGCTAAAAATGATTTAGATTAATAGGGGTGCCCAAACTTTTTCATGACTGTAGAAGTATGTTTTTTTTAAGTGTTTTTAATCTTTGTGTAGAAATCCTGAACGTGCAATAGTGTATTTTAATAAATTGTTTATGTTAAAATAAAGATTTAAAGCCAATTTATTTAGATGTGCTTTCTAGTCTTTCTGAATAAATTAGTATGTGTGATACTTTTGATTTATTTGGTTTATTTCTCAATTTACAATACAAAAAGAAAAAAAAAAACGAGACCACCGTACCTTGTATTTGCTTGCCCCAAACACTTTCTTAACTACATCAGATATAGGCAAAGCAGAATCAAAATATATAAGTATCTGGCCCCCTTTAATGTCGCCAACAGTGATTGGAGCATTTACTCTGACAGTCAATAATGTCCTGTTGTTTATTTCTGTACAAATTACAAAGAACAAAGAGGAAATGGCTGTTCCTACACAAGTAATGTTCAGAAAGAACTGGTGAGATAGCTGACAGTGAAAATTCAACTACAATGATTAGTCAGGCATAAAACTTAACAACAGAATACAAAGCAATTTCTCTATGATAACACCTGAGTTGCTCCCATTAACCCTTAGAGGACAGAGCCAATTTCAATTTTTGCCATAGCACTTGAAACCCACATGAGCCCTTATTTTTTGCACCACTAATTGTAATTGCAATGACAGGCTGAATTTGTTCAGAAAGTACACTGCAGAAGCAGGAAAAAATTAAATGTGTGGTGAAATTGAAAAAAAACCAAAACACATTTTTTTTTTTTATTTGGAGGGTTTTTGTTTTTACGCCGTTTGCCCTGGGGTAAAACTGTCTTGTTATATATGTTCCTCAAGTCGTTACGATTACAACGATATATAACATGTATAACTTTTATTTTATCTGATGGCTTTAAAAAAATTCAAACCATTGTTAAAAAATATATGTTCCTTAAAATCGCTCTATTCCCAGGCTTATATCGCTTTTATCCTTTGGTCTATGGGGCTGTGTGAGGTGTCATTTTTGCGCCATGATGTGTTCTTGCTATCGGTACCTTGATTGCGCATATGCAACTTTTTGATCCCTTTTTATTACATTTTGGGATTTTTTGTGCTTACGCTGTTTACCGTGCGAGATCAGGAATGTGATTAACCCCTTCCCCCAATATGACGTCCAGGGACGTCATGAAAAGCAGTGCTAGAACGATGATTTCCCTGCCTCCCCCCACTGTCCCTATATGAGATCGGGAAGCAGGAGGAGGCTGTGTCACACAGTCTCCTCCTGCTGCCACTGCCTGGAGGGGAGCCGCGCTCCCCCCGGGCAGTTAACCCCATAGACGCCGCGGTTGTTGTGACCGCAGCGTCTATGGAGAGATCTGCAGGCTCTCTCGCCGATCGGGCAGCAGGAGGAGGCTGCGGCACATTGCCTCCTCCTACTGCCACTGCCGTGCCCCCCTTCCTGCTCCCTCTGCTCCCCTTGTCCTTCCCGTGTCTCCAGCAGCCCACCTTCCCCGCTGCCCGGAGCTTGCAGCACATCCCACCCCCCCTCCACGCGCACCCGGAGGTTCCGGCCCACCTTCTCCCCCGGAGCCGCCCCCCCCCGTCCAAAGTAAGCCCCCCTCCCGGAAAAGCCACCCGCCCAGAGCTTCCAGCGCCATCTTCCGCCGCAGCTTCCAGGGCTCCCCCCTCCCCAGAAGCAGCCCCCCGTTCGGAGCTTCCAGCACCCTCCCGGGGTTACCATAGTAACCCAGACGCTACTCCGTGCGTCTGGGTTACTATGGCTAGTAACGATCAGGACCCTGCACTGCAGGGACCTGATCGTTTGAATGAGTGGTCAGTGTGTTACACTGACCACTCATTCAGTATATAATGCAGTACAGCACAGATCAGGTGCTGTACTGCATTATATATATACCTGTAAAAGTAAAAAACACACACAAATAAATAAATAAATACATACATACTAAAATTAATTAAAATAAATACTTAATTAATTAAAATAAATAAATAAATTAAATAAATAAATATACACATTCCCCATCCCCCTTTATAAATGATCCCCTATAAATAAGATACATATGTTTGGTATCACCGCATTCGTAATGACCCCGTCTATTAACCAGTTACATTAATTATCCTGCCTGATTAATGCCATAAAAAAAATAAATTAAAAACTTAACCAAAATTCTAAATTTTTGTTAATCCCGCCCCCTAAAAAATAAAGAAAACAGCTATCAAAACGTCACATGTACCCAGAAGGTGAACCACTAAAAGCGTCAACTTATGCCGCAAAAAAAAGCCCTCACATAACTCCATTGGTGAAAAAATTTAAATATTGCTGCTCTTACATTATGAAAGACACAAACAGTTTTATAGCATAAATGCCATAAACTATAACAAAAGCTATATAAAATGGATATCACTGTAATCGTACTGACCTGACGAATAAAGATAACATGTCTTCCCTTACGTCCCATTGGCATCACAACATATGGGGTAAATTCGCCCCTGCGAGCCCCTGGGACGAAGGAATATTTAATGAAAAAATAACAATTAAATTTTAATCCCCTCCTCCATGAGGTATAAATAGGCTCCACCTCCCCCTAGACCTCAGTCTTTTTTTACTTCGTTGCTGTTAGCCCTAGGGGACTTTGTCCCTCCTCCGTTTTTATGCTTTGTTAACCTGTTGCATTCAGGTTTTCTCTCCAGGTAATGATTGCTGGGATGCCGCTGGAGCCGGTGTCCAGGTAGTATCCTGATATTTGCTTCTGCAGGTCTTAGCTTTTAAGTTTTTCTTACCTAGTGCGTCTTGGAACGCACTCTGCGTGTCACCCGAGCCGCTGGCTTTTCTTCCAGTTGCATTCGACTGTGGAACGCATCGGCGGTGCGTGCGTCTCAGCACTGCGGCATCAGCGTCATGTAACTTCCGGGGGCCGGCAGCGGCGCGCGCTCTCTGCATGCCGGATTAGCTGTGTGTTCAAGGCAGAAGGTAAGCTGTTGCTACCTCTAGGTCTGGCTGTCTTCCTCTGGAAGGATTTTCTGTGGCTCATTTGGATCTAATAGAAAACATCTGAGTGCAAAGTGCTGTGATCTCTCTTCTATATACTTAAAAGTAAGTGTTGCTGCCACCTAGTGTCTCTTTCCGATATCACTCTAGCCAGGCTAGTGGTTTATATGTATTGTAATACATTGATTATTTGCAGATGTCTGAAATGGAGACCAGTCCTGCTGCTGGTAAAAGACCTTCTAAAGAAGCACTTCATGTGCCGAGTGTGAGACTCCACTACCTGACGGCTATGGATACCGTAGGAGGATCATTTTTTCCAGATAAGATTCATCCTTTCTTTCATAAAAATATTTATGAATGCCTAAAAATATTTATAATGCCTAAGTACGCTGTCCTTCATGCAGACCTAAACCTATGAGGAGCCTGATGTTCAGGATGTAGCTGTATGGGTCAAGGACTATGTGCAAAAGACTTTAGCGGCTAATGAGAATCGCCGCCCGTGTCCTAAGTTAAAGACCAAATGGAGTATTTCTCTCTCTACTCCCAGCCTCTGAGTATATTACTTTATGGCTGTAGGATTATGGTCATTTTCAGTTTTACTGTGATTGATGAAGTTAACTCATCATCTTCTTCTGAAACCTCTTCTACTTCTGAAGATGAGAAAGAATTATTCAGGGGGTATTTCACAGCTGATAGAATTCACAAGCTCTGCTAAGCTGTGCAAGCTGAAATACACCCTGAGGAAATAGAAGAGGATAGGATTGGTCCTCCTCAAAAAAGCCTAGGGCTTTTTCTGTGGGTAAGACTTCATTGTCTATGTTACAGGCGGCAAGGAACCGGAAAAGGCTCCGGGTTTGAGCAAGAGGTTTAAGACCTTATATGTTCTCAAGGAAGAACAATGTAAGGACTGGATTGAGCCTCCAAAGGTGGACCTGGCCATAGCCAAACTGTCAAAATGTACTGTGCTGCCTGCGGAGGACGGATCCAATCTTAAGGATCCGATGGATAGAAGGGTGGAGGTAGCCCTCAAGAGATCATATACGGCAGCGGCAGCCCAAGGGGCAGTCTCCAT
Organism: Dendropsophus ebraccatus; assembly: GCF_027789765.1. Classification (NCBI taxonomy): domain Eukaryota; kingdom Metazoa; phylum Chordata; class Amphibia; order Anura; family Hylidae; genus Dendropsophus; species Dendropsophus ebraccatus. Next base: position 49,946,959 of record NC_091467.1, read on the forward strand.
TTCTTCTTTTGAGGTTTCTAGAAGCCTAAGAAGATGGCTGACCAAGGTCCAGGAAAATTTGGAAGCTAGAGCTAGCAGGGACAAGGTCCTTCGCTCCTTAAAAAAGGTCATTATGGCCATTGACTTCCTCTGCGATGATGCATCTCAGGGAACCAGGTTAGCGTAAAAAAACTAGTACGCTCTCAACCGCTGCCGAAGGGCGCTATGGTTAAAACCCTGGGTTGGAGATGCTAACTCCAAAATTCAGCTCTGTAATATGGAGGTCCAGCCAGGTAGGCTGTTTGGCTCTGAGCTGGATAAATTAATGGAGGAATTGTCTGACAAGGAGGGGAAGTCCCTACCATTGTCCTATAAGAGCGGTGATTCCTTTCGCAGAGCAAAATCTCCTCAGCGAGGCAAAGAGAGATACCAGTACAGAGGTCGAGGAAGAAACTATTCCAGAAGAGGTTCTGGGAAGCAGCAGAATAAGGACACCAACAAGAAACCAGACTTCTGACGCAGAAGCTGTCCAGTGGGAACACGTCTGAGTTTGTTTCTCCCTGCCTGGGAAGAATTAAGAAAAGATCACTGGGTGTTAAATATTATTCAAAATGGTTATGTCCTTCATTTATCATCTCTTCCTCCTCCAAGATTTCTTCTGTCAAGAAATCTTAAGCCAGAAAGACACTTAGTCCTAGAGACAGAAATTCTTTACCTCCTTTCCATTGAGGCTCTAGAGGATGTTCCTCTATCAGAGATCGGTCAGGGAGTTTACTCCCCAGTGTTACTAGTGCTGAAGCCATCCGGAAATTGGAGGCTTATTATAGATTTGCGATATCTCAACAGGTGCATCGTAAAGAAGACGTTCCACATGGAGAACATAAGATCGGTAAAATCTATCCTCCAGGAGGGAGATTTTATGGTCACCATAGATCTACCGGATGCATATCTTCATGTACCGATTCTGAAGGCTCACAGGAAAGCCTTCGCCATCCAAATCCAGGGGAAGGTAAGACACTTACAATTCAAAGTCCTTCCATCCGGAATACCTCCGCACCCTTTGTTTTCACAAAGGTAGTGTCACCATGATGGTTCGCTTTTACAGGGGATAAAGTTATCCCTTACCTGGATGATTGGTTGATTATGACTCAGACTCAGGATCTTCTGAGAGTTCAGTTGAACTATGTCCAGGACATACTTCAACAATTAGGTTGGCTTATCAACATAGAGAAATCAGACTTAATTCCTAATTCCTCCTCGTCAGGTATCCATAAGAACATAAATGCGCTTTCTAGGGCTCCTTGCCTCAGCTGCGGACGCGGTGCCATGGGCGTTATGGCACATGAGATTTCTTCAGAGAGAAGCACTAACAGTATGGAACCGAGGACTGAAGGACTTGGATGCGATGCATGTTCTATCGACTCAAACAAGACATTCTCTAATGTGGTGGAGACAAGTCAAACATGGAGTTTTATTTTCAGAACCACACTGGATAACCATCACGACAGATGCTTCAGGAACAGGTTGGGGAGCTCATCTGACAGTCATCACGACTGCAGGATCTTGGAGTCAACAGGAATCCGCTCTGCCCTCCAACGCGAGGGAGCTTAGAGCGATTTACCTAGCTCTTCTTCATTTTTCTCCTCCTATTTTACAGAGAGCAGTCAGAATCCGGATGAACGACATGACCTGTGTGGCGTACCTAAACAGGGAGGTACCAGATCCCCTTCTCTCCTCAGGGAAGTAGAGAAGTTTTCTCTGTTGGGCAGAAACCAGAATAACCAGACTCTCTGCGATTCATATCAGGGGTGTCGACAATATATTGGCGGATTGACTGAGTCGAGGCCTGACATTACCGGGGGAATGGTCTCTCTCAAGGAGAGTGTTCATTCAGTTAACCCAGAGGTGGGGGCTTCCTCAGAGAGACCTCATGGCATCAGCAAGCAATGCCAAACTGAGGAATTTCTGCTCCCTTTACAGGGCAGACAATGCCACGGTAGTGGACTCAATGACAATACCATGGACATACCAGCTGGCGTATATCTTTCCTCCCATAGCCATGATTCCCACAGTTTGACGAAGATCAGTCTAGATCAGTCGTCAGTAATAATAATAACTCCCTTCTGGCCGAAGGGGTCATGGTTCACCCTGCCCATGAATATGAGCAGAGGGGAATTTTGGAGATTACCTCTGCATCCGGATCTAATATTCCAGGGTCAACATCTGTGCATGAATCTTTCCAGCCTCAGCTTGACAGCTTGGAGACTGAGAGGACCGTATTGGACTCTAGTTTTTCTGAGAAGGTATAGTATACTCTTTCTCACGCTCGTAGTTGCACTACAAATAAATCTTATACACGGATTTGGAAGATTTTCAAGATTGGTGTGCAAGCAGGAGTATTGATGGACTTAAACCTTCTACTCCACAGTCATTGAAGTTTTTACAGGAAGGCTTCTATAAAGGATTAAAATCTAGTTCCATCAAGGTGCAGATAGCAGCCCTCTCTGCACACCTAAACTCACGTTTCTTTCAGATCTTGGGAGGTAAAGAATTTTGTTAAGGCTAGACTAGGCCTAACCTGGTAAAGCAGGTAGACCCATGGGACTTATCCTTTGTGTTGAGACGCCTGTGTCTTCCTCCCTTTAAGCCTTGGGAGTAAGTAGACTTCAAGTTAACATTGAAAGTTTCTCTTTTACTAGCCATTACCTCTGCTAAGAGAGTTGGAGAACTTCAAGCCCTTGGCTCCGCACCTCCATACGTGATTTTTTTCCCAAGACAAAGTTATCCTTAGGTTCCTTCCAGGATTCCTGCCTATGGTGGCTTCATTTGCCAACATCAACCAGCCAATAGTATTGCCTGTATTTTCTCCTACTGGATCATCTAAAGAAGACTTGGATCTTTCTTTATTGGACGTATCCAGAGCTATCAAGATCTATCTACATAGAGTAGGTGATTTTCGTAAAGACGAGAATTTCTTTATCCCTTTCACAGGAAAGAACAAGGGGAGAAAGGCTTCAAAACCTTCAATATCCAGATGGATCTGTGACTCCATTGCCTTATGTTACTCCTCTGCTGATCTGGATCCACCAGAATTTACCAGGGCTCACTCTACTAGAGCTGTGGCCTCCACTTGGGCAGAGCGTGCCGCTGTGCCACTTGAGGACATATGCCAGGCAGCTACCTGGTCGTCTTTGACTACCTTTGTGAGATATTTCAGGCTGGATACTTCTTTCTTGTCAAGAGCAACCTTTGCAAGATCTGTTCTTAATGCGGACGTAATAAATAACCCGCCCATTGGGGATAATGCTTGCTAATTCCCCATATGTTGTGATGCCAATGGGACGTAAGGGAAGCTAAAATTATTATGTTAATTTGTTTTCCCTAAGACCCATTGGCATCACAAGACTCCCTCCCTGTGTTTTATGTTTCTTTATAATTAGACTGAGGTCTAGGGGGAGGTGGAGCCTATTTATACCTCATGGAGGAGGGGATTAAAATTTAATTGTTATTTTTTCATTAAATATTCCTTCGTCCCAGGGGCTCGCAGGGGCGAATTTACCCCATATGTTGTGATGCCAATGGGTCTTAGGGAAAACAAATTAACATAATAATTTTAGCATATATAACGTATAGTAAATGGCGTACAAAAAAAATGGTAAAAAACTGCTGCTAAATTGTGTTTTTTATTTATACCAGCTCATAAAAAATGTAATAAAAAATGATCAGGGTGTCACATGTCGTACAGAAGGGTAACGATGGAAACGTCAACTCATCTAACACAAATATTTTGGCACCCCAAGGCCTCTGTAACATGGTTTAATGGCTAAAAAAAACGTGAAATAAAAAAAAGGCCCCCAAATTCCCCAGGTCTCTGTCATGTCTGCAGCCTGTGGTTGAGTCAGGTGACGCACTGCGGCCACATATGGGGGATTTCTAGAAACACTGGAATCAATATTGAGTTGCATTTTTCAGTTAGTATTTGCTGTGTTAGAGGAAAATAATTGATTAAAATAGAATATCTGGCAAAAAATGAAAATTAAAAATTTTCCCTCCAACTTGCTTAAATTTCTGTGAAACACCTAAAGAGTTAATAAACGTATGAAATGTTACTTTGAATACTTTGAAGGGTGCAGTTTTTACAGTAGAGGGATTCATGGGGGTAACTAACATACAGGCCCCACAAATCCACTTCAGAACTAAACTGGTCCCAAAAAAATTAAAATTTGAAATTTTCCTGAAAATTTGAAAAATCGCTGCAAAATTTCAAAGCCCTCTAACATCCTAAAAAGTAAAAGGACGTTCACCAAATGACGTCACCATAAAGTAAACATGTTGTAGATGTTGCAGTAATAATTAGTTCATGTTGCATGACTATTTTTCTTAGAACAAGAGAATTTTGAATATAAAGAAACATAATTTTTTTCAAATTTTTGCGCAAATGTTGTGCTTTTTACAAAAAAATACTGAGTGTATCAACAAAAGTATGCCACAAACAAAGAGGAATATGTCAAGGAAAAACAATCTCAGAAAAACCCCAACAGTTAAAAGCATCACAGAGTTACCACTACATAAAGAGAGACAGGTCAGAAAAATAGGCCCTGGTTATTAAGGCCAAAACAGGCTGCGGAGGCAAGGGGTTAATTAATATTTCGGGCGATTACGCATGCAGCGATACCAAACATGTTTATTTATTTATTGTTATTTATAACATGGGAAAAGGGCAGGGGGCGTTTTTATTAATAAAAACACTTTTTTTACACTTAGTACAAGTGAATATAAGGAATTTTATAATAAGTTTTATAAGGCAAAATGCTTTCTCCTGTACCCAAAAGGCTGTTTTACCACCCCCCAACCTCACTTCTTATTGTGAAGATGGCTTTGCACTGTCCATTACAGTCTATGGAGGTTGAGAGGCCAAAGGGATGAGTGAGCAGGAAGAGGAGACAAACATCCTGTGTACTGTGCAGACTCTGTGGCCACAGAAAATGCTGGATTCCCATGTTACACTACTCAGTGCTGGCCTGGGAACTTCTGAAGGTTTGCTACAGTGAGGTACGATTGCATGATCTTATTTTGAAGGACTATACAATTTAGAGGAGGCAGTACAGAGGCTAGTCTGCATCCACACTGCAACTGAGCATAGGAAAAGCAAATGGAGTTTGCAGGGTAGTAACAAGAAGAAAAAATTGCAAAAACTAGTGATAGAATGGGCAGATATAGTTCTGCTTCACATATACATACACAGGGCAGTGCATCCTGAAAAATCACCTGAAATTACAATTATACTTTAATGCTAATTAATCCAAAAATAGATAAATTACCTTCTACATTGTACACATCCACTTCACTTTCAGTAATACAGACAGTCTCCCACTGGTTACTCTGTGAAGTACATATTAGCTTGTAAGTATTTTTTAGGACACATGAGGAACAATGATACAAGGACAATTTTTGTTAGTTGATCAATAAACACACTACCTCATTGCTGTCATCTGTGGAAACATAGAAGGAAATGCTCTGAGTTCCAAGATTGAAATCAATCCAGAACTCTTCCAGCTTATCATCAGATGGTGTCTGGAACTAGAACATGCAATCGTAACAATCAAAATGTATATTTATAACTGGGTCACAATGGCAAGTCATGCAGCTAATATACATGAAGTGCTGGACACAGCTATCATTCACACACCTGTATACAATCGCTTACAGATATGTGATGCATAATACAGATTAGAGGCCATATTATTGGAGAACACTAGTGATGAGCGAACCGAACCGTAATGAACCAGCTTCGTTACGAACTTCGCAAGAAGTTCGGCTTGTCACCGAACCGAACTTTGAGAAACTTCGTAACGAATCTGGAATATTTGATATTCGAAAACATATCTCCTGATAATCGAATATTCAATCCCATTAAAGTCTATGGGAACAAGTATTCGATTATTGAAAAACATCTATTCGACCACTTGGAGGTCTCCAAGTCCACAATGACACCTCAGGAAATGATGCCAACACCACTGGAATACAACTGGGAAAACAGGGGAAGCATCTGACACCCTAAAATCGCCGGTAATAAAGTCTCAAGTCAATGTTATACAGGTGAATTACCTGGTTATTAAAGGGTGTATGAATATTTTATAGGTAAAGCTGGTCGGCTGTCCCGGAAGGACAACGCAGGACAATATTTTGAGACTTCATGCTAATATCCAGGTTGCCCGGGGGTGGGGGTGGGGGGGTCTCGGGGGTTAGTGTCAATGGAGACTATTCAGAGTATTTTAGACTGGAACGAGGCTCTAGGCAGGGTTGTCCCCTCTCCCCCCTTCTTTTTGCTTTGGCAATCGAACCCTTGGCTAGGAAAATCAGAGCAAATGATAGAATTGTGGGGTTCGGGGAGCGGGGGAGAGGTGACAAAATTGCTCTGTATGCTGACGACTTGTTGTTGTTTTTGGCACATACAGAGACTGTATTGAATGAGGTAATGGGGGAGATACAGAGATTTGGAGCTTTCTCTGGACTATGTATTAATAGGCAGAAGTCAGCTTTGATGAAATTAGATCCCTGTCTGGAGATCAGCACAGAGGTACAGGTGATAAATGAAGGAACAGCATTCAGGTATTTAGGCATACAGATATCTTCTAATCCCAAAAAATATGCCGAATTAAATATAATTCCTAAGTTAAATAAAATGAAAGATCAAGTGCGGGTATGGAATAGGATGCCTCTAGCTAGGTCAGATAAAATAGGGTTAGTCAAAATGATTTTGCTTCCCCAACTGTTGTATGTCCTCTCCAACTCTCCAGTTTGGATTAACAAAAACATCTTTAAAAAAAGTGGAACGAGTATTAAATGAGCTCATCTAGAATCGGAAAAGAGTAAGGTTAAAGTTGGATATTCTGACCCTTCCTGAGAAGGGTGGTGGGTTGGATGTACCTTATTTGTTTGGGTACTACTTAGCTTCATACTTGGCGTGGTTAAAAAAGTGGAAGATGGTGGATTCCCTGCAAAACTGGGTCACAGAAAAGAGGGGAGTGACAGAGGATATTTTTGAGGTATTAGAGGGGGAATTAAAGACTGTATACTCAAAAAACAGCTTGAGAGGGTTAGTAGTGAGATTGTGGAAGGAGGTGAGAAATTTAGCAAAGATTACAGGGGCAATGGAACACACTCCACTGCTGTGGAATAGTGATTTCCCAGAAGTAGGAAAAGTTCAGGTTTTGGGGTACTGGACTTTAAGGCGGTTGGTGAAAGTGTCCCAGTTTTGTAGGGAAGGTAGGATAAAAGAGTATGGAGAAATAAAGGAGATAGTAGATAGTGACATTTGTCGACTGAGATACCAACAGATCAAAATGGCCATACAGGGGATTGAAAATAAGGAGAGATTGGTGGTTGAAAATTCTTGTTGGATCACGCAGTTATTGGAGATTAAAGGACACGCAAAAGGTAAAATAGGGAAACTTTATAGAATTTTAGGACAGATGAAACAGGAAAATCTAGTAATTAGGTCACAAGTTAAGTGGGGACAGATGATAGGAGCAAAGGACCACATATATTGGGAGGAGTTATACAAATTTAGTAATGAGTGTCTCACAGATAAAAAGCATAAAATGGTACAGTTTTTTATTTTTCACAGGTTATATTATTGTCCTAAAGACTTTTTGAAATGGGGCAATAAAGAGAAAGGGAAATGTAGTAGGTGTTTGCACAAGGAGCAGATTTGGAGCATTATTGGTGGGACTGTAAGGAACTTCAGGAGTTTTGGATTAGGGTTTTTGTCATCATGGATATAATATATGGAGTAATAGTAGTAAAAAAGTACACGTGTGCACTATTAGGGGAAATGGAAGGGTTGCAGTTAACAAGACTGCAAAGGGGGGTGATATATAAAATATTTTTTGCTGCACGATTGGTGGTTATTAGGAATTGGATATCCCCAAAAGCTCCGTCTATAGCAGAGTGGAAAGAAGTGGTCAGAAATATAATGAGATGTGAGGAAAGGAAAAACAAGAAAAAAAAGACTACGCCAGGTTGAAGGAGTATAATAATAAGTGGGTACAATATTGGAGCAACATAGGCACCTAGGTGTATTTTTGCTTGTGTAAGTGCGCCTTTCTTTCTTTCCTTTTTTTTTTGTGTCAGTTCTCTCTTCTCGCCAGGGGCAACTGGGGGTGGGAGGGGGTGGGGGGGGGATGGGTGGGTAATAAGGTTAGGATTGGTTATTATGATAGGATCAGGGAAGGTGGAAAAGGAGGATATGGGGGATGAAGAGGGGTAAAATTGTACATAAATTGAGATGTGTATGGGGGGGTATACTCTGGGATTGCTGGAGGGTGCCCAAGATTGTAAAATTGGGGCTGAGAGACTGCCAATCCCTGTCCATGCATAGAAGTAATGAATATTAATTATGGTAAAGAGAATTTTATGGCGAAATGAAGATTAAGTAGTAAAAGTAGGTTAGGTGGAGATATAGTAATAGATAACGGATAGCAGGCTGCTGGTTGGGGCATTGTGGTCAGTGGCCTCTTAGGGTGAATGGGTAAAAGTAATTGTGGCTAAGCAGGTCAATTGAAATAAAATGAAAATATAGGTGGGCGCCCCACAGAATGAGTGGTATAATCTGGTTGGTGGTGGGGACTCTTGGCAGGGGTCCTCAGCTGCCGCAGAAGGGTGCAAGAATCGGGGCATCTGACTCTCAGCCCTTGTGGCACATGAGGGTATGAGAGTTGGAATGTCCGGTAGTTTAAAGACTCGGCAGGTGGAGTGGATAAGGACCCTAATATAGGGACATTTGCTGTACCAAGTCGGACTTCAGTGGATGGGTGGAAGGGGCACCCACAAAAATAAGACCATGACCGCTTAATTTGTTGGATGAATGTGGTTACGGATTGTAAGGTGTTTGGGGCGGCTGGGTGCACTGCTCCAGCTAGTAGAATAGATAAATGGCCTGAATCATTCCTCTTGAGGAGTGTTAGTAGGTAATATCAAAGATTGTTGAGAACAAATTCATTTTGTAGTGGTAGGTTTTGGATGCATAAGACGCGAAAAATAATCATGGACAAGGGAGAAGCAGTATCTTTTGCAAGGGGCTAAATTTTAGCGGGTCCAGTGTAAGAAGCATTAGATGACCTAGAAGCATTCTCTTGAAATTTGGTATAGATGTAATCATCCTCGATACACCCCTCTGTTTGGAATAATTCAAAAGTACTGTTCTTGATCCTATATGATTTTAAACATGAATCTTCCTTTCTATTTAAAAAATTATAAATAAAGATTGAAGTAAAAAAAAAAAAAGCTGGTCGGCTGTATTATGTAGCCGGTAGCACTTGGTAAACAGAGTGCCTTATAGTAGCACAGCAGCCTGTTTGTACCACCCTGTGTATTTATGTATGACGTAACAGCACGTAGCACTGGATGAACACACGTACTACTCTTTTTTATAGATCGAGCAGTCTGGCACGTATCAGCAGCACAAAGCACTTGGTGAGCAGAGTGCTTGCACTACCCTTTGTAGATTTGCTACTACATATTTGAATGGAAACACCCAGTAACCCTGTTTGCTGTCAATGAATGGAAACACCCAGTAGCCTTGTTTGCTGTCAATGAATGGAAACACACAGTAGCCTTGTTTGCTGTCACTGAATGCAAACACCCAGTAACATTGTTTGCTGTCACTGAGTGGAAACACCCAGCGACCTTGTTTGCTGTCAATGACTGGAAACACCCAGCGACCTTGTTTGCTGTCATTGAAAGGAAACACCCAGTGTCCTTGTTTGCTGCAATGAATGGAGACACCCAGTACTCTTGTTTACTGTCAATGAATGGAAACACCCAGTAGCCTTGTTTGCGGTCACTGAATGGAAACACACAGTAACCTTGCTTGCTGTCACCAATTTTGGGATGGTTTATATGCTACCTCTGTTTTAATGGTTCACTGTTGTAACGCCTGGAGTAGTGGATCCACTGGACCGTCACCAGCGATGGCACTAACCTCACCAGGGAGCGGAGTCTAAGGGGCCGCTGGTTTTCACCAAAGCCCGCCGCAAGGCGGGATGGACTTGCTGCGGCAGGCGACCCCCAGGTCGCTACCCCTGGCTTGGTTGCTAGTGACGGCAGGCGAGGCGTAGCAAGAGCAGTAGGCAGGAGATGGTGCTGGCCGAGGTCTGTAGGCGTAACCGCAGGTGACAGGCTGAACACAGGAGCAATGGTGAAACAGGGGAACAGGAACCAGGAATAAGGACTAGGGACCAGGTAGCGGATAGGAATCAGGAACAACAGGGAGCTGGGCCAGACGCTATGGGAAGCATGTAGAGGCTCCAACACCTGGAAGGGGGCAGAGCTGGAACTTATAGGGGAGTGATTGACACATGGACCAATTAGGAGCGCACTGCCCCTTTAACTCTGAGACAGCCGGCGCGCACGCGCCCTAGGAGGCGGGGACGCACGCGCCGGCCGGCACAGTGAGAGACAGGAGCGGAGGAGAGGTGAGGCGCCCCCAGGGGCCGAACTAGCAGCAGCGCCGGGTCCCTGCACAAGGACCCCGGCGGCTGCATGGGGCAGGGGGAGGTCGCGGCGGCGGCCCGGAACACGGGACGCCGCCGCGGCCGTGACAGTACCCCCCCCCTTTGGCCTCCCCCTCTTTCTTGCCTGCAGAAGGCGGCAATGAGTTGCTGGATCTGCTGCGCCTGTTGGGCGACCACACGGGCTACGTCACGGATATCAGGCACCTCGCCGGGATCCATGGTTGGAGCCTACTGTAACGCGGATCCACTGGACCGTCACCAGCGATGGCACTAACCTCACCAGGGAGCGGAGTCTAAGGGGCCGCTGGTTTTCACCAGAGCCCGCCGCAAGGCGGGATGGACTTGCTGCGGCAGGCGACCCCCAGGTCGCTACCCCTGGCTTGGTTGCTAGTGACGGCAGGCGAGGCGTGGCAGGAGCAGTAGGCAGGAGATGGTGCTGGCCGAGGTCTGTAGGCGTAACCGCAGGTGACAGGCTGAACACAGGAGCAATGGTGAAACAGGGGAACAGGAACCAGGAACAAGGACTAGGGACCAGGTAGCGGATAGGAATCAGGAACAGGGACTAGGGACCAGGTAGTGGATAGGGATCAGGAACAACAGGGAGCTGGGCCAAACGCTATGGGAAGCATGTAGAGGCTCCAACACCTGGAAGGGGGCAGAGCTGGAACTTATAGGGGAGTGATTGACACATGGACCAATTAGGAGCGCACTGCCCCTTTAACTCTGAGACAGCCGGCGCGCGCGCGCCCGAGGAGGCGGGGACGCGCGCGACGGCCGGCACAGTGAGAGACAGGAGCGGAGGAGAGGTGAGGCGCCCCCAGGGGCCGAACTAGCAGCAGCGCCGGGTCCCTGCACAAGGACCCCGGCAGCTGCATGGGGCAGGGGGAGGTCGCGGCGGCGGCCCGGAACACGGGACGCCGCCGCGGCCGTGACAACTGTGTGATCACTGCCATGCTGTTGCCCAGAATTTGGCGTAATGGTGCGATTAGGCAGTCTCAGAGGCATCCATGCATGCTTTCACTCCTGTCCCATATGCATCCAGAGGTGTTGGCATAATTTCCTGAGGTTTCATTGTGCACTTGGTGATCTACAATTCGTCGAATATTGATTTCCAGGTCCGAAGGATTTTTCTCCCATAGACTATAATGGGATTCGATATTCGAATATCGGGAGCTATGTGAATCTAATCCAATCCAAACGAATATTTCACTATTCACTCATCTCTAATAACCAGGTAATTCACCTGTATAACATCGACTTGTGACTTTATTACCGGCGAATTTGGGATGTTAGATGCTTCCCCCTGCTGTCCCAGTTGCATTCCAGTGGTGTTGGCATCATTTCCTGAGGTGTCATTGTGAACTTGGTGACCTCCAAGTGGTCGAATAGATGTTTTTCAATAATCGAATACTTGTTCCTATAGACTTTAATGGGATTGAATATTTGAATATCAGGAGATATGCGTACGCATATCGAATATTTTCCTTTTTGCTCATCACTATTAGCAAGGTTCGTTTTAGGTTCGGTTCGTAGGAGTCAGAACTTCACGAAAGTTTGCCGGATCGAACCAAACTTTTAAAAAGTTCGCTCATCCCTAGAGAACACTAGGGCCTATGGTCTGCCCAAATATTTTCCTCCAAGGCCCCATTAGATGCCATTCAACTGTACAGTAAAGTCAAGTAAGACTTGAAGGTAAGACAAGATTGAAACTTGTGTCCTTTTAAACAAACATACACATTGACTACTGACCTGATGACAATCCGAATGTGCAGAGATACAGGGATAAGTAAAAACTCTATAAACATATAAAGTAAGAGAACTGATTATTAGGACAGCTTGAATATTATAGCGCACATAAAAGCACCAAGTTGATTGTAGTGGGATACCTATAAGGTGAGTACCATGCCGCTAACAACAGTAATGAGATAAAGCAAAAATACTTGTGGCATTAGAGTACCACTCATGATGTATGTTGGCCCTACCAATTGTTAGGGTATCCATAGAGACGACCATGCCACGTCAGTACTGTGCGCAAGCCCTACTCTGATTCAGTAGGGCTTGTGCACAATACCAACCTGGCGTGGTTGTATCCATGGACACCCAAACATTCAGCATTAAAATATATTTCACACCAATTGGGTCAGCATACATCATGATAGGAACTCTTGAAAGAAGGAATATATCAGACTTAAATAGCTGCCGGGTAACACTTCACATAAAGAAAACCACTGCACTTCATTTTCCTATCCACCAGCTATTCAAGTCTAAAGCCCCTATTCCACGGGCAGACTCGCTGTTCCATGCGGCAGCAGCGAGCAGGTGAGTCCAGGGGGGGCGGGGGTACAGCCCATAGCATACAGCAGCGGTCTACGGTCCACGGAGCGACGGCAGCAGATCGTTGCTGTATGAGTCGTTTGTCTTTCAACAAGTTTGAAGGACAAACAACACAACGATCAGCCAACATGAACAATGTCGGCTGATCGTTGCCTTCTATTCCACAGGACGATTATCAGCAGTAACGGACGACAATCGTCTCGTGGAATAGGGCCTTAAGGGTCCATTTACACAGAAAAATTATCCGACAGATTATTTGCCAAAGATTTGAAGCCAAACCCAGGAATGGATTTGAAAAGAGGAGAAATCTCCGGCTTTCCTTTATAGTCTGTTCCTGGGTTTGGCTTCAAATCTTTGGCACATTATCTGTCAAATAATCTTTCTGTGTAAATGGAAGCTAAGGGTCCTATTACACAGAGCAATTTTTAACGATTAACAATCGCAAGCAAGATTGTTTATCGATAACCTGAAATCGTTTAACATATTACACAGAACGATAGTCATTAGTTACGGACGTTACTACGATGTTTACTCCATCTGATCCCAGCAAAACAATGAACAATGTGCAATTACACTCAATGATTAGTAAAAAGAAATGCGAAACTTGAGCAAAGGAATGTGGAATTACAGCGAACGATTAACAACGATTTTAGGTTCAGATGTAAATTAACGGCACATGAACGATTTTCTGATCGTTGCCTGATTATCGTTTAAATTTGAACAATATAACAATTTTTCGCATGATAATCGTCCCATTAGGGCCCTAATACATTAAATTTTTAATGCCACAAGTGTTTTTGCTTCTTCTTAGATCTACATCAACCAGATAACAATTTGTTTTCAATAAACAATAATAATAACACAGTTACCTTTGTTTATCACCCAGCATGCCATTCACCAGATTAAGGAATTTTCTACAATCCTGAATAAACAGCAATTGCAAATAATTAGCTTCATAGTACTAAATAGTTATGTGGCATCTATAAATCTGCATTAATACATACAGTTTCAAAATCTGAGTCCTTTATCTCCTTGAAGGCAGCAGTGATGAACTCCATTGGAAACCACTGGCTTGCCAGCTCTCTGCGTTGAGCCTCTGAGGTCATTCTGCACAAAGCTTCTGTAATGGCCACTTGTAAATCATAATCTATAACATAAATTATCATATATATGTTAACCCCTTAGGGACCAAGCCTATTTGGACCTTAATGACCAGGCTCCTTTTTCAAAATCTGACCTGTCTTACTTTATGCGCTTATAGCTCAGTGATGCTTTAACGTATGCTAGCGATTCTGAGATTGTTTTTTCCTAACATATGGTACTTTATGTTAGTGGTAAAATTTGGTCACTGTCTTGTGAGTTTTTTGTGAAAAACATCAAAATATCATGAAAAATTTGCATTTTACGAACTTTGAAATTCTTTGCTTCTAAAAAAAAGAAAGTCATATCACATAAATTAGTTAGTAAGTCACATTATCAATATGTCCTCTTTATTCTGGCTTCATTTCGTAAACATATTTCACTTTTTTAGGGTGTTATGGGGCATAGAAATGTATCAGCAAATTATGAAATTTTCATAAAATTTCCAAAACTGATTTTTTTTTAGGGTCCCGTTTTTTAAGTTGATTTAGGAGGCTTGTATACTGGAAACCCCCATAAGTGACCCTATTTTGGAAACTAGATACCTTAAAGAATTAATCTAGGGGTATAATGAGCATTTTAACCCTACAAGGGCTGGAGGAAAGTATTCACAATTAGGCCGGAAAAAAATGGAAAATAGAAATTTTCCAATAATATATTTGTTAAGATTAAAGTATCTCATTTTCATAATAAACATGAGAGAAAATGCACCCCAAATTTTGTAACGCAGGTTCTCCTGAGTACAACAGTACCCCATATGTGGGCATAAACCACTGTATGGGCACACAGCGGGGCTCAGAAGGGAAAGAGCACCTATTAGCATTTCCAAGTCAGATTTTGCTAAAGAAGTTTCTGAGCGCCAGGTGCGTTTGCAGAGCCCCTGTAGTGCCAGCAGAATAGAACCCCCCCAAAAGTCACCCCATTTTGAAAAGTACACCCCTCAAAGAATACATCTTGGGGTGTGGTGACCATTTTGACCCCACAGGTATTAGAGGAAAGTATTCAAAAGAAGACAGTAAAAATGAAAAAATAGAATTTTTCCCATATAATGTATGTTTAGTTTAAAATTTCTTAATTTCACGAGGAACAGGGGAAAAAAAGCACCCCAATATATGTAACGCAGGTTCTCCTGAGTAGAACGGTATCCCAAATGTGGGCGTAAACCACTGTATGGGCACACAGCAGGTCTCAGAAGGAAGGGAGCGCCAATTAGCATTTTAAGTGCATGATTTTTCTGAAGAAGTTTCTGAGCGCCAGGTGCGTTTGCAGAGCCCCTGCAATGTCTGCAGAATAGAACCCCCCCCCACCAAAAGTCACCCCATTTCGGAAAGTACACCCCTCAAAGAATTCATCGTGGGGTGTGGTGAGCATTTTGACCCCACAGGTATTGGAGGAAAGTATTCAAAACTAGACAGTAAAAAAGAAAAAACAGAATTTTTCCAATAACATGTTTGTTTAGTTTGAAATTTTTAAATTTCACTAGGAACAGGGGAGAAAACGCACCCCAATATTTGTAACGGAGGTTCTCCTGAGTACAATGGTACCCCATATGTGGGCATAAACCACTGTATGGGCACACAGCAGGGCTCAGAAGGGTGGCGACGGGCAATCTGGGGAGGCGACGGGCAATCTGGGGAGGTTGCGAGCAATCTGGGGTGGTGACAGGCAATTTGGGGTAGCTACGGGCAGTCTGTGGCAATCTGTGGTGGTTACAGGCTGTCTGCGATGGTTACGGGCTGTCTGCGATGGTTACGGGCTGTCTGCGATGGTTACGGGCAATCTGGGGTGGTGATGGGCAATCTGAGGTGGTTACGGGTAAATCTGGGGTGGTTACGGGTAATCTGGGGTGGTTACAGGTAATCCAGGGTGGTTACGGGTAATCCAGGGCACTTGACTTTGGTGACGGGTAAAAAAGTGCCGGCACCATTTGGAACAAGCGATCAGTGGTATATAGTATATACCGCTGATCGCTTGTACTGGGACCACACCGGGTGGTCCCCGATCATTGCCCCATGCTCTCTGCCACCTCTGGTGGTAGAGAGAATGGAGCTTTGATCATTTTTAGAAATTCCATCACTGTGAACAGTCTGTTCACA
Source organism: Dendropsophus ebraccatus (assembly GCF_027789765.1). Lineage (NCBI taxonomy): Eukaryota > Metazoa > Chordata > Amphibia > Anura > Hylidae > Dendropsophus > Dendropsophus ebraccatus. The sequence goes on from NC_091467.1 coordinate 49,963,025, forward strand.
GTGATGGCGGCGGCCATCTTGGATCAGATGGCCGCCCAGGGAGGGGAGGGTCAGTGACCAGGTCACTAGGGTTAATTCTGGGAATGGGGGGGACATGTTCTCATCTCCTCTCACCGTGGATTCACAGTGAGAAGAGATGAAAGCGTTCAGCTGCGCTGGCAATGTCTGTTACCGGTGGCCGCCATTATACTGGTAATAACGGCGATTGCCGGTGAGGGGACTGGCCGGGACTAAGCCCACACTCTGCCCCAACCCTTCAGCTACCTCCGATAGCTGAGAGGAGGGGGCTGCGGGCATTACCAGCGCTGCTGCACTATTCTGCACCATCGCCATAAAGAGCTGATGGCAGCAGAATAGAGCCCATTAGTGATCGCCGTAAAAATCTGTATCGGCGGTCACTAATAACATAATACATGTATTCTCTGGGTCACTACGGTTACGGCGATACCACATTTGTATAGGTTTTTTTTTAACTATTATCACTTTGGCGCAATAGAAACTATCTTCCTAGCAAAAACCCACAAAAACTGTCGCCGCATTGCAAGATCCATAGCGTTCTTATCTTTTCTGCGACAGAGCTGGTTTGGGGCTTATTTTTTGCGGGAAGATCTGTAGTTTCTATTGATACCAAGTTTTATATGTATATGACTTTTTGATCTCTTTTATGACATATTTTCTAAAGTGGATTGATAAAATACAGCTATTCTGGTACTGTTTTTTATATTTTTTTTTACAGCGTGTGTCATGCGATATAGTTATTGATATAGTTTTCTAGATTGGGTCGTTACGGACGTGGCGATACCAAATATGTATAGGATTTGTGTTTTTGATCACTTTTATGTCACGTTTTATTGGGTATAGGGAATGTAATGCATCCTTATTATTGGGGGGGGGGGGGGCTGGGGGGGCTGTGTTGTGTTTGGTGCACCTTTTTTTTCACTTTTTTTTACTTTTACACTAGTGTACATTACTGTACACTAGTGTAAAATACTTAGATCACTGATACAATACATTGCAGTACCTGATGTACTGCAATGTATTGTATCATGCCTCATGCTGACAGGCGATAGCCACAGCCACCCCTGTCAGCATGAGGCATCTCCATGGTGACCCCAGGGGCCTTCATTAGGACCCCGGGATCACCATGGAGACATCGGAGGACCTGACGGCGCCTCGGGACATCGTGATTATGTAAGTGACCCACGGCGCCGTCCGGGATCCTCCGGGACCCGTTAGATGCCGCTGTCATGGTTTGACAGCGGCATTTAACGGGTTAAACTGCCCGGTGCGGAGAATCCGCTCCGGGCAGTTACAGGAGGGTGTCAGCGGTCACACTGACCCCTGATCCCCCGTCCTGCAGCCACCGCCGGGCGGTAATTTATTCGGATGCGCCCGCCGTTAAAAGGCGTACGCATCGGAATAAAGCCCATTAGTGGCCGCCGTGAAAAGGCAGCATGGCGGTCACTAAGGGATTAAAAGCTACAGATGCAATCATCTCTTAAAAATCCTTTATTCACAAGAAACACATAAAAACTAGATGAGGGACTAAACAGTTTGCCCTGATTGCCCTATGTGCATGTACACTAAATGGACAAAATGACTGGCACACTTAAACATTACACTTTCAGGAACCAAATTGTTCCCAAAGTTGGAAAAATACAATTCTCCATTGTAAACATTAATATTTCCCTTCATAGAATTTAGACTGACCCCTAAAAACAACCCCATAGCACCAAACTTTACAGCTGGCACAATAAAGTCAGGCCGATTCTCCTGGCTTTGACCAAACCCAGACTCAGAACTTGGTGACCCCGCTATGTAACTTTATTTCTTTTCCACTTCCATAGTTGAGTTGCTGTGGTTCCCAAATGCTTAAACTTCTCAATCATACAAATGACAGCTGATGGTCAAAGATCTAATGGGGAGACAGTTCACAAACTGACTTGTTGCAACAGTGGTTCCTATTACGAGCCCACTCTGGTATCAGGGATCTCTTTACAATGATCCAGTGGTCCACAAATGTTTGTAAAGGCAGACAGCATTGGTAGGGGCTGGATTTTGTACAACTATGGCAATAGGCCTGAATGAAACACCTGAATTTAAGACCTGAGACCAAATACTCTTGTCTATGTGTATGTTTTTTTCAGTTAATACTGTCACTCCAGTTTTCCTATGTGCTATTATTGGCCCCATCAGTTACAGACACGTGTCACTAGGGCGGGGCTTAACATCTGTTAAGTGCCTTCTCCCTGCCTTGGGCCAAAAGGAAGATGGTTCAACAATGCTAAGCCCCGCCTTAGTGACACTGTCTGTAACTTATTGTACCAATAACAGCACAGAGGAAAACTAGGGTGACAGTAGAGTGCATGAAGTAGGTTGAAGCAAAGGAATTGTTAAAATGCCCAAGTATAATCCTAATATCTACAGTATAAGCAGTTTATGCAGATGTGAATTTCACCACAGTGTCTTTGATATCTTCACAATATTCAAAGGGTATTGCAATAAAACTACTTTTTTAATATGTTGCTGAGTAGATGTAAGAGTATGTGTAAACTACGAAATAGGTGAGGATTTTCAAGTGGAATACAGTACGTTTTGCCCGTCCTATTGATTCAATGGGAATTCTCTAGTGCAATTACAATCCCGCCCAAAAAATTGACATGTCAATTCTTTGGGCGGATTGCAGATTGAGAGATCCCACTGAATCAATAGGACAGGAAGAATTTCAAGGGGACACAAAGAAGCTGCAAAGGAAGCTGTGGGGGATCAGGGTAAGTAAATATTACTCCCCCACACACTTTTACACCAGCCCCAGCAAACATAAAAAAGGTTTTACTGGAATACCCCTCTATAAATGCATCACTATTAAAATCAATAAAATTAAAGGGAACCTGTCACCCCCCGTGGCGGGGTGACAGGCTCCCGACCCCCCGTTAGAGCCCCCTATACTCACCTAATCCTGCCGGGTCCCGCTTCTGGATCCGGTCGGGTCACGGAGATATCAGCCGCTGCAGCCCGGCGCGCGCGCTGAGAGATGAGTCCAACGCCCATAGAGAATGACAGGAGAGTCCAGCGCTCCGTCATTCTCTATGGGTGTTGGACTCATCTGTCAGCGCGCGCGCCGGGTTTCAGCGGCTGAGATCTTCATCACCCGACCACCTCCAGAAGCGGGACCCGGCGGGATTAGGTGAGTATAGGGGGCTCTAACGGGGGGTCGGGAGCCTGTCACCACGGCACGGGGGGTGACAGGTTCCCTTTAAGCAGATTTAAACTGACACAACAACGTGAAGACACGAAAGAAAATAAAAATAATCTTACCGCCTGCATCTAAAATGTGTTTACCCATAGCTGACCTGCAAAGTATAATAACAGTAGTTAAATCACAATATGACATGCAAAGTCCATCTGTCACTTAGTTTTAACGCACTTACGTTAAAGTGTAACTATTATTTACATTTTTCTGCACTTACGTTAAAGTGTAACTATTATTTACATTTTTCTGCAGAAATCAACAGTACAAGCAATTTTATGAAACTCTGTATAGGTTTTATTAGGCAAAAAGCCTCTTTCTGTCCTGACAAAGCTTTTTCCCAGCCCCCCCCACCCCCGCCACATTTCTTATCTTTGCATTATTAGGCAAAATTAGGAATGAGTTTACTTCACCCCACTAATGGGTCCTGGTTGTGAATATAGGTATACCTACTTCAAGTGCACTACTGTCTCAGCGCCCCGCGACCATAGAAGAATATAGTAGTAAGTAGGAAGTCTGTATTTAAATGTAATTGTCATAGTGTATAGATGTGTTCTCAATACATTAAAGTGTCACTGTCATGAATTTTTTTTTTTGCACAAATAAATATTACAGGCGATTTTAAGAAACTTTGTAATTGGGTTTATTAGCCGAAAAATGCATTTTTATAATGAAAAAGCAGTTTGAAGCTCTTCCCCCGTCTTCATTGTTCTCCTATGGAGAGAGCTAAATAAAAGACCAAAACAGGACAACAAAGAGTTAATCTACAAATACCTCACCCTTTATCTCCTCTGACAGTCAGCACTGACCTCTCTGAGCTCTGATTACAGCGTTCACCCAGCTCCGTGCCTGTAATCCTCTGTTATCTGCTTTCTGCTGTGGCTAACTCCCTCCTCCCCCCTCCCCTCTCCCCTCTCTATAGACCAGACTGGGTATGTCTGATGTAACAAGTCACAATTTCCTGATTTTTTGCAGTGGATGGAAAAGAGGAGGGAGGGGGACCTAGGAAAAGGCTTTTTAAATGCAGATAATGCCATGTTTGGCTAATAAACCCAATTACAAAGTTTCTTAAAATTGCCTGGACTATTGATTTCTGCAAAAAAAAAAAAAAAAAAAAAAAAGGTGACATAACTATAGATCAGAGGGTTTTATACAAATAAACTTAAATTCACTTATATTTGTGTAAAACCCTCTATCTATCTATCTATCTATCTATCTATCTATCTATCTATCTATCACTTATTTTTAATGTACTGAGAACACATCTATACAATATGACAATTACACTTTAATACAGACTTGAGAGCATACTTACTACTACATTATCAGGCAAAGCCATCTTCATTACAACGGAGCAAAGTGAAGACGGGTTTGCTGAGTCCATTATAACCTTTGGAGGGGGGAGGGGCCGAAGGGGATGAGTATACAGGAAGAGGAGAGAAGCAGCTAAATTGTTTGGGGACAAACAAGATATGAGATATGTTTGCATGGTAATTTACTGTGCAGGGCTCCACTCCAAGCTCCATCACCCCACTCGGCCCCTCCCTCCTCCATAAACCATAATGGACAGAGAAATCCTTCTTCTTCTGAAGTGTGTGTGTGTGTGTGTGTGGGGGGGGGGGGGGGGGCAAACAGCTTTTTGAGTACAAAAAGAAACGCTTTTGCTTAATTAAACCTATTACATAGTTTCTTAAAATCGCTTGTACTATTGATACTGATTTTTGAAAAGTGAGATTTAAATGACAGCTACAATTTATATGTCATTTAGCAATCATCTTCTATGGGGTGCCAAGGAGTCCTCTCTGCCCTCGGCTTGCAGCACCTTTCCCCTGCAACATCACTCAGTCTCCTTGTTTAATTGATACACAGGGAGAGGCTGATGGTGCCAAGCCCTGAGTAATGCCGATGCAAGTGTGGTCAATGGTAGTTAACGTCTGTCGTCTGTAAGGTTATAAACTGACCTTAAAGACTCATCGGCATGCAATTCAATAACAATTAAATGCCCATGTGCAGGAATTAAATAGACTGTATGTCAATCAAATGGGGAGATTGGGTGACGTTCCAAGTTAGAGAAGTTGCAGCCCAATGTCACTGCGGGCTCCAGACGATGCCTCTTAGACACTATGGGCCTCCATAAAAGTTTTTTTTATAACTCAAAAACAGCTCAGACAGCATATATAAAAGCATCACCTATATAAGGTCACTAAATGCTGTTTAAGGCTATGTTCACATTACGTGAACATCCGGCCTTTCCGTGACCCCAGCCAGGTCACGGAACAGCCGGTCCCAGCCTGGATCATCACGGCCGGTACTTGTACCGGCCGGATGATCTATCCGCCCGGGAAGCTCTGATGCGTGCGCACAGTGAAGCAAGCGGCCGGAGCCGCTCGCTTCACTGTGTGAACTGACAGGTCCCTCTGGGGCCGCAAATAATGGACCTGTCAGTTTTTTTGCGGCGCCTCATGGGATCCGCCCGGATCCCATTGAAACTGAGGCTGTGTCCACACCGCAAATCTACGGCTGTGGTTCTGCGGCGAGAACTACGGCCGTAGATTTACGTAGTGTGAACATAGCATTACTGTGGCTTGATACAGTGGTTTGAAATAGTAAATAGGTGCCAGATTTACGCTAAGTTCACACTGCATTTGCATTCATGCGTAACATATATGTTTATATACTTTATAGAAAAACAAATTCTTATCTGTTAAACAGATGCTAAAAAAATGAATGCTGCTGTATGATTGACTTATGTTATTAAACAAACGCATTGCACTGTATACCTTTTTGCTCTTTACATTTTTTGTATAATTGACAACATTTTTATATAATTATTAGAGTTGTCACGTTTGCTGATAAAAAAAACCTGTAGACTCATTTTTCATGATGTCATCTTAAGAGGCAATTAATTGAAAGGAATGGTAAGCCAACTAACTCCTATCTGTAAAATAAGCAGCAAATGGGTGCTCACTTACAGTGAGTGCTCAGTGTGTAATGTCTTTCCATGGTTTTTTTGTCAAAGATAAATGATTAGACCACGTTCCCTCAATAGGGATATAGAGGCGATCTTTCTAGGTGGCTGCTATTTTAGTGCCAAAAGCGGGGCGCCTATTGATCATTATTTGCGGCTATTATTATCAATAAACATCCGTCTTTTGGCACTAAAATGAGAGACAGGGGCTATTTATTGCTTTCTATATACTTACATAGTAGCCATCATTTCTTTAGTGAAGATCAGTTTTTTCTTGATATCTCGTGGAATTGTGTTCAGCATTAGATTCAGCTTACGCACAACCTGCGAGAAAATAAGATTCTGAAATACAGCATTACTTCACAGAAAAATGAAGCAATCTATCATGTTAGGCTATGTTCACAATCTGCACATTTGCACAACACAGCTATAGTCTCCCATTAACCTAAGTGGGACCAAGAAAATGTCTTTATGGCTTCTGTCATTGTGGTGTGTGCCTGTATTGCCTTTCTTAACTGTAATCCACAAAGTAAGTAGAAATCCATGACACTCATAATACTTTAACTAGAATCCTTTTTTAGTTATTGTAGTAGTCACAGGATATGCTTCCACGTCCTGTGACTATAATGTTAAAAAAAATAATTCTGATTAAAGGGAATATGTTAGTTGCAAGTCACATTTCAAACTGCGGACACTGTTAGACAGCTGTTAGGTCAGGGAGACACCTGTCTATAATTATAGAATGCACAAAAATTATTTTAAAAGCAATCTGTCAGCACCCAGGCTCTACCTGAGGTGCTGATAGTTTGCTGTAATTGTCAGTCCCCTTGTGAGCATGCCGCCATTTGGTAACTTGTCCGTGAGGTGGATTATGTACAATCTCTGGTCTCCTACTGTAATGAAGAGACAATGAGGAGTTGTGCCTCAGCGTTTGTGCCACAGTCTAGCACTCCTCACCACTGCTTCCTACTCCCTCTTTTTCATGAAAAATCAATACTGCCCGACCTGCTTGCTCAGCTGTCAGTCAGTATCTGCCAAGAGAGGACTGATCTGAAAAAAGATATAGTCTGTTTTGCAGGTATGGTCTACGGGTAAATCACCTGTCGACCAGCCACATTTGTTTTCTTTGGTTCGATTCCCTGGATATAAATGAGATATAGTTTTTTTTTCTTATTATTGTATAATTTTTAAAAGTGCAAAGAATGCCCAATCAGGGCAAAATTAGTTTAGTTTTTTAATACAATGATGAGGAAAACAAAAAATAAATAAATAACTATATATTTAGTTTTCATTGATCCCCATCATTATATTAAAACATTTAATTTGAAAACTAATTTGGACCTGATTGAGAATTCTTTGCACTTTTAAAAATTATACAATAATAAGAAAAAATATATATATCTTTCCTTTCCATCAGGAGAATTGAATCACACAAAACAAACTGTTGGTGGTCTCTAGGCAGGCGATTTACCCCTAGACCACAGCTCCAACACAGGCTAGGAGGTTTATCAATGATTTCAGTCTGATTGCAGTCTTCTGTTGGCAGATACTAACTGACAGCATGAGTGAGGAGGAGGCTGGGCAGCATTGATTATTCATGAAGAAGAGGAAGGAGTGGTGAGGAGTGCTAGAGTGGGGCACAAAGGGTGAGGCACAACTTGTCTTTGACTCTTCGTTACAATAGGACACCCCAGATTGTGCATAATCCACTGCACTGACAAATTTCCAAAAAGCAGGATGCTCACTTGGGGACTGTCATCTACAGCACACTGTCAGCACCTCAGGGGTGGGGCCCAGATCAGTGCTGACAGATTCCCATTAATATATAGTAGAATCAAAAAGGCTTTCCTGAGCTCCTAAACTACAGCAATCTTAAACATCTCCTTACTCCCTTCTACCATGCCTGAACCTGCTTGGGACTCAGCTTACAGGTTTCAATGAAGCATGGAAGGGGAGAGAGGAGAAATTCCAGCTTGCAGCTATTCAGACTTTCCTATCCCTATGCATTTGTTTACAATTTGGCAAATGACCTCATGTATTCCATTGTATGCCAAAAGTATACATTGCGAAACACCTCCCAATATATGGGTGATCACAACAGAGCCTAGATATTCCAGTATGACACTTCTAGCACAAATTCCTTGACAGTAATAATATTTTGTCACTGGCTGCACATTGTATATTTCAATTCCAGTAACAGAACTGAGACTATATACTGCTAGAGACATTAATAAACACTAAACCATTACCTCCTGTTTGATAAAAGGACTGATTGATGTGTCCGCCACTAAACTGCAAGCTTTCGAAATAAAATGTCCAAGTATCTGGAATTTACCTGAATAAATATTTAAAGTTACAATCTTAATACAGAAGTAAAAACAAAGATTATATGAATAAAATTCATCTACTTACCATCACTATTGTGGTCATGCACAGCCTGTAAAACAGATGCAAAGAAATGGCTCATTTTCATTGCACTTTTACTGACATTCATTTTTTTTGGTCTTGCTATTTTCAGTCCATACATAGTATCATTAGCTAGTTGTTTATGTAGTTTCCTTGGATACAGTATAAACAGTAGCTGTCCAAACTGCCCACATCTGATCATAAACTGCTGGATGGCAAGTGTCATTGGCCCACCGTAGCATAGGAAGCGCTGCTCTGTTTGTGCGCCAATCAGATGCACACACAATTGAAGGAGCACTGCAAAGAGGCTGCAACCTTCGGCACAGGCAGCGTCTCTAATACACTTCCTGTCCTGGAAGACAGACGAGAGGACTGCATGCCAGGAAAGCAGTAGCAACGGTTAACGAGTGTGAGGTGAGTTTGTCTTTTCTTTTCATCTAGTTATGTGGGCTGTCCATCTGATATAGAGAGACCACACAGGGGGCCATCTACTATAGGGGGACTACACAGGGGGCCCATCTACTTTAAGGGGACTACATAGGGGGCCCTCTACTAAATAGAAACTGCACAGAGGGGGCCATATATAATATGTGGCTGCACATAGGAGGGCATCTGCTATTTAAAGACTTCACAGAAGGGGGGCATCTAGTGTGAGAAATACACATGAGGGCTATGACTATAAGGGGACCGTACAGAGTGGGCCATTTACCATATGGGAGCTGCACAGAGGGGGGCATTTGCTATATGAAGACTTCACAGAGGGGGCCATTTACTACATAGGGGATGTACAGTGAGACCTAATACTATATGGAAGCTGCACAGAGAGGCCTAATACTACAGAGGCCTGATAATATAGGGGAGTTGTACCAGGGGGCATAATACCATATGGGAGCTGAATTCTGGGGCCTAATACTATATGAGTGCTGCACAGAGGGGCCTTATACTATATGGGGACTTAAAAGGGGCCTAACATGATATAGGGCCACATAGGTGGGCCCACACACTATATGATGGCACAGAAAGGCCAATACAGATCTGGAGTTGAGTGATTCACTCAGAGAATACGCCAGGAGTGAGTCATTTAAGAAGATGCTAACTGTCAGTCACTGGATATAACTGCACTGCAATCACTTATATGGTGTGCAGAGCCTGTATAGAGCTGGTGTATGCCTCTATATGGTCACTGTATGAGGTAGTATTGATCTTTGTACAGTAGATTTTTTTCAGTAGCAGAGTAGTGGCATTGGTCAGTGTGTGGCGGTATTAGCCAATATTTTATAGTAATATTTTTCCCTTGTAAACTTGTACTCTTGGCATTACTAGTCCTGGTTTACTGGAATTGGTCAGTATCAGTATGGTAGTAATATGTTGATGATATTTCATTCTTGCACATTGGTGTTAGCAGTAGTATTGGTCTTAGTTTACTGGATTTAGTGGGTAACAGTATGTTGGTAATATTCATAGTAATGATATTTCCTTCTTGTATACTGGTATTATTGGTAATATTGGTATCGGTATACAAGATTTGATCAGTAACAGTGTAGAAGTAATATGTATTGTGATAACATTTGCTCTTTATATAATGGTGTTATTTAGTAGCTGTATGACTATTGTATTTAAAAGACAACTCCGGTTAAAAGTATTTTTTAATATGTTATTACTTATGGAAAGTTAGACAAATTTCTAATGTACATTAATTATGGGAAATGCACATATACTGCTATTTCCCTTAATTTAGCAGATCATGGAGTGTTAGAATTCTGCCCAAAACCGTCAAGTCACGAACCAGCAGGTGGCGCTCAATAATCTAAAAGTCAATGAGTGCCATTGACTTCTATATATAGTGCGCCCCCTGCTGGACACTCTCTGGATTCAATTGATGTGTATGTAAAAATGTAATGTACAGTATGTTTTTGATTGAATACATGGGTGGGTTACAGTACCAAGACAGGTTATCTACGCTAGAAAAAAGACGTCTTAGGAGCGATCTGATCACAATGTACAAATATATGAATGGACAGTACAGAGATCTTTGTAGTGGTCTTTTTACTCCTAGGTCTGTAACCATGACAAGGGGGCATCCTCTACATCTAGAGGAAAGAAGATTTCATCATCAGCATCGACGCAGGTTCTTTACTGTACGAGCGGTAAGACTTTGGAACTCTCTGCCACATGTTGCCGTCATGGCAGATTCATTAAATAAGTTTAAGGGAGGCCTTGATGCTTTTCTTGAACAATATAATATTACAAGTTATGGGCATTAGATTTCTGGAGATACATTGATCCAGGGATTGTTGATCCAGGGATTGTTCTGGTTGCCATTGGAGTCGGGAGGAAGTTTTCTTCCTGTGGTGGGGCGATTGTCGTCTGCCTCATAGGGGTTTTTGCCTTTCCTGGATCAACACAGTAGGATTTCCCTAGGTTTTTTTTTTTTATTTATAAATTTTTATTATAATTTTCAATTCCAAGATACAACAATTCACATAAAAAACACAGACCCTTATCCCTTATCGTATCAAAAAAAAAAAAAAAAAAAAAAAAGAAAGAAACAACCAACCCCCCCCCCCCTTCCCCCAATACCTCCCCCCCCCCCAAACCCTCCCACCCCCCATGGAGTAGAGAAGAACAGCAAGACAAACAACAACAAAAAAAAAAAAAAAAAAAAAAAAAACTAATAACACAACAAGAACAGAAACACACCTTCTTCAACATCCCCCCTATAAATAGCCCTCCAGTTTTCTAACACACCCCTTCCACATCTCTTTATTGGGTGGGACCATGGCAATCCAGTTCCGTGTGATCATCAGACGTGCCAAAAATAATAACCTCAGTATCTTTCTCCGGCTCTCTCTACCAATCTTTAGGCCCGTATAATCCCCTAAAATAGCCAAACCTGGTGTATAGGGTATTTCCATGTTCATTTTCTTTTCAATTTCCCCATATACCTCCCTCCAATACCCCTGAATCTTATTACAAGACCAAAACATGTGGATAAGGTCTGCCTCTGCCATATTACATCTGGGACAGTTACTATTGGGCCATTTTTTAATTTTCTTTAGAAGTACCGGTGTAAAGTAAATCCTATGCACAATATTGAACTGTACTAATCTATGATTCCCTGACCTAGAGGCCAGATTTATCCCCTCATAAATTCTACTCCACTGATTGTCCGTCAGCTTCCCCACGTCTTCTTCCCATTTCCCCTTACTTCTAAAATTAACCTCCTCCCTCCTCTTTAACTGAGCATATAAGATCGATATCAACTTTTTCTCTATTGTCTGTTTCATAAGATGCTCAACAAAAAAATCAAAGTCAAACAACACCTTTTTAGGAATTGAGGCTTTGGATAAGACCACCCGAAGTCTAAGATAGTCAAACCACAAAGTCTCAGGAAGCTCAAACTCTGCCCTAACCTTTTCCCACTCTTTAACCTGGCCTCTATAAAGAACATCACCCATGGTCCTGATACCTTTTCTCTCCAAACTCTTTATCACTCCCAACTTCCTCAACTCCTCAAATCTATTATTCTCCCATATTGGAGTGAATTCAAAAACTGCATTCAATTTCAGCAACTTCTTTAACTCCATCCATGTTTTACCAAGTGCTTGAACCATGGGCCAGTCCCTTCTACTTCCAGATCTCCAATACTCTCCATCTAGAAACTCGAATATAGTACATGAACCATCCCGTGTTCCCTCCCCAACACACCGAAAAAAGTTCGTTTGATTCTTTTTCCCTAGCCAAAAGAGTTGGGAAGCAAGAAAATATTTTTTTAAGTCTGGGAATCCGAGACCACCTCTATTTTTCAGCTGACACAGTACTTCCAATTTTAATCTAGCCCTCTTTCTCCCCCATATTAAAGAATTAATAATAATACCAATACGTTTTAGACTTTTCTCTGAAATCCATATAGGGGCTGTACCAAAAATATAAAGGAACTTAGGAAGACATACTGTTCGAAACAACACTATCCTATCCATTCTGGAGAGGCATAACTTCTGCCAGATCTTACACTTTCTCTCCACCTCCTCTATAACCAACCTTGTATTAAGATCATTAAACTCTTTAATCTCTCTCGACACCCTTATACCCAAGTATCTGAAATCTCCTCCCTCCCCCAAAACTGTTAAAGAGGGGAAAAAGAAATTGCTTATTAACCCCCAAGGGCATCAGGATTGACTTTCCCCAATTTATTTTAAGGCCGGAGAATTTACCCACCCTCTCTACCAAATCTATAACTCTCGGGACTGCAATATTTGGGTCTTTCAGAAAAAACAAAATATCGTCAGCATACAGGGAGACCTTGTCCCCTCTCCCCCCCGCCCCAAAACCCTCAATACCATCATCTGCTCTCACCAGATATGCCAAGGGCTCAATGCTCAGGGCGAAGAGGAGAGGGGAGAGAGGGCAACCCTGCCTGGTACCTCGTGCCAATAAAAAAAAATCTGACACCACGTTATTAACCACCACTGCCGCCCTGGGTTTCCTATATAATAACCTAACCCATGACACAAAACGGGGACCAAAACCAAACTTATTCAATACCCCCCACAAGTACTCCCACTCCACCCTGTCGAACGCCTTAGTGGCATCCAAGGACAGGATGGAGTGGGAACTCGTACTCTCTACTAACTGGATATTTTCATATAGCCTCCTAGTATTGAACTTGGCCATTCGACCCGGGATAAAGCCACACTGATCCTCATGTACTAAATCACACACCACCTTCTGTACCCTATTCGCCAACACTTTGGCTAGAATCTTCGCGTCCACATTCATTAAAGAAATAGGACGATAAGACTCCACCTCCAACTCATCCTTTCCTGGTTTGAGGATCAGTGTGATCAATGCCTCCTCCATGGATGACGGGAGAAGACCGTCATCCATGGAGGCATTAAATACTTCCAACAACATAGGGAGCATACAATCCCGGTGCTTCCTATACAGCTCGTATGGAATTCCATCATTCCCTGGAGCAGAGCTCTTAGGGGACGAATCCAGGGCCTCAGATATCTCTTCAAGCGTGACATCCTCATCTAACAACTTCATCTGCTCTTCGGACAACCTTGGCAGTTCCATTTCCCCAAGAAAACCTGCTAACTCTTGCGGCATTTGTTTATATTCAGAACTATAAACTGCTTCGTAATGAACCCTAAACTGTCTCAATATGTCCTCTGTACAGTTCACTATGCTACCTTGTGGAGTTCTAACTGCCTGTATATCCCTTTTTCCCTTCTGGGCTTTCACTACTGCCATTAGCATCTTATTTGGGAGCCCCGACCCTAGATACCGCTCTCTGCCCTGAAATGCAAGACGACTTTCTGCCTTCTTGAGTAAAAATGTATTCAACTCCTCCTGACTTTGTTCTAACTTTTCCCTATTAACCAAGGAGCTATCCTTGATATATTCCTCCTCCGTTTTACCCACTACCTTCCTTAACTCCCCCTCCCTTTCCCTAAATTTCTTCCTTAATTTACAAATAATTCCAAAATATTTACCCCTTAACACCGCTTTTAAAGTGTCCCACACTACCTGATAAGATGCTGTGCCTACATTAATTTCCCAAAACTCCTTTATTTCTGTCTCTATAAGGTCAAATTTTTCAATCAGACTAAACCAGTGAGAATTCAATCTTATACTTCGTGGAATAACTGATTTACCTGTGTCAATTTCCAACATAATTGGTGCGTGATCTGATAAACTTCTTGTTAAGTGTTTAATATTAATCACTCTCTTAGCTATATCCCCAGTAACTAAACCCAAATCAATCCGTGACATTACATTATTAGTTTTGTTCCAACAAGTGAACTCCCTTTTATAGGGGTTTCTCTCCCTCCAGATGTCCCGCAGCCCATGCTCTCTCACAACATCGGCTAAACGGGACCCCGCTGGGGGAGAAAACCCCCCACACATTCTTACTCTATCAATTTCTTCATTCATAACCCCATTAAAATCCCCCATAACCACTACAGGACATCCATCATAGTTCTTAGAAAATAAAAATAATTCTACCAAAACCTGAACCCCAAACGGAGGAGGAATATAAACAGCAGCGAATATACACTCCAGGCTATTTATTACACAATGCAGAAATATATAACGTCCTTCTATGTCGATTTTCTTATTCAATAACTTCCAACTAATTTTTTTATGCACCAGGACCACCACCCCCCTAGAGTAACTTGAAAAATGTGAGTAATACTGGTCCGACCACCAAAGTTTGTTAAGTTTGTATTCAGACTCTTTAATAAGGTGTGTTTCACTAAAACAAACTATGGCGGGCAGATAGTTCCTAATATAACTGAGAATCGCAACTCTCTTCCTGCGTTCTCCCAGCCCCCTAATATTCCAGGCTATGATCTTAGTCCCCATTCAAGTATAGGAAAAAAAAGAGGAGGAAGAAGAAAAAAAAAAAAAAAAAAAAAAAAAAAAAAAAAAAGGAAAAGAAACCACTCCCCCCCACCCCACACCCCATCCCCCTCAACTCCCATCCCTCCCCCCCTCCCCCCTCCCTACCCCCAGACCCCCTCCCCCCCTCCACTGCGACCCGCGTAGAAAACCCGGGTCCCTTAACCTGAGTATTAACCCGCAGCTACCTCTTAATCCATATTCTATAAAATCACAATCCTTTTTGTTCCAGCCATGTGCTAGCCTCCGCCGGCGAATGAAAGAACCAAGCCCTGTCATCATAAAGAACCCTTAATTTGGCCGGAAAAATTAAAGCATATTTAATCCTTTTTTCCTGCAATCTTTTTTTAACGCTTATAAATTCTGCCCTTTTCTTCTGCGTCTCATAGGCGTAGTCTGGGAAGAAAAACACCTTATTATTATTACATTTAATCTCCCCTTTACCTCTGGCTAATTTAAGTACCGCCTCTCTATCTAAAAAAGAGAGGAATTTTAGCAACATCGGCCTCGGATGGCCCCCCGGAGGGGGGGGTTTGGCTGGGACCCTATGAGCCCTTTCCAACACATATTTTGAGCCTTGCTCTTCATGCCCCAATGCGGACCCCAGCCAATTTTGCATAAATACCAACGCCTCTTTGCCCTCTACTCCCTCCGGGAGGCCGATGACCCGCACATTGTTCCTTCTGGAACGGTCCTCAAACTCAATCACTTTCTGTTTCAAACGAGTATTCTCCTGTAGCAAATAGTTAATGTCCCCCTGCATTTTACCAACATTATCCTCTAGGGAGCTGATTCTGACCTCAGCCTCCCCAAATCTCTCTCTCACTTTATTGAGGTCTTCTCTCACCAGGCCAATATCCGCTCCAATAGCACCCACCTGCTGAGAGAGGGCCAACACAGAATCATTACATTTCCCAATGGCTGATAACACCTCCGCCAGCCAGACCGGGGGACTCTCTTCCCCCTCCTTTCCACCCTCCTTATCTGTCTTGGCCTCGGCTCCCCCTCTCCCCAGAGGTTTTGCTTTATTTGTTGTGGGAGAATTAAACAGTTTTTCTATTTTCCCCAGACTTTTCCTCCCCTCTTGTGATGGGCTACCTCCTTTATTATTCTTCTTTGAGGCCATGCTGTAGCCTAAAACTTTAAAATCAACCAACTTCCAAGTACCGAAAATTAGTAAATTTACCCCTTTGCACACAAACCAGTACTTAACCCCCCCTCCCAATACCGGGGTCCGATATTACACACTGATTAAACAGGCAACAATTTAACAGAGGCAGGGAGAGGGGAAAAAAAACAAAAGTAAATAAACAAAATTCATCCACATCCAATTGTCATCAGTCGGTAAATCAAAAAGTCACCCCTATAAACAAGTTAATCCGACTCTATTAGCTCGTCAATGTATTAGACTTCCACAGTTCAGTTCATCCGTAGAAATGAGAGAAAAACAATTAGCAGAGTTAGTAACAAAGATCCATTCGCCTGCTTAGAGAGAGAGGGTTAGTTCATCAAGCATGCGTGTTTAGTAAGATGTCGATCGGCTCCTAACAAGTTCATAAACGAAATTAATTATTGTACCGACTGGATTAATGCCTCTAGGTACATCCTCAAAGTATGTGCAAGTAGACACCAACTTATCTCCAAGTAGTTAAGCATCCAAGTTAGTTCCCACCCAGACTCAGTTCATCTGGAAAAAATATGTCAACCAGATAGGAATCATAGCGGAGATGCCATACTTCATCAGATCAGCGATCAGTGGGGTTAGTATATCCTTGAGGTTAGTTCACACACCAATATACCTTATCCTCAGAGGACACCTACACCCTTGACAGGACCAGTTTATCATGGATCAAATACACCGGGGCCAGATTTAGCCCATACAAATCTTGTCATTGGCATACAGTGGTCGTGAATAGTAATTTAGTTAGATCATCAGCGAGGTTAGTGTGTCCTTGAGGTTAGTTCATGTACTTTATCCTCAGACAACACCTGCAGCCTTGGCAGGACCAGTTTATCATGGATCAAGTGCCCCGGGGGTCCTCCTTGCCTGCCCCCCAATGCCCGCAGAACAGTAGACAACAGGCAGCTTCAGTCACATAGACATTTGCTGCTCTCTCACTGCAGCCTGGCTAGGGGTGCTCGTGCAGCGACACACTGCCACTGTGCCCCGCAGGAGCTCCACAGTCACAACCTGTTGCTTCCAAGTTATCCAAAGCGTGGTCTACTCTGCCACTGCAGCCACGCAACAAAAGACCAGCTTCCGAAGGGGAAGCAATAGCATCTTAGTCACTCTGGGCACTTATCCGCAGACACTCCGGGCAAATTATTAGCTCACCAACCGCTGACTCAGGCTGACCGACGGGGAGGAAAACATCCGTCTTCCGCTGCTGTCTTCAAGCAGTCCCGCAGCGTCGGCCCCGAGCCGGCTCTCACCCAGCTCCAAGGACCTTCCAACACGAGCCGACCGTCCTCCTCGGCGTGTCCGTAACAGCCCGCTCCACGTAACTTGTTCGGCTCCACTGAACCTGTCACCTGATGCTATCCTTCCGGGTCACCCAGTCACGCCACCGCTGCCTCTGACTCTGCCCGTTCCAAGACCGAGCCCCGCGCAGTGTCCCACAAGACGCCAGTGACCATCACATCCGATCCGACCTCCACATCTCTCACACGCCGGTAAGCACGAGGCGCACCATGGCTCCGGATCAACGAGGTGAGCTGCGGAGAGGCGTGTCTTAGCACCGCCTCATACTCTTCCCCTGTAAAGAGTCTAGGATTTCCCTAGGTTGAACCTGATGGACTCTTGTCTTCTTTCAACCTTATTTCCTATGTTACTATGTTATATTTATGGAATACTTTGGGGAGCAAGTGTCCTTGCTCCCCAAAGTATTCCATAAATGTATTCAATCAATTCATTTGGAGGGCACAGAGCAGGGAGGAAGAGAGGTGCCTATGCATCTAACTACCTCCCCCCTCCCTCCCTCCTCGGTGCTGGACACATTTACACTGTACTACTACTACCATACTCTGCTCATACTATGAGCAGATGATAGGAGGAGGAGTACAGTGTATATGTGTCCAGCACCCAGCAGGGATGGAGGGGGAGGTAGTTAGATGCATAGGCAACTCTCTATGTTACCATAGATAAGTGTGGCTGAAGGTTGGGCCACAAAAATGATTTCCTCTGGTGGGCCTAAGCTATTCCAGTCCATCACTGAAAGGGGTTGTACAGAAATAGAACAACATGCCAGTCATCTGGGCGATGTGTGTGTATATATAGCAATAATATAGATGTTTAGAGATATAGTGTATATACACTGTGTAATATATAAATAAATACGCATGCTATGGCTAAATATACACACCAGCCAGACCACTGCTTTTAGAACAGAGCTGTGGATGGTAACCTAGAAAATGAGCTGTCAACCATAAGAGGAAAAAAGCAGCATATCAGGAGAAGGAGGCAAGTTTGCTTAAAGGGAATCTGTCAGCTCCCAGGCCCTACCTGAGGTGCTGACAGTGTGCTGTAGCTGGCAGTCCCCTTGTAAGCGTAGTGCCTTTTTGGTAATTTTCCGTGCAGCGGATTATGCACATGTCTTCTATGACATATCTCATGTCTTCTATGTAATAAAGAGTCAAAGAGGAGTTGTTTGTGCCGCACTCTGGCACACCTCTCCACTCCTTCCTCCTCCCTCATCTTCATGAATAATCAATGCTGCCCGGCCTTCTGCTCGCTCAGCTGTCAGCCAGTGACTGACTGCAAATGAGTCCTCTGTAGGCAGGTTATGTCTGAAAAAAACATAGTTGAATCTCTGAACCCAAATGTGTTGGAGCTGTGCTCTAGGGTTAACTCGCCTGTCTAGAGAACTACCAGCAGTTCATTCTCTGGTTCAAATCCCCTGATGGAAATGAAATAGAGGTCTTTTTTCTCATAATTGTATAATTTTTAAGGCTCTGTTCACACACGGTATTTTTGCTCAGTATTTTTTTTTTCCAGTATTTTGCAACCAAAACCAGGAATGGATTAAGAACACAGAAAAGCTATGTTCCCACACTGTTGAAATTGAGCGGATAGCCGTCATTTAATGGCATATAAGGGCCGTTGTTTTAAAAAAAAACCCTGTAATTAATTGCCATTAAATGGCAAACATCCACTCAATTTCAACAGTTTCTGTGTTTTTAATCCACTCCTGGTTTTGGTTGCAAAATACTGACTAAAATACTGAGCAAAAATACGGAGAATGAACACAGCCTTAAAAATTATACAATGAGAAAAAAATACATTAAAAAAATTAAAGAACCCTATTTAATTTCCATCAGGGGATTTGAACCAGAGAATGGACTGCTGAAGGGGTCTTAGACAGGTGATTTACCCCTAGACCACAGCTCCAACACATTGGGTCCATGAGATTAAACTATATCGGAGCGTTTCTGTCAGACATAACCTGCCTACAGAGGACTGATCTGCAATCAAAAAAACTGGCTGCCAGCTGAGCGAGCTGGAGGTCAGGCAGCATTGATTATTCATGAAGATGAGGGAGGAGGAAGGAGTGCAGAGGTGTGCCAGAGTGCGGCACAAACAACTCCTCTTTGACTCTTTATTACATAGGAGACATGAGATTGTGCATAATCCACTGCATGGAAAATTACCAAAAAGCTGCTCACTAGGGGACTCCGAGCTCCAGCACACTGCCAGCACCTTACGTAGGGCTCAGGAGCTGACAGATTTCCTTTAAATGAATGTATTTGCAAAAATATTTAACTTCATGATCATACTATTAACTATGTTAATTGAAATAGGAATATCCCCTTAAAGGGGTACTCCGGCGGGGGGGGGCATTTTTTTTCACTGGGACCGGGGATGAGGTGGCTGAGGGAAACGACGTCCACTCACCTCCCCGGTTCCAGCGGCGAGTCCCAGCATCGCGGCACCCCAGTCCCCGGCCGCTTCCTGGTGTCTGACGCGGGCCCGAGACGTGACGTCTCAGGTCCGCTCAGCCAGTCAGTGACGGAGGCGGGACCCGTTTCAAGTCCACTCAAATCCCGCCTCTGTCACTGACTGGCTGAGCGGACCTGACACGTATCATCTCGAGCCCGCGTCAGACACCAGGAAGCGGCCGGAAACCGGGGACCGGGGCGCCGTGATGCGGGACCCGCCGCTGGAACCGGGGAGGTGAGTGGACGTTGTTTCCCTCAGCCACCTCATCCCTGGTCCCAGGAAAAAAATGCCTCCCCAGCCGGAGTACCCCTTTAATATGGTACTCTGAATGCTGCCTTGTGTTTATTTTGCTGTCTGAAGTAACACAGTTTATACCACTTTATATGTTTACCTTTTGAAATGTTTTATATTTATTTATTGTTTGAATAAACTTGAACAGCTCTTTCACTTTTAAAGGAACTTCTATTCATGTGTTCAGTGTTTCTTGTTTTTTTTTCTCATGACATGGGAGGTCGTACAAGCAGAGGGGCAAGGTTTAGTGAACAGCCCGGGGTCCACGGTACAGTTAATTTGCCACTGAGTATAAACACCAAGTCAATTTTACTAAACAGAATTTTAACAGTAATTTTAATCTGTCATATGGGCTTTCTCCAGCCATAACTGTCAGTGTACAGTACCACTGGATGTTATAATAGGGTTATGCTTCTTATTGCATAGCATCTGTTGTTTTTAGTCCGTGCATGGCTGTAAATATGTGTTACGCTATAAGCCAGGAATCTTCAGTCATGCATATGACCACTAGTATCCACACTGAAGGTTGCATCCAATTAAAAAAAAATAAGTGTACCTCCAGATAGAAAAAAAATAGGACCCAACAGCAAACTTTTGTGCTATGTATGTACACTTACCATGACAATATCAAAGTATTCTTCAGTCAAATTGAGCAATACTTCATTCCTGCCACTTCCATAACACATCAGAATGCTTCTTATCTTTTCATACCAAGCTACCATGTAAAAACAAGAGATCAGATTGTTACTATTACTACTACTTAAAGTGACACTGTCACCCCCTTTTTGCATTCTGACTTCTCTACACGGGTGTAAAGGGTAAATTTTGCAGTTTTCATACCTTATTTTATATCATACGTCATGGTGCTTGTTCAAGTAAAAAGTGATCTTTCAACTGCTGATTGTGCTAAGTGGGCGGCAACACCGCCACTTAGCCCCGTTAGCCCCGCCCACCCCTGTTGGTCCCACCCAGTGACATCATTGACACATAGGCCCCGCCCCTTGACAGTCATTGGTACGGGTCGACCTAGAAGGGGTGGGGCCTAGACCGTTAGGCCAGCTTGTTCCAATGGTTGGTGAGGGGGCGGGGCCTATGTGCATATGAGGTCATGGAGGGGTGGGGCTAACTGGTGATGTGGGTGGGGCTAAGTGGCATCGTTGCCGTGAAGCCCCGCCCATTTAGCAAAATCTGCCGTTAATAAAAGATCACTTTTTACTTGAACACACAACTTGACGTATGACATAAAATAGGGTATGAAAACTGCTAAATTTACCCATTACACCTGTGTAGAGAACTCAGAATGCAAAAAGGGGGTGACAGTGTCACTTTAAGAGAAGTAAAATATATCTGTGACAAATGGGCTAAGTACATCGTGGGTGAGAAAGACTGCTTGGCAGCAAATAAACCAATAAAAACACTTATCTTTTCTACAAGTCCCTGACCGATCGCTGTTGTGAGCCATTCTTCACCACTGGAAGTCATACATTTCGAACACTTATAAATAACACTGAACAACAGTGACACATTTCTTATATTTTTCTTATCCAATTCCTAAAAAAAAGAAGAAAAAAAAAAACAATAGAGGCATGGAAAAGGGCTAAAAAAATAAATAATATATGGCATGAATATAATCTATCTATTAACAAGGCTGGGCAAATGATTTTAGAAGCAATGCAGGTACAGAGAGGGTCCTGTTAGCCAGAACAATTATCAGGTGCTTAGGCCAGTATCACCCTGTGTAAAAGGGCCAGCACTGAAATGCTTGTTCATCATCTAATCGGTAAGGTTGCCTTTACACAGACAGATTATCTGACAGATTTTTTTTAAGTCAGGAACAGACTATAAACAGAGAATAGGTCCCAAAGGAAAGATTGAGATTTCTCCTCTTTTCTAATTCTTCGATTTCTGCCTTTGGCTTCAAAAATCTGTCAGATAACTCTCTCTGTGTAAAGGCACCCTTAATGTTGACTATCTCCCTGTGCAATAGGACATGTGATGGCAGCAAAGTTTTGCATGAATGACCCTGCAATCATTCATGCAGCCTTTCCTGTACTTTGATCAAGCCCTGTAAACAGCTCCTTAAAGGGGAACTCCAGAAGCCTTGTTAAAAAAAATCCAAACAAGGCAAGGTTTTTACCTATGTTCCCCTAACACTCTTCATGTGGTTTTACAATAGTCCCTTCTCCTCTGATACAGGCTCTGTATCTTTTACTGTTCAATTTCCCTGCACTGCTATAAGATTACATTTCTTAGTAGTCTTTGCAGTGCTTGCTCATAAAGTTCTGTTTCTCCCGATCCCATAACTTGCTGCCTCCCACTCAAGCCCTGCCTCTCCCAGGCCCTTACGCCCATTTCCCGCTCCTGCATGCACACAGCCTTCCCCCTGCTATCTCCTCTCTTCCCTGTCAACTACCAGAGCGGCACAACTGCACAGAGAGGGTAATACGTTATATAGAGTAAAACTGACAGCGATAAGCTGATGAAAACGCTCAGACCATTAAAAAAAAACCCTTAGTCCCTAGAATACCCCTCTATGGCCATAACATATCTCATCGAGGAGGATCTTCTGTTCACTACCCCTTCTATTAGTCAGGGCAGAGAACCAAAGCTGAGTATTTTCCACACTGAAGCATTTCATGTGACCCATGCAAAGGGTTAGCAAAACATGACTGCTTTCTTCCAAATACAGCACCACAGCTGCCAGTAGGTTTTTTTGGGTATTCAGTTCAGCTTCACAGAAATAAATAATGTTGATCTACAATGCCACATGCAACCCAGGGACAGGTGTAATGCTATTGACAGCAGCCTGGACAGCTCCTTTAACCCCTTCCCGTCAGCAATCGGTATATATACGTTCCCACTGCACATACCCCGAGCAGTAGGAATGTATACATACGTTCCTGACTTCAGTGGCTTCTGATGTGTGCGGGACTGCTGCAGTGAGAGCAGTCCCGCACACATCAGTGTGTCCGGGACCGGAGGTAATGAGAGGCAGCTGCGATCCCGCAGCTGCGTCTCATTTACCCCTTAAACGCTGCAATCTATAGCGATCGCGGCGTTTAAGGTACTCAGTGACAGAACAAGCTGTCACTGAGTGATCGCATGGCTGCGGGGGTCCCAATCGCTTGTGGCGACATGTGGGGGTAAGTCCCTTACCTTCGTCCTGTAGGATTGGCGATTCATGTATCGAGTCTGCTCTCAGGCAGGCTCTACACATAGATCGCCGATAACACTGATCTATGCTATGCTATGGCATAGCATAGATCAATACATGCAATCTATTGATGTTTTAAAAAGTGTAAAAAAAAAAAAATAATAAAAAAGTTTTTAAAAGTATTAAAAAACTCTTATAAACCCCCCTCCCACTAAAAGTTTAAAATACCCCCTTGCCCATTATAAAAATATTAATAAATTAATAAACATATTACATATCGTAGCATGCGGAATTGTCTGATCTATTAAAATATAACATTATTGTTCCCGCACGGTGAACGGCGTAAATGGAAAAAAAACACACCAGGATTGCTGATTTTAATAAATTATATAACAAAAAAAAATAAATAAATAAAAAGCGACTTTTTCAGAATAATATACAATAATGTGATATTAATAAACACTAGAGATCATGGTGCAAAAAATGACACCCCAACCAGTCCTGTAGGTGAAAAAATTAAAGCGAAATGGCTCATAGAAGGCGGGGAGGAACAGTGCTTTAATTTGACCCGTACATCTGGGCATCAAAGGGCTCTGTCGTGAAGGGGTTAAACAAGTCATAAAATACAAAATAATGCAAACATCCCAAAATACATAAAAGGACAATACAGATACCTGGGAAATCAGCTGGTCAAGTTTTATAAGCAACTCCTTGCTGCATTTTTGAGAAATGGAATCCTTTTGTAAAAATTCTTCAAGGAAGTGAAACTCGTGTCTTCTAAGAGCATGGTCAATCCATGCTTCTAACTAAGAAACAAAAAGGTCTGTATTACCACTTATTATTGCTGTGTATTGGCAGCTTTTATTCATCTCTTTGTGTAATATACCTTCATATCTTCTTTAATAGGCATTGTTATGTACTGGAAAATGCAATCTAGAAAATACCAAGATGATAGAGAAGTTACATTGCAAATAAATTGAAATGTTTAAAAAATTGGATGCCATCCTTGGGCTGCCAGGAAAACAAGGATACAGCCTATGGCCATGTTCACACACTGTGTTTTAGCATTACACAACGGCCATTGTTTAACAACATCGATTAATTACATTACAGTGTATGGAACCATGGCAGTAGTGTATACACAGTATACACTACGGCCGTGGTTCTCTGTGGCCACACAAAATAATTGACAGGTCTATTTTGTGCGGCTGATGTTCATACAATGGGTTAACATGACCTATGGCTGTATCCACGCTTTTCATGACTCCCTAGGTCGCATCCAACTTCTCTGGCTGCCAGGAGTCAAATGCTGAGCGTTCAAGTTAGGAGAATGTTGTCGAATCCGAAAAGTTTGGCAAGTCTGCTCAACACTATTCAATAGATATGGTGTACACCTCTAAACCTGTAGAACCATAGGGGAGCGGATACCCTCATTTCCTCTGCCATGATAACCGAGTCATAGACTTAGAGTAAGAATAACAGAGGAACAGCAAATCACAAAGTTACAAGAAAATATGTTCTAAAATAGTTATTTCACGTTTATAAAATGTCATCTTTCATATTAAGGGTGCCTTCACGCGTAACGGATCCGCAGCAGATATCACCGCGAAATTCGCTGTGGATCCAGTGCCTTTCATCCCTATGAGAACACATACTCGCAGCAGGATGTGAGTATGTGAGTTAACCCCCCACAGTCCGCCGCCGAGAGCATACATTACCTGCTCGCCGCTGTGGCTGCATGTGAGGCTTCCATCGGTCCTGCTCAGCCAATCAGTGCACGGCAGCACTGACCGGAGCTGGGAGCCTTACATGCAGCCACAGCGCCGAGCAGGTAATGTATGCTCTCGGTGGTGGACTGCGGGGGGTGTTCTCATAGGGATGAAAGGCACTGGATCCGCAGTGGACTTGGCTGAGAATTTGCAGCGTGAAATCCGCTGCGGATCAGTTACGTGTGAAGGCACCCTAAAAGTTTAAAGGGGTAGTGCGGCGTTTCAAAATTATTCACTAAATAACACACATTACAAAGTTATACAACTTTGTAATATATGTTATGTTAGTGAATGGCCCCCTTCCCCGTGTTCCACCCCACCCACGCTAGACCCGGAAGTGTGATGCACTATACTCACCTGATTCGCGTCGACCCCCGTCCGCCATCTTGGGACAGTGATGTAATCTTCGGGAGGCCGGCTGAACCGCTCCATCCGTCCCTCATGCCGACCCCCCTCTGCCGCGTCATCAGCTGCTCAGCCACCATTGGCTGAGCATAACTGTGCTCAGCCAATCGCGGCTGAGAAGCTGATGACGCGGGAACACGGGGAAGGGGGCCATTCACTAACATAACATATATTACAAAGTTGTTTAACTTTGTAAAGTGTGTTTTTTAGTAAATAATTTTGAAACGCCGCACTACCCCTTTAAATCTCCCTTTTCCTGTTTTATACACGATAAATACACGTTTTTGATATCCCCACGTGCAGAATCTCTATTAGGCTGCATTCACACTACGTATATTTCAGTCAGTATATGTATATTTCAGTCAGTATATTTCAGTCAGTATTGCAACCAAAACCAGGAGTGGATTAAAAACACAGAAAGGATCTGTTCACACAATGTTGAAATTGAGTGGATGGCCGTCATTTAATGGCAAATATTTGCTGTTATTTTAAAACAACGGCTGTTATATTGAAATAATAGCAGTTAGTTACTGTTATATGGCAGCCATCCACTCAATTTCAACATTGTGTGAACAGATCCTTTCTGTGTTTTTAATCCACTCCTGGTTTTGGTTGCAATATGAGGACCACAATACTGACTGAAATATACTGACTGAAATATACGTAGTGTGAACGCAGCCTTATTCTATACGTGCAGAAACTACTAAATTATAGCAATCCTCATCTTGCATGGTAAATGGCATAAGCGCAAAAAAGTTCAAAATTGCCAAAAAACTGTAATTAAAATGATCAAAAAGTCGCATATGCGCAAGCAAGGTACCAATGGAAGGTACAGATCATGGTGCAAAAAGTGACACCTCAAATAGCCCCACAGACCAAAAAATAAAGGCGTTATAAAGATCAGAATACAGCAATTTAAGGAATATTTCGGTTTTTTTCCCTCCGTTATTGCAGCATATTTTATGGAAAAATTAAAGCCAGAAAATCTGTCCTGATTTCCGTAAAACTAGGCTTACATATTTTCTGAACACTGTCCATACCGGAAAAAAGATCAGGAATTTTAGATCCTGTTCTATTTTTGGCTGGAATTCCAGCACGAACGCCCCATAGAAGTCTATGGAAGCGCTAAAATTCCAGACGCTTTCCTGATGCACAGCGATCCTCCATGCTTTCCTCAGCAGCAGCGATCTTCCATGCATTCCCCCCTGGCTTTTTCCAACCTCCCCCCCCCCCCCGCAGGTCCTCTATTCTCCCATACCCCCCAAAAAAATTGTCAGCGATCCACAGTATGTGCATTTGCTATGGCTTTGTTCAGCCTGGATCTCCTGGTGCATGAGCAAGACCAAATGTCCACACTGTAAACTGCTGTCTTTCTCATGCACTAGGAGGTCCAGGCTGAACAAAGCCATAGCAAATGGATATACTGTAAAGTGCTGTTTTGTTCATGCATTTGCTATGGCTTTGTTAAAGGGAACCATTCACCCCGTGGCCCCCGGCAGAAACTGACATACAGTGACATAAAGGTCAATATACTTACCACATCGCTCCCGGTCCCGTCCCGAAGCCCGTTGTTGACACGGAGAAATCGACGATTCTTCTTCATTATGGTAATGAGCGCCGCCAGGTCCGAAGTCCAGCCTTCTCCCCGCCTCCGACACTTGATTGACGCCAGGTCCTCTTCCTCCTCGTCTTCTTTCTTCTCGCCGGATCCCGCGCAGGCGCCGTGACAGTCGTTTTCGGCGCATGCGCAGTTCACAATTGAAGCCGCTCCGCAGCATCACTGTTTACTGCGCGTGCGCCGATTTGCTCGAACACCGTATCCTGTTTACCGCGCAGGCGCAGAAGAGGTGACGAGACCATCACAGCGGCGCCTGCGCGGGAATTCGGCAGAAGACTGAAGACGTCAATCAAGTTCCAGGAGGCGTGGATGGGCGGCGACGAGAAGAGGACCTCATGAATAAGTTGGACTCGTCCGTCGTTTTCTATGGACGTTGGACTCATCTCAGCTCATTACCATAATGGGCGGGAGAAGAAGAATCGGCAATTTCTCCGTGTCAACAACGGGATCCGGGACGGGACCGGGAGCGATGTGGTAAGTATATTGACCTTTATGTCACTGTATGTCAGTTTCTGCCGGGGGCCACGGGGTGAATGGTTCCCTTTAAGCCTGGACCTCCTGGTGCATGAACATGCAACTTATATGCTTTTACTATAGCTCTACCTCCTGTAAATCCCGCCCCCATACTAGACCATATTGAAAACTTTTTTTTATAATACGGAAATCTTGAAGGCATTTCCTGATGGTAAAAACGGATTACTGTCAGGAGGTCCTAATGGTTTCCTGAAGCCAAACTGACACAGATGTGTGAATGGTGCCTAAATCTGTTATTGCAAAGTACAATTGGTATCACAAAAAATAAGGGCTCATGTGGGTGTGTAGGTGAAAAAATACAAGCGCTATGCTCTTTTAAACATGAGGAGGAAAAAACAAAACTGCAAAAACTAAAGTTGGCCGAGAAGAAAAGAGGTTAAAGTACATGGAAACAAATTTATTATTGCTGTGTTGCCACTGGTTCACACTGTGTTTTTGCATCTGTTTCACAATACCTATTTTTAAAATGTTTAAACCCACTGTAACACTTGGCAAATGGATTTTTTTCTTCATATAACCTGGTCGGCTGCGTCTGCTTCTCCAACTGCAATTAGGCCGGGTCGGTGCACTGGAGCCAGAACCAGGCGGTAGTTTGAAAAATGGACAATACTGCCATGATCTATGCACTGGTGCCGAACAGGTGATAGGAAAAAAAAAATCATATGTCAGGTAAATTAAATGAAACCCCCCCCCCCCCCCCCCCCGAAATAGTACAAGTGGTACAAGCGTTTTAGTTTTATTGTGCAGAAAAATGTGAATTAAAAAAAGAACTGATCCGTTTTTTGTTTTTATAATTATTATGTAAGTGAATGGAAAATGGATCCTAACAGATGGCATCAGTTTTTGCATTTCTTTTTTTCTTTTTTCCATAAAACGGAATCAATAACTGTTTTTGGCAGATATGCTGTAAAAGAAAAGCACAAGCTTTTATGTAATTTTCCCCAAAACACATAAAACATGGTAAGTTGGAAGAGGTCTTAATGACATCTATGAGCTACAATCTATGCCTATTTTTAGGCTAAATAAACAGGTACCATGGGAGAACCCGCCTCCTCCTGCTAGGTCCAGCCCACTTAAAGGGGTTGGCCACTTTATAGTAAAATTGCTCAGTGTACAGATATATTAGGTATACTCACTGTATATACTGACAGCAGCTTCCTGTGTACCCCATAGAGCTAAAATCAGACTCCTCTTCCTCCGGCTGCCCTGCGCTGAGTCTGTCCATAAGATGGCCGACATGAAGGAACATGTGATCCCCCCCCCAAGTGTCCACCATAGGTGTATATATAGACTCACTGTTGGACACTTGGGGGCGGGGCATAGTCACATGCTCCTCCATGTCAGCCATCTTATGAACAGAAAGAAAACAGAGCAGGGCAGCACAGCTTGGAGGAGGGGAGTATTATTTTGGCTCTATGAAGTACACAGGGGGCTGTGCTGTGAGTATACTTACTAATACTGTACACTGGGCAATTTTACTATAAAGTGGCCAACCCAGAAAATGGTGTAAGCATCCGAAATGTTAATTGTTGACAGTATTTTTCAGTCACTGATAAAATGGCTGCTTTTAATGGAAAATGGCTTAAGTATGGCAGGAAATACAGACTACAATACTGACCAAAACAAGTGCATGTCAGTACATTTTATATCAATACAATTTGGGGAACTTTCTGCTGCAAAATAATTTGCAGTATTTCTGTTACTTTGTTGGGAGCTCTTCAGAAGCGAAAAAACTATTGTCAGCATATAAACATAATGGCCAGCACGTGGCACCCCTTTCGAACCCTGAGGAGGCTCTGGCACTCACATAAGTCTCCTGTACTCTCAAATTAGGGGTGCTGGGAGTTGGACCAACATCAAACTAATTCTGATCAGTTTTGCAGCACCATGGCCTGCACATTGGATATCCCTTTTTACACTACTCTGCACCAGTGACATCACTTATGTCACATGACCTCAGCAGCCAATCACCATTCTGTGTCGTGTTCTCTGTGAACTATACAGTGCGCTGTTCTCCCATAGACTTTAATGGAAAGTAAACTTGTATGGGCGCCCAGTGTATCCATGTTCATGATCTGTGGGGTCCAGGCAGTTGGCCCCCCATCTTAGACATATACATATATAGTATACACTACTCATCCCACCATTTTGGTTTCTTAAGGGACCAGATCTATATAGAGGAAAACCTGTGTGAGAAACCCCGAGCAGGTGGCCACACTGGTGTTCACCCTCCTCCCCCTCAACAAATGGACTTTTTTCTGAGGTCCTATGTAAACCTGACGTCTCATGTACAACATGTGCGTTTTTCATGCACATAAACTCTCTCAGCGTTTTCTATGGGTCGGATCTCCCGGTATACCGCGGTTGTTAGCGCTTATGTCGTCATCTTTCCTCTCCGCCAGATCTGCGTTACCTCAGGAGAGGACGTTATCACGTGAGCATCGCTGAAGGGGATGGGACGTGGCTTGCAGCGCGCCTCTCGCGGCCCCTAGCCAATCAGGGCTCGTGTTGCTTCATCGCTGACGGCGGGAATTGTGAAGCCTGAGGTGAGGAGGCGGTCTCCTCTGTGAGGTGACAGTACGGCGGGCACTGGGTATAGGTTGGGATGTGTGGTGAATTACAGCACCTACCTCTATACAACATGAGACCTTCCCGCAGCTAATACATAGTACAAGATGGGTTACCACATATTTCTTATTAGTGTGCATGGTGTAGCCTTATGTGGCGGTATACTGTGTGAGGAGAGCTACTAGCCCCACACTGTACCCCAGCAATACCTGATAGGATTATGCCATCTCTAGGACCTGTCCTCTTCAAGCCGCCCTCCAAACTATTAGAAGTTTGTTGTGTGAAAAAATTATGACATGAGGAGTGTATATCTGTCTGATATGTTTTACCACTTTTTAAACAAATCTTTTAGTCGGCTGTGTTCATATGTTTACAGCTGATCCTTAAAAAATGGATGATGAATGGCCGCCAACAGAACCCATGGAGTACAATAAAAAATTAAAAAAAGGATTTTGTCAGGTCCGTTTTGTGGAGAAAAAAAAAACACTTGAAAAATTGAACGGTACATGCAGCCAAAGGTTACACATGCTTTTTGTTTTTTTTATGTTTTTTGAAAAAAATCATTCTTTTTGTTTCTAAAATAGTTGGTATTAGTACATATTGTGCCAGTTTTTCTCATAAGTTACGTGATTCTTTGACCAATTGGGGTGGTTTGGTTCCCTGGAGAACAGTATACAGCTCCTGTGCAGCTCACACCACATATCGGCCGCGGTCGCAGCAGCTTTAGGGCCAGTTCGCACTGAGCAAGATGGTCGGAAGTCTCCGCCGCGGAATCCCGCCGTGCTCAGTGTGCTTCTGTGAAGCTACCCTAAGGGTACAAACCCACTTGGCGGGTCTGCAGCGAGTCTCCATGCTGCGTTTTTGCAGCGAGACTCGCTGCAGATCCCGGCCCTATACTTTTAATGGCAGACAAACACACAGCAGGGATGTACATCCCTGCTGCGAGTTTGTCTGCAGCCCACCCCATTAACCCCCCGGCCGCCGGAGCTGATACTTCACCTGATCCCGGCTCCGGCGGTTCCCGATGTCTTCAGCAAGCCGGAGCGGGGACCAGGTGAAGTATATGCTTCAGCCAGCCGCCCGCAGCCCCGGCCGCCCGAGGGCGTGTGTGCGATTGGGGCTGCGGGGGGGCGTGTGTGCGATCGGGGCTGCGGGGGGGCGTGTGTGCGATCGGGGCTGCGGGGGGGGGGGGGGGCGATCGGGCGGCCGGGGCTGCGGGCGGCTTGAGCATATACTTCACCTGGTCCCCGCTCCGGCTTGCTGAAGACATCGGGAACCGCCGGAGCCGGGATCAGGTGAAGTATCAGCTCCGGCGGCCGGGGGGTTAATGGGGTGGGCTGCAGACAAACTCGCAGCAGGAATGTACATCCCTGCTGCGTGTTTGTCTGCCATTAAAAGTATAGGGCCGGGATCTGCAGCGAGTCTCGCTGCAAAAACGCAGCATGGAGACTCGCTGCAGATCCGGCAAGTGGGTTTGTAACCTAAGGGTGGGTTCATAGTACCATATCCTCAGCGGATTCCTCGATCCGAGCTTGCAGCAAAATCCGCTGTGGATACCTTAGCTGTCATTTTCAGTGACAGGCCCCCTTAAACCACCGACGCCCAGTACATACTTTACCATGTCCGTGCTCCGGCTGCATCTGAGATTCCCGGCGGTCCCGCCCAGCCAATCAGTGACTGCAGTGGGGCTGTGCACTTATTGGCTGAGTGGGAGCTGGGAGCCTCAGATGCAGTCGGGGGGTTAAGGATGCTGGCATTTACATACAGCAGAACGACAATCCTGCTGCGAATATGTAATCTGATTGAAAATGACAGAGAAGGTATCTGCAGCGGATTTCAAATCCACTGCAGATAACCCACCCACGCTCCCGGGTGCCCTTGCTCCTCATCAGCCAATCAGTGCTGCCGTGCACTGATTGGCTGATGGGGACCGACGGGAGCCTCGCACACAGCCGCGGCGCCGAGCAGGTAATGTATGCTCGGGGCTGCCGGCCGGGGGGGGGCTAAAGGGACCGGGTCCCATACAGACAGCGGATCCGCTGGGTGTATGGGACCCATTCAGCTTTACACTACAGGATCCGCTGCTGATTTCGCTGCAAACTCGAAGCGTGAAATCAACTGCGGATCCGGTACGTGTGAAGCTACCCTAAAGAATTACAGGCTGAAGTGATTTTTGGCAGAGTGCTGGGGAGGTTGAAAGACGTAACATGCTCTCACCTCCTCCGCTCAAGCGCTGATGCTGTTATCCTGCAGCGCTGGTCCCCGGCCATTTCTTGGTCTAGAGAGGGGACCTGGCATGAGATGTGTCAGGCCCCTCAGCCAATCAACGGTCGCAGTGGGATCTTACCTTGGACACTGACTGGCTGAGCAGCCTGACACTTCACGTCCCAGCTCACCTCTCAAACCCAGAAGTGGCCCAGACTGGAGCTGCAAAATACCGGTATCAGCTGGTGAGGTGAGAGCATGTTACTTCTTTCATCTTCCCCAGCATTCTGCCATAATTCACCCCAGCTTGGAATTCTTCTTTATTAGTTGCTGCGAACTCTAAGGGTGCTTTCACACCTACCAGATCCACAGCGGATCTCACTTCTGCGGATTCGAAGCGAGAACCGCTGCGGATCCGGTACCATTCACCCCTATGATAGCACATATTCGCAGCGGGATTAACATCCCGTTGTGAGTATGTGCTTTAACCCCTCGCTGTCCACAGCCCCGCCGCATTAGCCCATCCTCGGCCGCATCCCCCATCTCCGGCCGCATCCAGCAGCCCGCATCCCCTTACCCTGGCCGCATCCTGAAGCCCGCCGCCGAGAGCATAAAGTACCTGCTCGGCGGCGCGGCTGCGGTGAGGCTCCCGCCTTGGACTGGAGCCGGGAGCCTCACTGCAGCCGCGCCGCCGAGCAGGTACTTTATGCTGTCGGCGGCGGGCTGCAGGATGCGGCGGGGGATGGGGGAATGCGGCCGGAGATGGGCTAATGTGGCGGCGGGGCTGC
The DNA here is from genome assembly GCF_027789765.1 of Dendropsophus ebraccatus. Classification (NCBI taxonomy): domain Eukaryota; kingdom Metazoa; phylum Chordata; class Amphibia; order Anura; family Hylidae; genus Dendropsophus; species Dendropsophus ebraccatus. The sequence goes on from NC_091467.1 coordinate 49,996,325, forward strand.
GGACAGCGAGGGGTTAAAGCACATATTCATAGCGGGATGTTAATCCCGCTGCGAATATGTGCTATCATAGGGGTGAATGGTACCGGATCCGCAGCGGTTCTCGCTTCGAATCCGCAGAAGTGAGATCCGCTGTGGATCCGGTAGGTGTGAAGGCACCCTTAGTGTGAAATCCGCTGCGGGTGCCTTAACTGTCACTTTCAATGAGATTACATACTAGCAGCAAGATTATCATCAGTGAAGGGATCCACAGCGGATTTTGCTGTGAAATCTGCTGCAGATCGGTTACATGTGAAGGCACCCTTAAGGATTTCTTTTGTTTAACGTTGGAAAAAAAACCCTGAAAAATCCACCACACACTCACATGTGTGTGAAAAGCCAGGAACAGAAAAAGCATTGTAGACATACTGACCTACTGGGAAAATTTGAACACTATTAAAAGGGTAGCTCACCAAAGATGTTTTTTTTTTTTTACTTTCCAGAATCAACTGGTGTCAGAACATGCCAGAGATTTGTAATTCACTTGTAATAAAAAATCTCACTTCTTCCAGTACTTCTTGTATGTCCTGCAGGAAGGGGTATTCTTCCCAGTCTGAAGTGAATTACAAATCTCTGGCACCAGTTCATTTGAAATTTATTGGTGAACTACCCCCTGAGAAAAAATGTCCAGCAATTCTACCCAAATCTAATTCCTAGAGTTGATACATAAAGTAACAGCCTGTAAAGTATTGGCTGCTCTTCAGATGCCAGGTCCTCTTCATCCATAGTTGATGTAGGGTAACTGACACAATATCTGGGTGACTCTTTGGGACCCTACCTTGTTCAGTAGTTGTCTCAGTAGGTTTTCCATGCTGTTTCTTGACTTGCCAATACGCAGGATGTGCTTGAAGCTGCAGAACCCTAATGTCAATATTAACACAGTAATTAAAAATCCCTCACTATTTTCACAGGTCTGGTCTTCTCCAACCAGGGCCCTGTGTGACCTCTAAGGGTATATATATATCTATACAGTGTTTCTGTATGTAAAGGATTACATTGTAGATTTTTGTTTTTTGTAAATCAGACAGTTTCAGAATACTATTTGTCAGCTGCCGTATGTCCTACAGAAAGTAGTGTTTTTTTCTGTCTTCTCTTCGCTGCCACCTCTGTTCATAACAGGAATTCCACCAAAATTCCAAAACAGGACAACAAAGAGTTAATCTACAAATCCCTCACCCGTTATCTCTTCTGACCATCACCAGTGACCTGTCTGAGCTCAGATTACAGCTGTCACCCAGCTCTGTGCCTGTAATCCTCTGTTATCTGCTTTCTGCTGCCGGCTAACTTCCTCCTCCCCCCTCCCCTCTCCCTAGAGCAGACAGGGTACGACTCCTGCAACAAGTCACAATTTTCAGATTTTTTTGAGTGGATGAAAAAGAGGAAGGAGGGGGGGACCTGGGAAAAGGCTTTTTACATGCAGATAATGGCAGATTTGGCTAATAAACCCAATTACAAAGTTTCTTAAAATCGCCTGGACTATTGATTTCTGCAAAAAAAACAAAAAAAAACAAAACGACAGTGACTCTTTAAGTTTTTTAAAAGAAGGAAATTACATATCTTTCTTTCTTACATCAGTTGATTTGAAAACAATTGTTTTTCTCCAGAGTACCCCTATAAGATTTAGTTCCATATCTGCTGCACGTGTTCCTGAAAATCTGTGAATGTATATTAGCCTACGGGAGCAACCACAAGGATCTTATGACCAATAAGATGACACGCAGCTCTGGATGCTTGTCCATGCAGATCAGTCAGAAGCTTCCAGAAATACTGGTATGTTATATCCTATATACACACACATTACAGGTGAGATAGGACCATAAACCTGACCCATTACTTTAACCTTAGCCAGATCCATTCTAGGGTATGTTCCCACTAAGGAATACACGCTCAGACTTTAACCAGATTCCGCCTCATGGCCCCTGCTTAGAGTTCCGCCTGTCGCATAGACTCCATGATATTCGCTGGCGACTTCCTCTGTCCCAAAGAATTGACATACAGCGGTACCTTGGTTTAAGAGTAACTTGGTTTAAGAGCTCACAGTTTTTCCAAATTGTTACTTGGTTTAAGAGCATTGCTTTGGTTTAAGAGCAACCTGTAGGTGGGAGGGCAAGTGGGGGAGGGGCATGGTCTGCATAGCGGGGTCTACAGCACTGTATTTTGACCCAGGAAGTCTCCCTCACCTTCCATATCATAGTAGATCCACTTCAGGCCGGGGCTTACTTTAGGGGACAGGACTGTGGACGCAATCTCTTCATAGCTGCAACCCCTCCCTCCCCGGACAGAGAGAGCTGCCCACATCTGCCCTGCTCATTCCTTCATGCTCCCTGCAGTCTGTCAGCCTGTGTGTTTCCCATCCTCTCCATTCCTGCTATAATGTGCCTGCACTCACACTCTGGTATTCACACTGCTATATACAAAAGTTTCTGTCTCTGTCCTCCTGCACAACTCTGTGATTCTTACTTCCTGATTGGTCCATGCTGAACACATGCCCCTTCCCCATTGCTGTCATGTGACCACACAGACCTCTGACAGCAGCTTCTCTATTCTAGCCTGTTGTACTATGCTTCTGCATTATAGGGATTTGCATCTCCATCCTGTATCTACAAACTGCTGCTGTGTTATCAGGTTTATGCAGTTACCTTATATTATACTCCACATGCTGGTTGCTGTACTGAACAGTAACTTATAATATCACATATTCTGCTGCTTCTGAATGTTTGTTTCATTTGTTTTACATGTTATTCAGAATCAAAAATCATTATTTTTGGGGTGTGGAACCAATTTCAATAATTTCTTATGGGAAAATTTGCTTTGGTTTAAGAGTGGATTTGGATTACAAGCGCGGTCCCGAAACAAATTATGCTCGTAACACAAGGCTCCACTGTATATCTATGTGTCTATGAGATGGGCGGAACTTCAAGCGGAGGCCGCGCCGCGGAATCTACTTCAATTCTCTGCGGATATTTCATAGTGTGTACATACCCCTAACATGTAATATTTAAACAAATGTGATACATGACACAGGTCCTGTATTAGCCATGCAGTTTGTATCAATTCTCCAGAGTGTTTCTTTACCAAATCTCCCCTTAGTAAAAACAGAGCACAGCACAGTGTGCATAGAAATTTATTGTGTAAGAGATTTACATATGTGAGATGCAGTCGTTTCCAAACACTTCAGTGATTCTGATGAGTAAGGTATAAAATGAAACAACAGTCCCAGAGTATTAGACATAAAATTCCCCACAAGCTGATCAATATGAGCATCAGGAATAGGATGATTAATAGCAGTAATAGCACTTAGACATGGCGGAAATATTTGGCACAAAACTTTGAATCATAATGTACAAGCCAGAAATATGATGCATGGATCTATATATGGGGCACAGGTGGTACACGTCTTCAAAATATACATATCACTGTTATACAGTAATAGATTCCAGACATCCGACAAAGTAACGTTTTACTTATCTGAAACGTAATGTCTAATTTTTTTTTTTTTTGTATATACACAACAGGCAGTGCAGATTGGTGATATATTGGGGTCTGTAGAACAATTGCAATTACAATGTAGATGGTGTATGTGGTACACAAGATACCTTACTTTAGCTCTCTGACACTAGTTTAATGAATTAAAGCCTTTATCCCACTCAGAACTATGTCACACGGTATGGGACCTTACAGGAGTTAATCAAGAGTTGGACAACAATTTCTTATTTGTACCAACTTGTAAGAAATAGTAGCTTGGAAAAAAAATAAACAAGGGGAGGAATTTATTTTAACTTTTCACACAGTTTTACCGGTCATCATTTGTATACATTATGTGTACCTGCACCAAATTTATCAACATTGCACAACCCCCAGTGTACAAACTAGGCCTCAAGACCTTGTGCCCAAGGAAGCATAAAATCATATCTACCTTTACAGGCTACAGAAACTTTACAGCTATTGGATAGCACAATATATATCACTTTATTAATGCCTAATGTTGAGCGGACTTGCCGAACTCTTTACGTTCGGAGGACACCACTGAACCGATTAGTTCGGCTAGTCAGCTCAACAAACTTCTCAAACTGCTTACATGACTACATAGCTATGTGGATATAGCATATCCATTATGTTACTGTAGTTGTCCAAGTTTGCAGTCATCTAAACAAATGTTTTTTATTGTAACTCCGAAGTTTCATAATGCATTTTTGCGTTGTGATTTTAGCCCCAGACAACTACAACAAAGGTATGGAGAGTCTTACTGCTTACATAGATATGTAACCATGTAAGTAGTATGGGATGTCTTTTCTAGTTGTATGTACCCCTTATCATAAACCAGCAGAGTATACAGCTGCTAAACTGTAAGGGGTATGGGTCATGTCAAAGTGTTGGGAAAATTGTTGTAGACTGTCAATCACCAAGCCACATTGACCCTGGATTTGTGCTGTGTTATGCCACAGTGTCTACAAGGTATATTAGTGCTATCATTACACAAAAGTCTGACTTTAATTGCAATAATAACTTTTTTTTTTATTTTTTATAAAAGATACATATTATAAAACACATGTATGTATTGCAGTGTTCTCCAAACTGGCACTACAACTCCCAATGTGCCATGTTGTCCAAAAGCTGCTATGGCATGATGGAAGTTGTAGGTTTGTAACAGCTGAAGTACGCTAATTTACAAATACTTATCAATAAGAAATTCTGCACGTACGTCCGCATCCTGAAACTCTTAGTTTATGCACAGGTAATACTCTATACTTTGACCTTTGTTATTTTATTCAGAGGTTCTTGTGTGCACAGCTAATGTTAGTCAGTACACAGTCCATTCTCCAGCTAGGCTGTTTGTTCAGTTATCCATATTTGTAGTTATTTCTCCCTATAGAAGTCATTGCAGAGTCCTTTCATTTTCATGTGTATTCATTATCGTCTTTACATCCCTGTAAATGCATACGCAACATTCTCTACATTGAGCCTGTGTTCATCTCCATGTTAAAAGACGTCTATATTAATATACAGTAAGCAATTTAGAGGCATTGATCATTTGTAGTAGAGAATTAACCTGTAATTATTCTGACCCCCAGAATTCTATACACAGGCGGTGCAGTAGGCAGAGTGACATAGGCAGCACTTGTTCTGTGAGTGAATACACAACAGCTGTCCCTTCATATATCAGTGCATATTACTTATCTGCTGACACATTGAGGAGAATTATGTGCAGTGACCTTTCATTTAAAGATAGTCTTTGACTACTGCTCCTGCAATTTCTACCTCTTGCCTGCACAAACACATAGATGTCTAGTGCGTGTGCCATGCATATTGTGTACAGTGAAATTACATATAAGTAGTAATTGAACTATAGGACACTGTTTCTCAACCTGTGGCTCTTTAGCCGTTGCAAACCTGCAAGGTCGGAAAACACTTCCATATAGAATTAGTAGTCACAGACAGCCCCAACTGAGGGCCATTCCTTCCCGGGTGCTGGGAAAAGCTGGATCCAGTCCAGGGACACTGGGAAAAGTTTGGGAGAAGCGCTTTATCATTGTAAATTTGCTCATCTCCACTAGTAATATCCCTTAAAAGGGCACTGAGGAACAAGGTAAGAAACTAAACTTCATCCTCAGTGCCCCCTACACTATAGGGGCTTACCAGTAGTTTAGGGTACTATTACACAGAACGATAATTGGCCTAATTGGCCCTATCCGGACGATTATCGTTCCATGTAATAATGACCAGGATCAGCCCATGATCGTTGTCATCCGCTGATCGTTGATATAGATTTTATATTTTTTATAGATTTGTATTATTGTCGGGTGCTGACCGCTCATTGCTACGTGTAATAGCGGTGCGCGGCCGGTGGATGACGATTTACATTACCTATCCAGGCTGCAGGGCTCCTCTTGCGGTTTTCTCCCCGGGTCCCGCGTGCTCCAGCTTCAGAGCGGCATGTCTGAGTTGACAGGCTGCTCAGCCAATCACTGGCCGGGACTGTCACAGCCAGTGATTGGCTGAGCTGCCTGTCAGCTGAGACAGGCCGCTCTGAAGCTGAAGGGTGCGGGACCCGGGGAGAAGAAGACCGCAAGAGGAGCCCTGCAGCCTGGATAGGTAATGTATAAAGTTAAGCAAGGGCTACAAGGACATCGGTAACTGTGTCCCTGCACCCCTTGTTAAACGATAATCGGGCCATGTAATAGGCCCAGTAAACGAGCGCCGATCTAGCAGATCAGCGCTCGTTTACAGTTATTATCGGGCCTTCATTGGCCCGTGTAATAACACCCTTAGATACTTCTAACCTGCTGATAGCTTCCCTTTAATACATGAAAAACTAAACATTATTTTAGTGTAATGCTGAATTATTTAGTACTGGATCTGTAGGCTTATAGCCCTGTACTTGAAAATGCCACTCTATGAGAAAAAAAATACTTTGGTAATAGAAAATTTTTACTTCTACTATAGCTGACAGGACATCTGGTAGTGCAATAGTTCTTGGCATAAGAAAACACTGGTACAATGTTAGGGTATTACAAGAAACAATTATCTGGCCCATATCATTATGTGTAATAGGGCCAGGGATCAGCTGCCAGCTCATTCGCTGGCTGATCGTGTGTCAGGTAAAGAATATCACCCATCAGATGCACACCTCCCCGTGTTATAGGTGATGTGCTGCTGGGGAATAAGAGCAGCAAAGGGCCACATGGATGATTCAGCGATTGTTCACATGGCTCTAAATGCATGATGCTTGAGCCATGTGGGGCCACATTCGCACATGCTGAAATAAATGAATGATCATAAATGTTTGCCGATAAAAACATCACACGGCTATTGGGGATGAAATGTGGTCATTGTTTTTACCACATTCAGAGGGCATATTTGGGAACACAGAGACTGATGAATTCGATAATGTTCTATAGTCTACAATATCCACAGTGTAGTATACAGTTACAGAATATGGAACGGAGCATTTCTGTAATGACAATTGGCTTCTGTGAGCAACAAAGTAAAAAGTTTTCGTGTATATGTGTTTTGTCCAGGGGATCTTCGTTCTGGGTGAATTTTTTGCATTCACTTGGAAGTTTGTGAAGCCCTATGGTCCAGTACTACTGACTGTGATTTGTCTTTTACAGTTTCTTAAATCTTTCCTGCTGTTTTTTTTTATCACTTGTTGTCTGCATAGTTCTTGTACATTGCCCTATTAAAGGAGAAGTCTGGCGAAATTTTTTATTAAAGTATTGTATTGCCCCCCAAAAGTTATACAAATCACCAATATCCACTTATTACGGGAAAGTGCTTTTTTCCCTGCACTTACTACTGCATCAAGGCTTCACTTCCTGGATAAAATTGTGATGTCACGACCCGACTCCCAGAGCTGTGCGGGCTGTGGCTGTTGGAGAGGATGATGGCAGGGGGACACTGAGCATCCCTCTGCCATCATCCTCTCCAGCAGCCACAGCCCGTACAGCTCTAGGACTCGGGTCGTGACATCACCAAGTGAAGCCTTGATGCAGTAGTAAATGCAGGGAAAAAAGCACTTTATGTGCATTTCCCGTAATAAGTGTATATTGGTGATTTGTATAACTTTTGGGGGGCAATACAATACTACTAAAAATTTCGCTGGACTTATCCTTTAGGGTGCCTTCACACCTACCGGATCCGCAGCGGATCTCACTTCTGCGGATTCGAAGCGAGAAACGCTGCGGATCCGGTACCATTCACTCCTATGATAGCTCATACTCACAGCGGGATTGACATCCCGCTGTGAATATGTGCTTTAACCCCCCGCTGTCCACAGCCGCATCCCCCATCCCCGGCCGCATCCTGCAGCCCGCCGCCGAGAGCAGATCAGCTGAGCGGGACCGGAGCCGGGAGCCTCACTGCAGCCGCGCCGCCGAGCAGGCAATGTATGCTCTCGGCGGCGGGCTGCAGGATGCGGCCGGGGATGGGGGGAAGCGGCCGGGGATGGGATATGCGGGCTGCAGGATGCCGCCGGGGATGGGGGGGATGCGGTGAGTATGTGCTATCATAGGAGTGAATGGTACCGGATCTGCAGCGGTTCTCGCTTCGAGATCCGCTGCGGATCCGGTAGGTGTGAAGGCACCCATAAATACAAGAACCCTTAAGAGTTTGCATAGTTGAAGATCATATTCTCTAGGAATGGTTCATATCATAGAACATGGTCTGTGTTACATTTTTCCTGAAACTGTTTATAATGGTAGTTTTTTGGTGACCCTACACAACGCAGTTACGGCATGTGTTAGCCTTATACTTTATCTGTACTTCATTAGTAGTCTCCGCGAATCCTCAGTAACTTGCCAGAACCTGTTTTACTGCAAATTGCTGCGGGATACCATTAGTTGCCAAGGATTCATAGCGAAAACAATGAAGTACAGCTAAGGTATAGATTAAGAACAAAGCTAACGCCTGATGTAACCGCATCATATAGGATCATCCTTAACCCAAAATCCTTTTTAAAGCCCTCCCATAATACAAATAGATATGGCTGAAAAACTGCACATTTGTTGATTATCAAAAGAGGAGGCACAAATGTCTCCTAATGGCTTTACATGGCTTTTATGCTATAGTTGAGATAGTATTCTGAGACCCTCACCGATCAGGAGAACGAGTAGGGAGCAGCGTCAGTCTCAGCAGTGCGACCACCACCGACCAACACTTCTGACATTGCAAACATTTTTTTAATGACAGTGCTTATTTAAAAACAGTGCCCTTTAGATGGACAGGATTTAATGAGGATAGAGTGGTGTTACTATAAGGCATGGGTGTAGCCAACAAGACCTTTCTCTGAAGAAACTACCCCCTGATCAGCTGATTTCCACAGGTCCAGCTAGGTAAATTCCTACTAGCCACACATTTAATATTGCATGACTGTACTGTACCCCCCCCCCCCCCAGTCGACACACTTTGATCCCAGTATGCTGTAATAGTGCATATGGATGGCGATCGTTCTGTAGACAGCCTTCCCTTGCATCTGATGCTGTCAGTATAAATCTTATTTATCACATGTTAACTAGGCTTTAAACACCTTTCACCAAAATGTGCAAACCTAACAACCAAGCAACAGCATTCAACAAATATTTCCGACACAATAGTTACAGCACGCATGCAGAATGATGTGCAAACCACACACGGTTCAGTCCAGCAGCAATATTCACCTGACAGTCACTGACACTGCTTGTTCTAGACTCTAAGTGATGATTCGGTGTGACCACAGAAGCTGCAATGTACAAACCTGAACACACTAGAAATCTATTATATCATGGTTCTCTTCTCCAATAATAGATTGAAACCACAAGGTAATTCTTAAGTTATATAAAATGGATCCAGCTGTGCTCACAGTCTTTGGGCAGTTTAAGTCTGTGGCTCTTAGATATAAAAGAATAGTTTTTCCCATAGTTGTTATCCCAGTAATCCTTGTCGGCAACCTGGTACTTTATGGCAAATTGTACCACGGAGCAGATTTGCTGGATAAAAGGCGGTAATGGAATAACAAAGGCAAATACATCCGTGTTAGGGACCACCTTGCTGTCACTGCTTTGCCAAATTGCTTTTACTTCACATTGAGTTTTCCAGTTGGTGAAGGAATATCTCACTGTGACCGTCTTCTCGAAGGCAAGATTTATCACTCGGATGGTGCCGGAAATCCCCAGCTCCTCAGAACTGGTAGCTTGTTCTAAGCAGACACAATATCGATGCAGACGCTCCAGGAAATCTTCACACTCTCCCGGCTGTTTGAAGTCAGGCTCCAAGTATTCAATGGAAACTTCCAATTCTTGGCTACAACACAGGTCGGAGTTAATAGACAGCCTTGATAGAACATGTAGAGGGATAGATGGCTTGTCAGCTGTGTTAAATACCTTTACCTCAGCCAATTCCAAACCAAGCGAATCTGCAAACCTGACTCTGTGGCATTGAGGCCGACATTTAGCAGCGGTTTTTCTCTCTGGAGAACTAGGCAAAGACTTTGTCCTGCGGCGCATAATAGGCCGCAACTCTGGGTCGCAGCTGTTGCTCACCTTCTCTGTCCGATGGGGACGGCCCGATCTCTGCGGCTCTTTGGTTATGCCGACTCTTGGCCCACCAAATCCATCTGCCAGTTGTACGTGTTGGTAAAGGTCATTGATATAACTTAGGCTGCGGGGGATGCCAAGCTCTGCTTGTTGTTTGCGATTGTGAGGCATTGTAAAAGGATGCAGCATGGAAGACATGGTCATTTGTTCACGAAGAATAAACATCTACATACTGGAATTTATCCAGCAGCGTTTTTTCCTATTTGGCTGTTCTGTTTAAAAGTTGGATGCAGAAAATACTTCAGTCCTGGTAGCAATTGAATCCGGGCAAAAGCCTCAATATCCCCAGTGAATAGTAAATGCGCAGGAGGGTTAATGCACCTTTTCCAATTCCGGGTTCAGCAGCAGCAGCAGCAGTCTTGTTCACACCCCCAAGCTGGGAGGCACTGGCAGCAGCGACTGGTGACCTTATGAATGAACACTCCCACCTTCCCTGGCAGACAGCAGACAGTGCTGGAGGACTCGACATTAATCAGTCTGAGTGCATTGTTCTGCAATCAGGAATAGGGACCGTAATAAAACACACTGACAGTGCTTTTCCTTTCTGTGCAGCAGCCATAGGGTTGGCAATGTTATTGTTGTGTGTCAGCTGTATAAATGTCCTTTGTCGTGATTGGATCAATGCATCCTCATAGTGTGCCGGCCCTGCCTCTCAGGCGTAGGATCTTTCCTCTTACTGCTAAGAATTGGCATCTTGCAAAACCATATTTTTTTTTTACAATCATCTGTGTGCTTAGCTGGACTGTACAGTATGTGTACGTGCCCCTTGACACGTGCACCAGAATGGATTGTAGCAAATAAGCAAGAGCAACTGCACCTACATCATAGCTGTCCTCTGGCATTTTGCAGACTCTTCACCGGAAAAGCAGCTAAATATATTGTGTCAGTCAGGTATCCATGAAGAGCAGTGCTATCTATGTTATGTGAAGCACAACCCATAATGCTTTGCTCTGGTAATGACAGCCCTGTCGCTTTGAGGTTGGAGGAGGTGGAGTTTTGTGGTTTATTTACTCACCTCGCAGCTAGGATTTCTTCGGTGACAGCACAACAAATAGTGCCAGGCTGATGGCAGATAACGGATATGGGAAGGCAGGTAAAGGGTGCAGTGATGGTGACAGAGAGCTGGATGCAGTAGTGGCGAGGAAGTCTTCTGCTAGGTTATTTCTCTGTTTTATATTTTGCAATAGGGAGCATTCTATTGGCAATGTGTGATGGGATCTGAAGTCCAGGATTGGCTTTTTAAAAGATGATCAGGATCAGAGTACTAAAGCATGGTAATGTAAGATATGATGTGATATTACATGCTGTGTCTGTATTTGCTGTATAGTGGAGTAACATACAGATCCGTACTAGATACATTGTTATATAAGTTGTGCTTTCTGCCTAATAATAACACTAAAAAGTCTATATGGTTCATACAGATTCAAGTGCCTGTTAGAAATTGTAAGTTCAAGTGGAGGGTGTTGCCTGTGTAAGGAGCCTGCATTCCTGTTAAAATGCTGCATTGATCAATGTTAAATAATAATCATGCAGGTATGAAGTATAGAGTATGGAGAATATTGAGTGCTTATGGCATCTTCATGAAAGCTTTCATCTGATTAACTTTTGTATTTATTAAGATGCTGATTTGGACAGATAAGGGAATTATTTATCATGTCATCAGAGCATCATATTGAACATGAGAAGATTTACTAATATTGCAGTTAGGTACATTAAGACTTCTTGCACACTTCTGTCATTTGTAGTCCACATACTGTCCGCAATTGGATTTTATGGTCCAGATCAAGTCTGGACATGACACTATATGGTCAAAATATGTGTTACAGGCTCCTAGACCTAAACTATTATTGCGGCATGATCTGCGATTGTGGGTGGCCCACATGGATCCATGGTTTTGCAGACTGAAGAACCCCTACAGCTGTGTGCAGCAGGCCTTACAAATATGACAGTAAACTTATATTAGCTGCAGAATATGGACAGTGTTGGAACAACTATGCATCACCGCACGGCTGATTCATTACAGCGCGGCGCATATCTGTACAGTTCCCCCGCTCCCAGCATCTTATCACAGATGCTGCCCCAGCAAGGGAGAGTCTGTTACAGGCATTCCATGGCATTCCAATGTGTGAATTCATCCTAAGGGTACTATTATAAGGGCCGATAGGGGCCAGATAACAACTGTAAACGAGCGCCGATCTGCTAGATTGGTGCTCGTTTACTGGGCCTGTTACACGGCCCGATAATCGTTTAACAAGGGCTGCAAGGACATTGTTACCGATGTCCTTGCAGCCCTTGCTTAAACGGTATACATTACAGCCCTCTAGCGTGGATAGGTAATGTAGGTCGTCAGTCGCCGGCCGTGCACTGCTATTACACGTAGTGGTGCACGGTTGGCGCCCGACAATTATAGGTTCTAAACCTATATCAACGATCAGCCGATGACAATGATCATCGGCTGATCGTTGTCTTTATTACACGGAGTGATAATTGGCCGAATCAGGCCGATTATCGTTCCGTGTAATAGTACCCTAAGAGTGATGGATAGGGTTGAGGTATGGGCTTTGTGTGGCATTTATGTTATTCCACACCAGACTTCCCCAACCATGTTATGGACCTTGCTGTGTGCACTGGGGGACAATCCTGCTGGGAGAGAAGGGGGCCAAACAATTGTCCACATACCCCTGAACACCCCCCCCCCCCCCATCCCTCCAACTTTAGCTGGCTCCAGCATTTTTTTTTTTTACACCCCTGATAAAGTTTGACCTGTCATCCACAGAACATGTTTCCTCTGCTCCAGAAGCCAGTAGTTGGCTTTATACCACACACACTCTTTGCATTGCGCTGGGTGATGTAAGGCTTGCATGCAGCTGCTTGGACATGGAAGCTACAGGCACAGTAGAGCATTGGTGACTTTTCTGCACTGGTTGACCCTGCTCTGTTAGTTTATGTTGCTGTGCTTTTTTAAACACTTCCATAATATTACTACGCACAGCTGATGGTGGAAGATATAAGAAGGGAGGAATGTCAGGATCTGACTTGTTGCGGTGGTGGTTCCTTTTACAGTGAGCTCTATAGAACAACCCATTCTATCACTAATGTAAAGGCAATTGCATTGGTAGGGGGTAGATTTTATACAACTGCAGCATTGGGACTGATGAAAAAATAGTTAAGAGGTGTGTAGCAATACTTATGTCCTAACGGCTCCTTCACAATGAGCAAAAGTGGCGGAATTTCAAGCAAAGCGGGAGCGGGCCCTTAGCGTATGTTCACACTGAGTAAATCAGGCGGAATTCTGCCTGCCTTAGTGTGCCGTAGCCTGTCTATGGGAGAGTCTGCGTGCCACCACCACTCTCCACTCAAAGAAATTCTTCGAGGGGAGAGTGGTGGCAGCAGAGGCGTGGGAGCTCTCCCATAGACAGGCTACGGCACTCTGAGGCAGGCGGAATTCCGCCTGATTTACTCAGTGTGAACATAACCTTATAGTGTAATTCCATTTCATGTAAGGTCTGGGCTATACAACAATATCACAGGGTCACATTGAAGTATTGTAAGTGATGATTGTCAAGGTGGTCACATTATTATAGGATGCAACTTTGACACGGCATTTGTGAAAAAATCTAAACATTGCAAAATGTTTATATTTTCAGCATCGAGACCAACTATCTGCAATGTGTCAGCAATTTTCTTTAGGTGTTGCATATCTTAAATGACCTGCAATTCTCACACTCCAAAAATGTTTGTTACTGCAATGCAACAGTGCCACAGATTAGTCACAAATTAAAGGACAAGTGCCATGAAAAACTTTTCCCCAGTAATTGAAGCACATTACAAAGTTATATAACTGTGTAATGTGCTTCAATCACCTATCTGCCTCCCTTCCCTGTCTTTTCCCCCCTCCACTTCCCAGCAGGAAGTGTCCTGACTCACACAGACCTGATTACTGTCGTCACCGTCACCAAGCTCTTCTCTCAGCTCCTTCTCCTGTTACACTAGCCTCCCCCCTCCCCTGCCTTGTCAGGTGACAGGCTTGCTCAGCTCCCATTGGCTGAACAACTGCAAGCCATCACTTGTCACATGTCACTTGCTTATCTTCCCTCAGACTGACTCCGGCACATAGGCAGCTCCCCCCTCCCCTCATACCCTCTCTCCTGCTGCCATGGACTCAGTGAAGGAGTCATGTCACTAGAGAAGATAAGCTGAGCAAGCAGAGTCACCTGACAAGGAGGGGAGGGGGAGGCTGGTGTAACAGGAGCTAGAGCAGCCCTCCTGCTGATGACTCATCCTCACAAGAAGGAGCTGCCTGGTGACGGTGACGACAGTCATTAGGTCTGTGTGAGTCAGGACACTTCCTGGTGGGGGGTGGAGGGGGGAAAAGACAGGGAAGGGAGGCAGATAGGTGATTGAAGCATATTACAGAGTTATATAACTTTGTAATGTGCTTCAATTACTGGGAAAAAGTTTTTCATGGCACTTGTCCTTTAATTGCTTATGTCATGTAAGGCTGGGTTCACACTAGCGTTTTTCTTATTTGCTAATGGATCCATCTATATTAATTGAACGGATAAGCATAAACTGATGACTGATGCAAACTGATTGCAAAGTATTTATTTTTTTAATGTTCCGTTTGCATTTTGGTTTAAAAAAAATCCGTTAATTTTTCTTCATTTACTTTCCTTTCATGTAGATGAAAGGGCATTATTGCTCAATATATCAAAGGTTGTTCTGCTTCCTAATTTACAGTTTTTTTTTTTTTTTTGCAGGGGGTCACACAGAAAACTGTTTGGTGGCAGCCTACCGACAAAGGAATGCTCAAGTACTTGTTAGTTTAAGTAATCACTGCTATGAAAAAAATCAGTAGCCCAAAAGCCATGCATTCAAGGTAATTTTCTAGTATTATGTAGTTTTAGCCTTTGGATACCACATCTGTAATCAGATGTTTTTAACGTGTTTAATGTATAGAAAAGGGTCTTAAAGGAGAAGTCCGGCGAAAATTTTACTAATGTATTGTATTCCCCCCCAAAAAGTTATACAAATCACCAATATACACTTATTACGGGAAATGCACATAAAGTGCTTTTTTCCCTGCACTTACTACTGTATCAAGGCTTCACTTCCTGGATAACATGGTGATGTCACGACCCGACTCCCAGAGCTGTGCGGGCTGGGGCTGCTGGAGAGGATGATGGCACTGAGGTACACAGGGCACTGCAGGGACACTGAGCATCCCTCTGCCATCATCCTCCAGCAGCCACAGCCCGCACAGCTCTGGGAGTCGGGTCGTGACATCACCATTTTATCCAGGAAGTGACATCACCATTTTATCCAGGAAGTGAAGCCTTGATGCAGTAGTAAGTGCAGGGAAAAAGCACTTTATGTGCATTTCCTGTAGTAAGTGTATATTGGTGATTTGTATAAGTTTTAGGGGGCAATACAATACTTTAATAAAAGTTTTCGCCTGACTTTTCCTTATGTTACTCCTGTTTCATTCCCCACATAAAGCATACTTGTCATAATAATGGTATTTGCCATGTCACAGAAACATTATTATGAGTTTTATCACTATTATTTTCATTATTTAGTTTTAAAGCGCCCTTGATTCCAAGACACTTTTACATATGATAAGAGGTTTTACATAGAGTAAATGACAGACCTATACATAGAAATAAAACAAGAGGAAAAAAGGAGCCAGGAGGATGGCGCCTCGTGTAATCCTGTTACATGCAACTGTGTGAAATAAAATTATAGATGGACACTTTTTAGCCCCTTAAGCTTCATGTGTATCACCCCGCTTTTGGGTAGCTCGTAGCGTCGGATGATGGCTGCCGGCCGAAGGATCCAGAAAAACTGGACTCTACCAGTGTCGGGACCCGTGGTTTCATGCAGTGGAGAAAAGAAAAGAGTACCTCGGAAGGTATCCTGGCGCTGCCAAAATTTTTCTTCTCTCCACTGCATGAGACCTGTACATACAGTAGGCTGGGCTCACACTGCATCTTTGCTGTCCATTTAACAAATTCGTTTAATTCTAAAAAACGGATGGAAAAACTAATGCATTTGTGTACACAGGTTTTGATTCATTTTTCTATTGACCTCCATTATAAAAAAAAAAATATCAAAAACGAATCAAGAATGTTATCAACCATGTTTTTGTGTATGCTAAAACAAGAATGCATTTTGATCCCTTTTTTTTTTTATAATGGAAGTCAGTAGAAAAATGTTTTCACACAAATGCATCTGCTTTTTCATCCGATTTTTTTTTTTTTTTTTTTTTTTTTTTTTTTTTTTTTTAATTAAATGGATCCATTAAATGGACAGCAAAAAATCTGTGTGAACAGAACCTTACCCAGGTAGACATCCCTGCAAGCCAAGGAATGACATAGCCACTTATCCATTCTTTCTCCTGACTGGTGGAGATTAAAACTTTTGACTTGTCCCTGTGATATGTAAAAAAAAGTTTTAAAGGGGTTATCCAGTATTAGCAAAAACATGACTCATTTTTTTCAGAAACACCACCACTCCTGTCCTCAAGCTGTCTGTGGTATTACAACTCAGCTCTATTCACTTTATTGGAACTGAGCTGCAAAACCCACACCCAAACTTAGGATAAGGGCCTATTTCACGGAGCGAATCGTCCTCATTCGGCAGATTATCGCTCGGTGGAATAGAGAAAACGATCAGCCGATGATCTTGTCATCGGCTGATCGTTTATTTAGGCCCAAACCTAAAATCATTGATCACCCACCATGCATCGCTTCGTGGAATAGCGGTGCGCGGCGGGCGACCGACGATTTGAGAAGCAGCATACATTACCTAGCAGGGCTTCTCCTCCGCTCCCTCTTCCTCCCCGGGTCCCGTGGCGCAGCATCCGTTTCGGTGCAGCCTGACTGAGCTGTCAGACCGCTCAGCCAATCACTGGCCGCGACCAGCGGCTGAATGGTCTGTCAGCTCAGTCAGGACGCTCTAGAGTTGATGCTGCGCCGCGGGACCCAGAGAGGGAGACGGAGCAGAGGAGAAGCCCTGCTAGGTAATGTATGCTGCAGGGGCTGCAAGGACATCAGTAAAGATGTCCCTGCGGCCCTCGCTAACGATTGTCGGGCTGTGGAATAGGAATTCAGTTTTATATGAATCCCCATAGAAAACCTCTCCTGCCTCGGACAGAGATGTCAGCAGAGAGCACTGTGCCAGACTGAAAATAAAACAACATTTCCTCCAGGACATACAGCAGCTTATAAGTATGGGAAGACTTGAGTTTTTTTAATAGAAATAAATGACAAATCTATATCAATTTCTGACACCAGTTAATTTGAAAGAAAAAGATTTTCACTGGACAACCCCTTTAATTCTTAGGCTATGTTTCGACATGGCTTCTGCCTAATTGAGCCACAACCAAACCCTTGTTGTGGGCAGGGTTGTCGATTAGCTTGTTGTTGAGCAGCAAAACCTTAACAACAAGCTGCTTTTGACCATATGTGACAACCTCTACATTGGAATGTTCCCTAAACATTCTCAAATGTAAAATCTTATATGGATAATCTTCAGCATCTGGTGATGTATGAATTCTTTAGACCGTCCTCTACTGGTGTCCAATGTCTTGTTACTCCCTTGCTTGAGCGACCTGCAATAAAGCATTCATTACCACGTTCATATTATATTCATGAATGAAAAGCCATAAGCAATTTGTTTCACCACTTTATATACCTGTAATCTGAGATTTTTGTTAAACAATGTCACCATTATAGCTCTTGTGTATCAGTCCGTGGGGATAATGTTCTGAAATCAATTGCCTATGCTATTGTGTGATTGGTGCTGGGAATATTAACAATGTACATTGAAACTGGAACCTAAACTGTTTACTTTTTTATTAGACAGCATTTACTTACAGTGTAAACCCAATATAAAATCTGGATACTTCATGCCTGCTGTCACACATTGAAGGAATGATGTCATTATGTACTCTGTGGCAATGGCATTAGAATAAAAGAAGAGTACCTGGCTGTGTAGGTATGAATACGGTCCCCACAAGTCTATTGTGCAAGCAAGGAGAATAAGGAGGAAATGACTATTGTGGTGGTCCCAAATGATGCAAAAAATAACTTTATTATAGTTATCATAAAGTAGTTAATCAGAGACACGTACTTATATAATCTATGACCCTCGGCATTCAATGCACGCATCATGTGCATCGATAATATGATCTAAACCCGGACCGTGTGTGTTACATCACTAACTGCAGAACCACTAACCTTTAACATAAACTACTAACCAACACATCTGTTGGACTGACTCTGGACCTGACTGATGGGCTTTGTACATCATCATCACTAGCCTATATCAGAACCTCTCTATATCGCTACTCTTCTCACTAAAGAACATGGTGAGATTTCCTTTTTGATGACAACATAAACAGTATCTCCACATTATTCCCTGATGAACCTATGCACACCACATAGGGGAAACCTTTGAAGGATCTTCTGTCATCTCACAATGTGAAGAAAGGGCACACACTTAAAGTGACACTGTCGCCCACAGCACCACAGTTGGCCCCGCCCCCTCGCCGGCCATTGGAACAGGCTGGCCGAAAGGTCTAGACCCCACCCCCTTTACGTCGGCCAACCAATGGACGCCAAGGGGGGGGACCAACGGTGCCGTTGTGGGTGGGGCTAAGTGGCGTTAATGCAATGAGGCCACGTCCACTTAATACAATCTGCAGTTGATAAAAGGACACTTTTTACTTGAACAAGCACCATGACGTATGATATGAAATAAGGTATGAAAAACACTAAATTAACCCTTTACACCTGTGTAGAGATGTCAGAATGCACAAAGGGGGTGACAGTGTCACTTTAAGCTATATCACATTTTAAGTGACTGTTGCCGTATACTTATCAGACGGAATCATCTTTGATCTTTTGATCACACCCACACGATACATCTCTAGACAGTCTGTACCCCGCCTGGCTAAGGGACGCCTGACCCAGCGGTGCTCGGGATATGTTAGGTAGGGCACAATATGGCTACCTCTCCGACAGTACCTTAGCCTACCTTAATCTTTCATACTCTCACTGTACAGATTTGGATTAACTACACTATTGCTTTCTACTTTATGATAACTATAATAAAGTCGTTTTTTGCATCATTTGGGTCCACCACAATAGTACAATAGTCATTTCCTCCTTATTCGCAATGGCATTAGAAACTTGTAGAATTTTTGGGGTTGGGAAAAAGACATGGGGGATTCATAAAAGCTAGGCCTGTTTTTTTCAGTGGGGAAGTAAAGACTTCAATCACAAGGGCCCAACATGGCCCACCTTAAATTCCAGGACTGCATTCGCAATGTACAATATTGTTTTCTTAGTGACTGAACAGTGTAGTCTGTAATCTAAACTCATTGGGGGACATTTACTAAGCACCCGCCCGAGACGTACGCCAGGGAGAAGGTGCAGATTTGCCCCTTCTCTCTAGCGTACGCCCCGCTCGTGAATCCTGTCGGGGAAAAAGGGGTGGGGCCTAAGATAAGAACGGCATACTTGTACGTCAGTCTTCATAAATCCCCCCCCCGTGTCTGATTTACTAAAGTGTTCCAACCAGCAAATTGTCGGGTTTGTGTCCATTTTCCCTATCAGTTTAGTGTTCCGACATATTTACTACAGATGTGCAACAAAGTTTTTGCAAATATTTGAAAAACCCATTATTTTTGTCCAAAAAGCGGGTGGGTCCTTTAAAACTTGCCACAACTGACTGATTTACTAAGCAAGTCGTCATTTTTTTACAGGTTTTCTATTCTATTAGTGTGGGGGGATGGTCTGGTTTTAGTTTTGTCTTGTGAAAAACATGTAAATTCTTTGGGCATACGGCAGAATCCTTTGGCAACTATCATTGAGTCTATTGGACGGTTGGAGTCTATGGGACGGAAGTCACCGTGCGTACTGTATTCCACAGTGTGACCGTACCCTTAGTAAATGAGGCCCACTGACTCCATTATAGGAACTAGATGCTGAGTAATCTTATACTGTATTTACTTTATTTACTCTAAAACGGTTTTCAGAAGAAGACATGGGGAAGATTCATCAAACTGGTGTAAAGAAGAATTGTCTTAGTTGCCCCTAGCAACCAATCAGATTCCACCTTTCATTTTTCAAAGAATCTGTGAGGAATGAAAAGTGGAATCTGATTGGTTGCTAGGGGCAACTGAGTCAGTTTTACTTTACACCAGTTTCATAAATCTCTCCCATAGTCTTTAGGTTCTGTTTTGGTTCTGAGGTTTTGTTCAGAGCATTTGTTATAGATACTGTCATATTTGTTGGGAAAAAATGAACACCATGTAGTGCTTTTCTTGCTGTCAGAATGAAAGACGACGTGTTTGAAAGACACCATTATACTGTAAACAAGCAATGGCAAATGACAGTGTCCATTGCAGGTAAAAAAACTTCTTTATTCATCCATAAGACAATATAGTGACATTTAGACCCTTACAAGTCTTTTTGAAAGTGATCAGTACATACAAAACACTTCATATATATATATATATATATATATATATATATATATATATATATATAAATAAAAAAGATTAACATATAACCTGTTAAAACACGCCTGAGTATGCACCTGCACATGTGTCCGAGTCCAGCCTAGTCCCAACTGTGTAGTCATGTGTCATGTGGACCAATGAAAACATAGCACAGGTAACACGTGGTCATATGATCGCGGGTCACTCACGTAGAATGGAAATCTCAGTGGACATGGGGGCTCAGGGGGCATGACCAAACTTAAATGAATATTCATAAATAAGGTTCAAGCTCAAGTCCCTGGCTACACCTTTGATATACTCCAACACCAATCGCACCAGGGTATTAAACCAGCGTTAGGAAGGGTAAAACGTAGAACACTGTTTAACCCCATAGGGGCCATGTCTATGTGTCATTTCACAGGATAAAGTCTTAACTTGGTCCCAAATGCATCACAATCTCAACCTTAAAAACTTTTTAGTCACCCCAAAAGAGTAAATATAGGTCCAGCACTATAGTTTGCTAAATTGACTCTTGACTCTTGGCTGTCTAGAAAATACTTTTTAGAGAGCAGTGGAGTGTGGTCTCACTGCGCAGCACTTCCTGGTCTCAGTCTCAACACAAGAAAGTGCCAGCTTAGCCAGTCAATGGTTAGACGGGTCACTGTTGTGGCCACTGACTGACTGACTGGGCAGAAGATCAGGGCAGGTAAGTACATGTTTTTTCCTTTTTTTAACTCAGTCTGAACTAGTTGCATTACAAGTATTCTCTGGACAATTTCTTAAATACAATGGATTATAGATTATTATTATTAATTTTTTTTGCTACTTAAATACATCCACACTGATTTCTGTTTTTTTCTAGACATGTAGTGATGCGTTTGGATAAGGATACATTATTTGGGCATGAAGATCACATTTGTATTTTTCCTCAATAGATGCAGACTATACATGTCCGCGTTAACATAAAGCACTTGTTTTATTTTTCCCCAGTGGCAGTTTTGCTTTTCATGAAAAAAGTAGTGCACAAAAAACAAAAAAGCCAGCAAATGAATATTGTTTTGGCAACCAATGTACTAGTGACACCCTATCTCCGGAGAGCAGATTGCAACATTTTCCCAACCCTACAGACATCAGCTTGCTGCAACCGGTTGTATCCATGGAGCAGTGTGAGACAGTATGGGCTGTAAGTAATATGTCATCCACTGAGAATGTGACCTGCTCTCAGTACAGAAGGCAATCTTTGGAAAAACTATTCCTGGACTTTGAATCGATCCAGCTCTCAAAAGAAGATGAGGACAGTGCCAGTGACCTTTCAGATTCAGAAAGAGTTCCCATCCCACCATCACCTCTTACACCTCCTAAACTGAATCTACGAGCTGAAGAGATCAACCCTGGATATTTTAGTCAGTGCACAGAACATAAATGCAAAGATTATGAGTATCCAGATTTCCTTCCTTCACCTTACAACTCCTGGAACCTTCGCCAGGTCTCTACATTTCTACATAAAGAAGGAAAAGATACATTACAATCCACAGCATCAGCCCCACTAGAGAGATATGTTGACCGTCTTCTCCAGATGGAATGGCTTCAAATGCAAACTGTGGAGTCTGAAAAGGCAAAAACGGGAAAGTCTAGACCTCAAACAGTTCCTGCCACATGTCGTAATGGAAAATCTCCAGGAAAGTGTAAACCGTGGCCCAGTCCATTGCCCAGTAAATATTTATCTAATTCAGATAATGTTACTAAAACAAGCACAGGACAAGATAAAAATCATCACAAGAAGTATACCCACCGGGAGAACTGTGGTGCAACCTGTTTGCGGAAAAACTGCTTAAAGGTTTCTGGAACAGCTGAGATACCTCCATCTTTGCTGAAACAGACTCAAGATTTGAAATGTAAGAAAAAATCTGTAACAAATTGTCTGCAAACAAAAGACTTGTTAGGCAGTGATTCTAAGATGCAGTGCGCTGGCAATATAAGACCTCAGAGGCAAATTTATGTTTCGAGTAGTGCAGAAAGCATCCCAAAGCATACAAAAGCCTGTAAGATAAAGAAAGGTGAACTGACGGTCAATAGTCATGCTGCATCTAGACATTGTATATCTGAACGAAAAAAGTAGCAGCAAAAAGTCAACAGGTATTTTAATATAAAGTAAAACTATAATGTATACAGCATTGTCTACTCTGCTTATTAGAAATTTTCTGTAAGATAATGTGAAAACACCAGCTCCATTTAAAAGCCTAAGTTCAGTATAAGTATTTTGGCTCGGCACTAATGGCTGGGAGACTCCCGGACACATACAGTATATCTAATGCTCAGATGTAATAGAAATGACCATGTCCAGAAGTTTCCCTGCCATTAGTGCTGAGTCAAAATACAGTAAATGCAGACGAAGCTGAACCTGATGGCCCAGCCATTTGATCTGCATAGATTCGTGCTGTTTTAAAAGTGCTCTGGTTGGGCTTGCCCGGGCTCCAGAAAGGAATGGTTGGGTTGGGAAGGGCTCTGCTCGGCAGAACGGCTCCAGAGACGGGGCGGTTCGGCCAAAGAGGGTACCCTGAACGGTTTTCGTTTTTTTTTTTCCTTTTTGTTTTTTTTTTTCTTTTTCTTTCCCCTTCATCGGTAGGGTGAAATGTATGCAAGGGGAGCGGAATTATGATGAGGGATAACCGAGTCTGCTGGCTACGTGTTGACTTTATAATTTTTCAATTAAGTTAGTCTGTTGTGCTCTCCAGGCGGTGTCTGGATTCTGCGGTTAGTATAGTGGAAAGATATAGTGGTGGTGTTAGTAAAATGGGATATTCTGATGGTAAGGGGAAGATTTTAGATAGCACCTGGTAAAGGGATGGATTGAGCCCCCTGGTGAAATCCCCTCTGGACCATAATGCTGTTTGGTTATGTTTTATAATGGATGGTAATTAACTAGACCGGGTATATTTAGCAAATGGAGATTGTATGGTGTAGGATGTGGATAATTGAGGTTTTAACATGATTTTGTACTGTGGAAAATTAATAAAGAAAAAAAAAAAAAAAAAAAAAAAAAAGTGCTCTGGTTGCCTAGAAAAGTCCAGCACGACAGTCTTAGGTCTCCTAGGACTGTATCCATCTTTTCCAGGCACCCAGATCACTTTGAAATCGCACTAATTTATGCAGACTAAAGCAATCCACCGTTGCATTTACTGTAGGTTCATCCAACACTACCCGACATATATTTCCAAGAGAAGGCACAACATACTTATATTTTTGGAGTTGCTCACTGTATAGGAAACATAGCAGTTTGCACATTTCCATACAGGTAAATAAAAGGTATGTATTAGTAGAGGGAGCTCTGTTTGCCACACAGGGGCCAACAGATACATTTGGCTTACGTGCAGGGAGTTTCTGTGACCTGTATGCCAAATAAAACAAAAAAGGAGGTATGTGAGCATACCCTAAGGTCATAACACCATTTCTATTACAGGGTCATGTTCAAGCAAGAAGATTTTTCAACATTTCCTCTCATGTTCTGCTGCTAATTTGTAAAATTCCCACTTGTCCAAAGAAATCATTGTCATCAACCTTACTCATAATATCAGGCACCCAGCATAAAGCAACCCTTGTAGCTCCTACTGTACATGGAACCTTTCTTTGGCCTTATGTTTTACATGATGCTTCATGAGGGCATGTGATGTCAGGAGAATTCAGCACAAGCATTTGCACAGATAAAATTTAAAAAGAAATACAGTGGCCGGCAAATGGATCAGATTTTAAACATCTTACACAAGAAACTGTCTTTTATTGAAAAATAAAACATCACACATTACAAATATTTCTAGTGTGTGTTGTTTTATTAGTTTAAAGTGTCACTGTCGTTCTAACTTTCAAAATCTAAATCAACAGTAGATGTGAGATAAAGCAATATACATACATTATTTTTGTTGTTTTTAACATGCTGTAAAACAAAGCTGAACTTACCAGAAATCCAGGTCCAGTCTCCTGAAGGCAGATTTTCTGCTGCTGGTTGAAAAAAACGGACTAAACACAGGAATTCTGGCCAGTAGAGATTCTCACGGCTCAATGTATCCATCAGTCACATGACTGTTTTCTCTCTGTTAGCGCTCAGATGGCCTGGGATACACTAGACTTTCTGTTTTTTTGTACTTTTCCTGTTTATTGAGAAAAAAATTCAGAAAACAGGAAGTGCCGTGTTCTCAATGATAACTAAAATATTAATAATGAATATATGTTGCAAACTTGCTTTATATCACATCTGCTGATTTAGATTTTGAAAGTTATAACAATAGTGACACTTTAACTAAAGTCTGCAACTTTTATATATTTGTAGTAAGGAGAATTACTTGGAAGTGGCATTGGCGCAAAGTAATATCCCATTTTTTACAAGGCAGCATAGCCCGACCAAGATGCATATGAAGAGTCTGACGTTGTTCCAGTGTCACAGAGGACAGGTTCACACACACAGTAAAATGAAAGCTAAACACAGCCATAATTTTGAATGTAAATAAAAACAATGAGTGAACAGATTTAAAAAAAAAAAAAACTGCCGCATTTTGCAAAAACAGGTTGTAATTAATGATCATTTTATGGAAGGTTGTAATCTGTTACAGCCTTATTTTACTTTTTCTTTACGATGTGCGAACAAAGCCTGAGGGGGGGGGGGGGGGGGGTAGCCGCAACTTCTTTGAATGCCTACTAGAGATTGGAGCTTGGTTAGCACAGCTATGCAAGGTGGGCACAGAGAGATGTGCAGCCAACAGCTGAGCGCTGTCTTTTACACCGGCCGATTATTGGCTGAATGAGCGCTTCTAGAAACACTTGTTGACTGGCCAAAGTACCTTTGTGTATATACTATATTTTTTATTGCTTTTCTGGTAAGTTTTTGATAAATGGGTAATAGTCATTCATTGTGTTTAAAAGGATTTATGGGGTGAACCATATATTAGTGTAAACAAAAATTATATAGTACTCTAAGTCACAGCAACCCTATGTGATTAAAGTATTAAAACATAATAAAATAACAATATAAAATGCTAATTTAATTAGAATATATAAAATCACATATAATGATCATGGAAACAATAAAGTACAATAAAAGGACAAAGATACTAGTAAAAATGCCGCCGGGCCCTGGCGGTAAAATGAATAAATGAATATTTGGATACCATTACTGCGGCTTAAGTCTGTAATGGGTGATTTTCGAACAGCAATAGGCAGAGTAGCTATAGATTATTAGGCAGCTATGTGCCACGGAGTTTGCTGTGTACAGTAGATCAGATGCAATCATGTAGTTGTGGCAGTTTGTAATGTATGGTTCTGCTGAAATCGTCGGTCGCCGCCCCGCACTGCTATTCAACCGTAGTGATGCGCTGGTGGCAAACAACGATTTTAGGTCTGAACCTAAATGAACGATCAGCCGATGACACGATCATCGGCTGATCGTTCTCTCTATTCCACCGAGCGAAAATCGGCCATATCGGGCCTAATCAGGCCTATTATTGCTCCTGTGGAATAGGGCCCTTTGTCTGTTGAGTTAAGTGAGAATCTACTGATTTAAATGTTAAAAATCGAAACACATAGGGGACATTTATCATTGCGTTTGCACACATACATATATATATATATATATATATTTTTTTTTAATAATTTTTTTTTTTGGCTAATAAGGAGATTTTGTGCACTTCATAAAAATCTGTGCAAGACTTATTAAGGGTTTTGCACTATTTTATATCTTTCCAATGCCTGCGCCTTTTTTCAGTGTTTGCATGGGTGGGTGTTCCGTACGGAATGTGTGAATGCGGCCTAAGGGTCCTATTAGACAAAGCTATTTTTAATGATTAACTATAATTGATCTCTTAACCTGAAATCGTTCACCATATTACAAAGAACGATAGTAAATAATAACGATCACTATAACGAACTTTACTACGATCGTTTACTCCATCTCATCCCAGCAAAAGAAGGAGCATTGTGGAATTACGCTGAGCGATTAGCAAACGAATAACGATTATTATAGAGTCAGATCTAAATGAACGATCAGCGACACACAAAGATTTTTTGATTGTTGCATGCAATTACATGGAACGATTATCGTTTGAATGTAAACAATATAACGTTTTTCTGCACAGTAATTGTCCTGTGTAATAGGGACCTTAGGCCTCGGAATTGCTGATAAGCAGACCCATTGATCTCTATGGCTCCATGCACTCATTGTGATACATGCTGCAAAAAATACTGGCATGTCATAATATGGACTATATTTGCAGCATGGATCACCCATTTCAATCAGTGGGTCAGTGCAAATGCAGAAGTTATGGATATTCACCCTTAATCCTGTCCGTAATTGCATAATTTTATATGGTGAAAAAGAACATACCACGTAGATAGTGGGCATGGATGCCAGCACATTTACTCCATGACAGCTATTTTGCGTAATTTCTTCCATTACAGGTCTGTGTAGAAGCATGGTACACATTTTAACAGCTGCCAGAAATCTTAAAATAACATTAATTTAAGGGTGTGTTCACATGTACAGGATTCGGGGCAGATCTGCAGCCATCTTGCTTAAGATGTTTTTACCAGTATTTAGTGATACCCTTACAGCAATGAAGATAGATCATAGTAGATAGTACCTGCCCTTTTGGGATGAATGTGAAACATTACTCAGCATACTACTGTAATCATCCGACAGTTACGGTCTTTCTCTCAGCCTCCCACAAGAACATTCTTGTGTTCTCTATGGGGAGGGGAGGGGGAAGCCTCAGACAGCTCTGGCACTGGCTGATCTCTCAGAGAACAAAAATGTCTGACAACAGCGAATTGATACAGAAGTATAAAGTGTACAGGAACCTTTATACTGGTGCTATCTTTTTACTGGTGTCTCCTTCCACCGTAATGCCATACAGATCACTTTATAGCAGCCTTGTTCTTATCAGCACAGACAGAGTGCTGATAGTTATTTTTAGACCTGGTGGTGAGAATGAAAATGGCACTTTTTTAGGATTATTTTATAATATAGATAGTAAAATGGAAAATTAGGATAAAAACATAACCAAAAATTCTTATAAAATATATTTAACATAACAACTGTAATTTTGTGATAACACTCTACCTCTAAAGCTGAGACAACACAGCAATTTTGGCTGTCACAGGTGTTCTGTTCATTACTCTTGGTGAGGCGCTTCTATTTCCCAGCAGTAAACTACCTACAAGGCGTCCTAACTACAGAAGGGAAATCTATCTACATTGGGGTCCTACCTAAAGGGAGCAAATTACCCATGGGGAACCTACCTAAAGGAGTAAAACTACCTACAAGGGACTTCTTTACAGGGGGCCCAGGGGCGTTGCTAGGCTTAAATGTCCAGAGCACAAGCCCTAAACATTTAAAGCCTAACCCCAAACGTTTAAGAGGCACACACACAGATGAATGATAGAGGCTGGAGGGACATCCGGTTCAGGAGGGAGCCATGTACAATAGAGGGATTACACAGGAGGAGGCCATGTACAATAGGGGGACTTCACAGGAGGGGACCATCTACAATAGGGGGATTTCAGGACTACACTGAGGGGGCCATTTACAATAGGAGCACTACAGGACTACACAGGCGGGGACCATCTACAATAGAGGGACCACACAGGAGGAGACCATCTACTATAAGAGGTCTAAACAGGAGGGGGCCATGTAGAAAAGCAGGGCTACAGGACTGCACAGGAGGGGCCATCTAAAGTAAGGAGTCTACAGAACAGATGGCCTAAAGGTGAACTACACAAGGGGCTATTTACTTTAGGGGGACCTACATAGGGGGCCATCTACTTAAGGGGGACTTCACCGAGGGCCATCTACTAATGGGAGACTACACAGGCTATTTACTATAAGTAACATAGTAAATAAGGTTGAAAGAAGACTAGAGTCCATCAGGTTCGACCTAGGGAAACCAAAACCATCTCTGGATCAACGTATCACCGGAAATCTAATGCCCATAACTTGTAATATTATATTGTTCAAGAAAAGCATCCAGGCCTCCCTTAAACTTATTTAATGAATCGGCCATGACAACATCATGTGGCAGAGAGTTCCACAGTCTTACCGCTCGTACACTAAAGAACCCGCGTCTTTCCTCTAGACGAAGAGGATGCCCCCTTGTCATGGTTACAGACCTAGGAGTAAAAAGACCACTACAAAGATATCTGTACTGTCCATTCATATATTTGTACATTGTGATCAGATCGCCCCTAAGACGTCTTTTTTCTAGCGTAAATAACCCCAAGCTTGATAAGCTGTCCTGGTACTGTAACCCACCCATTCCCTTAATGACCTTTGTGGCTCTCCTCTGCCAGCAAAAAAGAGGCAAAACTATGTTCTCATCTTTAGCATCTATACCTCTTTTGATGCATCCCATTATTTTATTAGCCTTGGCAGCTGCTGCCTGTCACTGATCACTAAAGTTGAGTTTACTGTCCACCAATAGTTTTACCCAGTGTTTTATTATTTAGCACATAACTGTACTTATTATTTCTATGGCCCAAGTGCATAACCCTACATTTATCCACATTAAAATTCATTTGCCATTTCACTGCCCAAGCCTCTAGCTTCTCCAAATCCCTCTGTAATATGATATTATCCTCCTCTGTACTGATTACTCTACCCAGTTTAGTATCATCTGCAAAAATGGAGATTCTACTCTGTAGCCCCTCTACAAGATCATTAATAAAAATATTAAAAAGAAGTGGACCCAACACTGACCCCTGTGGTACCCCACTAGTAACTAAAACCCAATCTGAATATGTTCCATCAATGACCACCCTCTGTGTTCTATCACACAACCAGTTACTAACCATTTGCATACGTTTTCCCCGAGTCCCAGCATCCTCATTTTGTAGACCAACCTTTCATGCGGCACAGTATCAAATGCCTTTGAAAAGTCCAGATACACAACATCCACAGCCTCCCCCAGGTCCAGTCTATAAATTACCTTTTCATAGAAGCCAATCAGATTAGTCTGACAGGACCGATCCCTCGTAAATCCATGCTGGTGCTGCGTCATAAGATTATTTTCATGAAGATACTCCAGTATAGCATCTTCTACAAACCCCTCAAATACTTTACCTACTATAGATGTTAGACTTACTGGCCTGTAGTTTTCAGGATCACTCTTTGACCCCTTTTTGAATATTGGTACCACATTAGCTATGCGCCAGTCCTGTGGAACAATCCCTGTCGTAATAGAATCTTTAAATATTAGGAACAACGGTCTGTCTAACACAGTTTTTAATTCTTGCAAAACTCTAGGATGGATACCTTCTGGGCCCGGTGACTTATGGATTTTAATGTTTTTAAGGCGTCTCCCCACTTCTTGTTGTGTTAGTCTATGAATACAATAGAGAAGAATGTATTTAATAGATTGGCCTTTTCCTCTTCCCCCTCCACCATTACACCCAGATTATTTTTGAGGGGACCAACATTTTCGGTTTTAAGTCTTTTGTTGTTTATATAGGTGAAAAACATTTTGGGATTCGTTTTACTTTCTGTGGCTATCCTTCTTTCTGTTGCTATTTTTGCTTCTTTTATTTGTTTTTTACACATTCTGTTCTTCTGTCTATAGTTGCTCAATGCTTCCCCACTACCCTCTTGTTTTAGTTGTCTGAATGCTTGTTTCTGATCATTTATTGCACCCCTTACAGCTGAAGTTAACCACATTGGATTTCTCTTATTTCTACTACTTTTATTCCCATATGGTATGTGCCGTTCACATGATCTACCCAGGATGCCCTTAAATATGTCCCACTTCTCTTGTGTACTTTTATTTCTGAAGGCATTGTACCTGTCTATGTTCCCAATGTCCTCTTAGTTTTTGAAAATTAGCCTTCCTGAAATCTAATGTTTTTGTAGCCCCTCTACTAATAATTTTATTGAAGGACAATTGAAAACTTACTATGTTATGGTCACTATTACCTAGGTGACCCCCCACCTCTATTTTTGATATTCTGTCTGGCCTATTGGTTAAGATTAGGTCCAGGAGTGCCCCCCCTCTTGTTGGTTCCTGTACTAGTTGGGAAAGGTAATTATCTTTTACTATTTCCAACAACCTGCTTCCCTTCCTGGAGCTGCAGGTTTCTGCTTTCCAGTTTATATTTGGGTAGTTAAAGTCCCCCATAATATTGACGTCACCCTGCTTCGCTGCCGCATCTATTTGTCTTATAAGAAGATTTTCTGACTCTTCCACTATACTTGGAGGTTTATAACTCACTCCTATAAGAATTTTATTATTCTTCGTCCCTCCCCTTATTTCTACCCAAAGAGATTCCACATTATCATCACTTATATCCTCCCGCAGAATGGGCTTAAGGCAGGATTTAACATATAGACAGACCCCTCCCCCTTTCTTATTTTTACGGTCATTTTTGAATAGACTATAACCCTGGATATTAACAGCCCAGTCATAGCTCTCATCCAGCCATGTCTCGCTTATCCCCTACACCTACACAGGGGGTCATCTACTAAAGGGAGACTACACAGGCTAGGGGACCTACATGAGAGGCATCTACTATAAAGGGGACTTCACAGGGGGACCATCTACTATATGGGGACTACACAGGGGGACCATCTACTATAGGGGGATTACTCTGGAGGACCATCTACTATATAGGGGATGTACAGAGGGCACACTGATGTAAGCAAGCTCATTGCTCCAGGGTCCTGCATCAGTGTGCCTGTGCACTGGAGTGGGGGGCAGGTTGGGTGGGCCCAAGGTACATTTAATCCAGAGGATTGCCTACTTTATGGGGCCTTATTAAGGAATTAACGATTATTTGGGACACTATTATAGGATTACTATATGGGACAAAAATCACTAATGTGAGGACTTGCTGCTATATTGGACACTTGTGGGGACTGACTACTATATGGTACACTACTGTAAGGACTGGCTACTATATGAGACACTATTGTGGGGACTGACTACTATATGGGACACTAATGTGGGCACTGGCTACTATATGAGACAATAATGTGGGGACTGGCTATTATATAGGACACTATTGTGGGGGCTAACTACTATATGGAGTACCATTGGGGGGGTCTGACTTCTGTACGGGGCACCATTGTGGGGGCTGCTATGCAAGACACATTTGTGGGGATTTACCATATAATTTATTGTAGTGCAAAGTGTAAGTGGCGCACACCGCTCTGACACACGCTTTAAAATATATCAAGGTTTGCCCATTGCTTATTTGAGTTTGACAACCCTGGCCTACAGCATGGGGGAAATAATGGGGTTACTACTGTGTGGGGGCACTATTATGGGGTAACTTCTGAATTGGGCGCTATAAAGGGATACTGTTAAGTGAATTAATAATGCATGGGCTAGATAAGAGGGCTTTGTTATCATTTGGGGAACTATGGATGGATGGCTTGTATAGAGGTGGGTAGAGGGTGTTATGAAAGTGCAGGGCCTAAGATGTGTCTGACAGATTCTGTGGTGATGATTAGTGACCAGAAGAATTCATCTTGACAGCCTGGACCATGAGGGGTAAACAACAAAAGAGGAAGACTCCAATCAGAGAAGACATCACCTGTGAGTCACTGCATGTACTGTAACTGTGCTGTAACATGCTGACTGTATAGCGGTATAAATGGTCTGCATATAGGGGTTTGTATACAGTTTGATGGTATTAGTATTAGGTGGTGGTAATATGTGGTCATGTGATCATGGCATGGTGGTATTTTTTTGTTATGTTAATAGTTTTAGTAGGGTTTTCAATTAAAGGGGAACTCCAGGTAGAGGTTAAAAAAAAATGAAACTTCTGCAGAAGCATAAAGCATTACTTACCTATCTATTCCATTTTTGAAACTACCAAAAATCTATTTTTTTTTTTTTGGGGGGGGGGGGGGGGTTATTTTCTGTTTCGTGTTTCTGCACTTCCTGGTTTATCAGTTGTACACAGGACTACATGTTCCAGAATACAATGCTTTCCCTCAGCTGTTCATCACAATCCTCCACCCTGCCTATTCCCCGCCCAAATCTATTGCAGAACACCTAGGCTGTGTTCACACATTGCAGTTTCATTGTGTTACTGAATTATTTGCAGTATTATTATTATTATTTATTTATTTATTTACAGAGCGCACTTAATTCCAGAGCGCTACTTCATCTCATTTCATTGTTGTCCCACCCACACAGCACGCTGTATTCTCTACCTGTAACACCACACAGCACACTGTATTCTCTACCTGTAACACCACACAGCACGCTGTATTCTCTACCTGTAACACCACACAGCGCTGTATTCTCTACCTGTAACACCACACAGCACGCTGTATTCTCTACCTGTAACACCACACAGCACGCTGTATTCTCTGCCTGTAACGCTGATATTGGAATAAAGTAAAGAACTTTTTGAATTTTTTTTCTTTTCATTTCCACGCACATATTATGATCAAGCATCTTTTATCTTTAAAGTTGAGTCCCACAATAAGGCTCCGATCCTCTCTGCCGTTTAGCATCATTAACTTGTGTTACTGCATCATTTTTGTCAATACGCTGCAGTACTGTAATGACACTCCAACATGTGTGAACACACCCCTTATTTCCCTGCACACTTCTGCATAATCAGAGAAATCAGTGCTGTACCTGCTTCTGGCCGGTCAGAGATTGTAAATCACTCAGGGGATTGGGGGATCCAGCCAAGCCTCCTGGGACATCACGCCCTGCCCCCTGTCTGCATCATCAGCCTGTCCTCAGCAAACACACACAATGTGAGACAGAGGCATAGAAGATTTGTTTCCTAAGGGGGGGAGAGCAGAAGGAGCAGGAGACAATGTGGATTTACACAGGGGCCATTTTTTTTTCACTTCCTGGATTTCTATCATCTACCAGTGTGGCAGAAACCTACCTCCACATCCTCACACCAAAGGGAGACAGTGTGTCCTCTCCACATAATCACACCAGCAGGGAGCAGAGCGCTAACCTACCCACCCCCTGAATGTAGCTAAGGGGGTCACTGGAGGATTGAAGGTTGCGTGAGGGACGTTAGCGGGATATCAGGTCACAGATGTACGGAGGGGACAGGTTTTGGGCGGCCTTGTATGTCATAGTTAATAGTTTAAAGTGAATGTATTGGGGCGGTGAGTGAAGTCCGACCTCCATATTAACCGTTACTATGATGGACAATTTTATTTTTTGTAAATTTGAGGACTCTAAAGGGACTGATTATTCACAAGGGAAATTGCACTGGGATTATTATGTAATGCAGCGGATACCTATGTATATATTTTTTCACATGATTGCACCTGTTGAATGTATTAATACATATTCCTTTATTGTTTACGTATGACATCACTGATTGAGAGACATACCCTTTGGGTGTCACCTTTTGTATAAATATCACATGTATGACACTCTGTACTTGCTTGAAAAAGACTCCGTTTTGAGTCGAAACGTCGCTGTACGTATACGGGTGAATAAACCTGCACCTATTTACTTTATTGGAGTGCCGTCTACCTGCTTTATTTTATATTCTGTGGAGTCGGGGGTCGACTGCCAAGGACGTGCACCCACCGGCTGGAAGCCATTCGACTTTAAGTCAGCACAGTGCCGTTCAACCCAATCATCTTTTCCTGCATTGGGCAATAGATAGCCAGTAAAGGGATTGGCAGGGGTCCCGTCAGGTAAAATACATATTCAATTATCCCCCCTCCTGAAGACTAACAATCTGCTCCATGCACTCCATAATTCCAGCCAATCAAGTTGCTGGTGATCTGCCTGTGATTAACCCTCCCAGCATCACACAGAGCAGAGACTGACAGCCAGGGACGCTGTTCACTTCAGGGAGGGAGGAGGGAAGGAGGGAATTCAGAGTAGGGACAGAGAGAACAGCTCAGACACCGTTTTCTGTGTCTTGAGCAGAGGGCAGCAGACTTGTAACTCGGGTAAGGAGACTAATAAAATAATACATGTATAGAACAGATTGTTAGTCTCCAGGATGGGAGATTATTATTAAACATGTATTTTACCTAACCGGATAACCCCTTTAATGGCTAGAGGGGATACTGTTTCAGGTTACAGAGGGCACTATATCTGGCTACAGGGGGCATTATTATTGTGAAAAAGGGCAATATTAATAGTTACAAGGGCACTTTCAGGATGCAGAGGACACTATATCTGGCTACAGTCGGCTTTATTATTTGACCAATCCATACAAAGAGAGTAGGAAAAGATGAGGGCACTCACCCATGTGCTTGACTTCTTTATTTCACTCCATGCATGCAGACGTGGACATGGTCTGCCCGCTACAGTGAGGACGCCAACCCCTCCCCCGGTGACACGTGACAGCTGTTTCCCACGTAGATCACGTGCTTCGACTGACGTCAGTCGAAGCACGTGATCTACAGGTCCTGATGTGTCAGCTGTAGAGCTGAGCAAACCTCGAGCATGCTCGAGTCGATCCGAACCCGAACTTTCGGCATTTGATTAGCGTTGGCTGCTGAACTTGGATAAAGCCCTAAGGCTATGTGGAAAACATGGATATAGTCATTGGCTGTATCCATGTTTTCCAGACAACCTTAGAGCTTTATCCAAGTTCCGCAGCCCCAGCTAATCAAATACTGAACGTTCGGGTTCGGATCGACTCAAACCCGGTTCGCTCATCTCTAGTCAACTGTCATTAAACAATCAGTAATTGGCCAGGGGAGTGAAACCCTAGCCACTGCTACAACAAGGAATAGCAGAGTAGTGAAAAACATACAAAGCATTCTGGCTGCTATGGACGCCGTCACGCCCCTAGCAACCGGCCTGAGCGGTTGTTATGTATGCTTTGGCCGCATGCATCAGCAACGCCAGTAGCCGAACGCACGGCCTGAGTCCTAACATTAAGTCAAAATTCATAACCGGTCACATCCTTGGGGCTACTCTGCTGAAACATCTTATCATATGGGGGTTCCTAGCTTCAAAAGGTCGCGAAACACTGCTGTACATCATCACACCAGCAGGGGACAGTGTGTCACTTCACAGCACATGCAGGTCACTACGAAACTCCACACTCCAAACCCAGCATCTGGATTCATTACTAAAGACATTAGGGTTTCAGTCCATAGCACCACTGCAGATGGAGGTGACAATGGCTGCAGTCATTGACAGGACATGTAATGGACGCCATGACACCACATTTCCTTCTGATAATTGCTGAAGAATAGAATGCCAGGGACACCAGAAGGGCATCAAGACATTGTTCTTCTCTGGAAGCACAGGGAAGTGCAGAAGCAGGAGAGTGTGACATTTGCCAAGGTGCAGCAATATACTCTGCCAATCTCAGGATGCCTCCAGTTGCAGCACAGGACAATACAAAGAGGTAGAGAAGAACAAAGCCCAGGAGTCAGTGACTGTTGTGTGTGTGAATCAGCAGGGTTATTATTCTCCTTGTAAAGACTGGTGTATGGAGTCTTAGGGCCCTATTACACCAACAGATTGCCTGACAGATTTTATAAAGCCAAAGCCAGGAATGGATTTGAAGAGAGGAGAAATCTCAGTCTTTCCTTTATTAACTGTTCTTTATTTATAGTCCATTCCTGGCTTTGGCTCAAAAATATCTGTCAGGTAATCTGTTGGTGTAATAGGGCCCTTAGGCCATGCAATGCCTTCTGAGAAAACAGTATGCATAAATGCCCTTGAGATGAAAGAAAGCCGGTCCTATATATCAGAGGACTAAACAAATATATATTGTATTCTGTGATAAATTACAGGCTATAGCACAATCCAATAAATATCATGGACCTGGGGCAAATGAGGAGTCATTTATTATAGTGCTGGCACTGGGTATATAAGATGTATGGTTTTCATGTAACTCACACTGGGTTGGGTAGAGTCATGATGTTGTCCATGGCGGCTCCCAAAACAGGACAGGAAAGAGAAGACAAGAAAATCTGAATGTCTGATTTGAGGTCTATCAGGGACAGATTAGGTCTGGTGTGGGGTCTGTAAACAGGGGGTGTGTGGATCTGGTCTTGCATCTTTATTATTTGCTAAGGAGTTTTTCTTTAGTTAAGGGGTTTTAGGGGGTCTAGTATGAGGTTGGTGTTAGTTAGGGGGGGCTTGGTGTGAGGTCTGTATTTCTTAGGGCATCTAGTGGGAGGTCTGTATTTATATTGGCTTTTCTAAAGGGATGGAGGGTGCATGTATAATGTAGACCCAAATGCTACCACTTGGGTCTTGCCCTGTATAAATAAATCTAAATATCCGTAAAGTCCCCTCTAAAAAGTTGACAGGAATGAGTTTTATATCCATGCAAGTCCAATAGAAGTGTGTCAAAGAAGCTCCAATAAGGCTTGTTTGATGTGATGTCCATCAGAGGTATACACTGGGGTAATTACATATACATATAATATTTTATTTGCTATATGCAATGGTTCAGCAGCCTGCAAAACCCCAACATAAACCACCTTCTGATGTCCTTGGCATTCTACTCTTCCTCAGTATCAGCAGCATGTACCTACTAAAAGCGACTCTGTACCCACAATCTGACCCCCCCCCCCCCCAAACCACTTGTACCTTCGGATAGCTGCTTTTAATCCAATATCTGTGCTGGGGTCCGTTCGGCAGGTGATGCAGTTATTGTTCTAAAAAACAACTTTTAAACTGCCAGCCCCGTGCCCTACGGGAGTGGCCTAGATTGTGTATGCATTAGGCTGGCACAACTTCTGTGTCCCTCCTCCCCACCCTCCTCATCATTAGTAATGCTCCAGGCAGATTGCCTACTATTCCCCACCTGTGTCAGCCCGGCACATGGGCTGGATTGTTAAGACACCTGTGCAAATGTTCAGCATGGAAAAAATGTTCCAGTGGCATCCCTAATGATGAAGAGGGTGGGGAGGAGGGATGGAGGGGTGGTGCAAAATTAGGGCACAGACATTCTAAGCTACGCCCGTAGGGCACGGGGCTGTAAATTTAAAAGTTGTTTTTTAAGACAATAACTGCATCACCTGCCGAACGGACTGCAGGACAGATCATGGATTAAAAGCGGTTTGGGGGGGGAGGGGGTCAGATTGTGGGTACAGTGTCGCTTTAACTATCTGCATGAAGGCTAAATGACACTCTCTTAAGCTTTAATGGGGGTCAAGGATTACATTTATTGTATATACAGAGAGATTTCCCGATGCTTACAGCTAACGCACACCAGAAACACAGTTTGAAAAGAGCCAGAGCATAAGAAAGAAAAAGTGCTCAACGCTACCTTATATATTATTTATGGCAAGATATTATGTAAAATTATTCTGAAAATGACTTCATCCCCATCAGACCCCGGCCCAGTGGAGTTTACTGTCTCATTTTCCTACCAGGATAATAAGACAGTTCTTATTCGACGTTTATCTTAAAAGCTTCTGTCACTATCTAAATGATATAGTTACATAAAATGCATTTGTAAAATAGTTTTATATTATATTTTAGAGATCCTTTGGCTTTGGCGGTGATATCCAAACTGCTATTTCACATGTGGCCACAAGATGTCACTGCAACACCTATCAGAACATTGGAGGTAACGTAACCCAATACAAACTGTTCTTCCTGCAGGGAAGGGTGAATTGCAGTCATCATTTTCCAATCTGGTAAAAATGAATATTTTTGATGGCTGTATCTGTAATATAATAATACTTTTAAAGGTGTTTTTTAGCTGCCATCTTTTATGAAATTACCTGCGCCAGGAGGGGCATACCTAGTAATTTTTGGGTACGGCACAGAAACAGTTCAAAGAGCCCCCCAAGTGCAATAAGATAAAACTAACCTTAGACGTATTATAGGGGATCTATATAAACTGATAGAAATGATGACTGGGTGCCTGTAGCTAAATATCAGATTTCAGCCTTCAATCTCCAGAGTTGCTTTTCTATGGATAGTGAAATCAGAAGTGGAATTGGGGCTGAAGGCAACTCCTCTATCTTCCTTTTGATCTACTTTGATCTGTTATATTGATGTCTGCAAATGTCCCCTCCCCCAAGAAATATTTCATAACAAAGTCGCTGGATCCACATCATCATGTTCTGGTCACAAATTTGTGTATCTGCTAATGGATGAGACATAAGCTTATTGATTTCAGGGGCCCTCTATGTTGTGGGACCACACAGCACTTGCATACTGTAGTTTTGCTATGCTTATAGGTAATCTTAGCTTGTAAAGCTCTTGGCAAGCTTGTGCATGTAGTACCATGTCATGTTGCTTTACTAGGGATTCACCGACTATTCCATCACCTTACATAAAATTCTATGTACATCACTACAAGGTAAAGTCCTGCTCTGATGTGATGGTGAGTGTTGTGGTGCTGAACAGTGTACTGGGCGGGGGATGGTTGGGAGATTTGAAAATGGAATGTTTTGGTGCAGGAGGAAAATGCTCCAGGTATGCAAATACAAATTGAGCTACAGAGGTACATGGCACTGGCTGAGGGCAGAGATGATGACAGCCTGAGAGAAGTGGCATAGCACCAAGTAGCTGACGTGAAGCTGCCAGTGTGGGCTAAAGATACAGAACTGGAGAACCATAGTAGAGAATTCTTGCTGGTGCCAGTGTTTATCAACAAGCCATAACAATCAGACACAAGAAATCTGTGGGTTAATATAAAGCGGCAATTACTGGGTATGGCCACAGAGCAAGTGCCCTTAAAGGGGTACTCCATACTGGCAGATTTTTGTGTATGGCCCGTGAGGAGGTGGATAAAGACAATGAAGTCTACTTACCTCCCCGGTTCCAGCACCAGGTCCCGCTTTGCGCTGCTCTGGTCTGCGGGCTTGAGACGTGACATTCCCAGCCCACTCACAATTCAGTGGCACAAAAAAGCCCCCAGCCCAGAGTACCCCTTTCATGGACTAGCAACTAGGTGCAGTAACTAACGGCTGGACAAATCACAACAAATTAAACATCTAGTAGCAGAAAGATTAGGCTGGGATGGGTAGACACTTGTGTTGACACTTGTGCCTTAGTGCAGATTCTTTCAAAAGTACTAGCCACACCATTTTGTCTTGTAAGATACCTGAATCCTGGTATGCCTGAATGCCAGGTGCCATTTGTGTTCAGTAATGTTTTAGTCAATTTTCTTTGTATTTTGGTCAAATGACAAAGCAGGACAACAAAAAATACAATGCAGATGCAAACCCAGACTTGAGATTGGGAAGTATTACCAGGTAGTCCAAAGTTCATGCTCAGACAAGCTCAGTTCCTGACACAGCCGATGCAGACCTTCACACGGTTTAGCTGCCCCACAAATCATTTATTATAGACAGGTTCATTACAATTGTCTTCAAGCTAAAAAAAAAACAATAAAAAAAACCACACCTACACCCAAAACAACTTGGCGTCAAAACTTACACATCTAGTCTTAGATCATCATATGAAACCTTCATTTAAGTTGCTTAGGGCATTTAAGGACACAAATTCGAACCCTAAAACGCTTAGGCTATGTTCACACTACGTATCTTTCCAGCCGTAGTGCGAACCGCGAATATACGCACGTAGTTTTGAGGTTGATGCGTTCGCTTGAAAGCATACGATATACGCCCGCACAATGCACACTACGTATGAGCTTGCGGCCGGATCGTATATGTTGCCGTGAAAAATGAACAAGACCATTGTTTGAGGACGGAAATGTTCCAACTCACGGCCGTGGATTTCCATGCGGCCCCATACGAAGTACTTATTTCAGCCAAATTGAACGTGATTTTTAGATCCAAAAAGTTCTGTGTGTTTTATTGGGCTGGGCGAAGATTTCTAAGTAAATGACCTGTTTCAGATCGCTTCGAAACAAGCTAGGGAAGCATAACTGTACTACGGGCGTATGTTCGCGGTTCGCCCGCATGTTCGCAATCCGGCCGCATGTCTATTTTTCCCACGGCCATACTTTCAGCCGCACATGTACGGCGGCGTACGAACTACGGCAGGACTCATATGTAGTGTGAACATAGCCTTAAAGAGTTCATACACTGGACCCAGTACTAATAGCACCAATGGATGAATAACTCTAACAAATTACACGCACAGCAGCTTAAGACAAAACAATAGACCATTCATATTTTCATATACAAAATAAACCAAGTATTATGACATCCAACCCGCAGCAACACTACTTGCTTCAAATGCAACAGAAAAATTTACTGACAAAAATACCACACCAAGAGGGAGTTTTCGGAATGGAACGACAACTCCATAGGACATGCAGTAAATCTGCCTTTGGTAGGTCATACTTTGGGCAGTGTTTGAGGTAATGTGCAGATGTTTTCCTGTAGATGTATATGCTCTTCAAAAGGAGTGTTTCGAAAAGTTCATCGTTTTTATTAGGTGACAGCTACCCAATGTGTATAACAGTGAGTTTCTCCACCTTTGCAGGTCAGATATTATTTTCTTTAATAACAGTGTAAGGCTATGTTCACACTAAGTAAAAGAAAAAAAGAAAGAAAAGGTGTCTGCTTCGTTTCAAATGACGTCCATTATTACAGCATTTTAATTTACCTTAATACAATGCATTGAAGTCAATGGAATGAAGGACGTCCAATGCACTTCAATAATATGTGTGGAAAAAATGTACGAGAAATACCTTTTCATTAGTACTTGCTGTCTTAACTCTAAGAATATATACTCATGATGATGCTCATCTTGAAAAAAATGTATTGGGCTCTTATTTATTGGACATTAGAACAAGCTCACAGGATGATGTGTTCACCCCCACAGTCCAATGCACACAGTGTATTAAATGACGGGCATTTTCTGCCCAGACGTCAAGGTAATGGACAATTTTCAATCCTTCATTTTAAGACAAGATACACAGTAAACAATATAGAATAACCAGACTAGCCAAGGGTCAAAAGCCAGATAGTAGCTCAGTACAACATCAGAATCCAACAGAGCAGTCAAACAAGATAGAATGTCAGATCCAAAATCAAAAGACAAGTAAGGTCAGAAGACAAGGCAACAATTGGGGTTCCAGAAAAGTGTAGAACAAAGTCGGAGCGCTATTGACGCAGCATAGAGCAAACACAAGGAAAATAATTAGAGCATCGGGATGATTGGCTGCGGCTTCCCTTCACAGCATAGTAATGAGCAGCTCTGTGCTGCATAGTGTCGCCTGTCATGGGAATATCTGAACGTTCCTGCCAGATCCCAGAGAAGATGGACTTAGCATTGCAGTATGGAGCGGTAAGTTCCTGACACTATAAAGGACCCATAGTATCTGTGTCCAAGACAATGTATAGGTTACTGTGGTTTCTTGAGTTGTGTATTTATACCCTCACTGTGAACCTGTTTGTATGTTTGACAACAAACATACCCCATACCCCTTTGTACCCCAACATGGGAATAAATTCACGTTTGCTCTAAACCACGAGTGTCAAACTCATTCCTACAGCATACGTTTAAAGCAGGGGTTTCAAACTCAGGCCCTCCAGCTGTTGCAAAACTACAATTCCCATCAAGCCTGGACAGCCAAAGCTAAATCTTTGGCTGTCCGGGCATGATGGGAATTGTAGTTTTGGAACAGCTGGAGGGCCTGAGTTTGAAACCCCTGCTCTAAACGTATGCTGTAGGAATCCTCCTTTTCTAACTTGTAGGTTACTGTTAAGTGTTCAAGAGTTAATAAAATTTTGAGTTAATACAATGTTGGGCTAGAGGCTCCAGGCCCAGAATGGATAAAAGTGGGAACAACCTTGCCTAGTACTCTTCTGCTGGTGAATGATATCAGAAAAGGAAAACAGATATGTAGCATAGCATAAATATATCTTTTCTAAAGACCTCTGTAATGGTA
This sequence comes from Dendropsophus ebraccatus, assembly GCF_027789765.1. Taxonomy (NCBI): domain Eukaryota; kingdom Metazoa; phylum Chordata; class Amphibia; order Anura; family Hylidae; genus Dendropsophus; species Dendropsophus ebraccatus. The sequence goes on from NC_091467.1 coordinate 50,038,706, forward strand.
TGGGCTAGTACCATCCCTCAGCCAACCTCAGCTAATGTTATCCAAAGCCTTGATTGCAAATAATGAAGGAACAACTTAGTTATACAGTCTCCGCCTTGCAATGCCCTGAACTAGCAACACTTTTCTGATGTTAGTGACCACTGATTTCAAAATGCAACTTGCTGCATTGGGCCTACCAGTTTTGGCAGAAGCAAGGCAGCCATTATTTAGGACTATCTTATTTCCTTGTGTATGGTCTAGGTCAAACTGCAGCCCTCCAGCTGTCGCAAAACTATGGTTTCCATCATGTCTGGACAGCTAAAGATCAGGCTGTCTGGGCATGATGGGAATTGTAGCTTTGCAACAGCTGGAGGGCCGCAAGTTTGACACCTCTGGTCTAGGAAGATGTTTGGGTAGGTGTCTTTTAACCTCTGGGTGGATTGTTTGTATACACTCATAGTTTCTTCTTGGCCATAAAGTGAGACAATATATCCCCTCAGAAGAGCTTTCCCAGGTTACTCCCAATGGGTGTTTTTTTTAAGTGGTGCTCAACATGTGGGATAAAGCCACAGAATATCTGTCCCCTTAGGGTGTATGTAAGAAACAAACTGACGGGTGAATGATGAGAATTAATATGTCAGGAATGTGGGCCTCATCAGCCTAACAAATTTTGCGAGAGAATAATTGAATCAGTCCTAAACCACACTGTGAGTAAAAATAGTGGGAGTAATCCCTACCATCAGGATTCTGAAAGTGCCGTACGTCAACCAGTTGTGAAGTAAGTCCATTACCTGTTGTAAAACCTGAAGGGTTTACTGGGCAAGGGGAAAACTTCTTGTGCATTAAAACAATATAAGAGTGCATACACACCTCCCTTGCTCCCTGCAGCCCCTGCTGTCAGATCTTCTGGTCCTGCCTTTTCTCCCTTTCTGTTGGAAGCTGGCAGAGTGGCACAGGTGCTATGGAAAGATCGACCCCTGTGGAGGAATGAGAGATGTTTATATGGAGTCTTTTTTATTTTACTGCAAGGGGAGGCAGTAAAGGAAGTCTGCCTGAAAAACCACTTTTATTGAGTTTGTGTCTTTCTGTCTTGTATTTTGGATAATCCATTGGATGCAAGCCAAGTGGACATGGATGGTACAACAGTTGAAAGTAATCTAGAACCCTCTATTGTTGGAATACAAAACATTTTAATGATTGTATGTAATGATTTTTTCAGTCTCCCTTTACTGTTTGTGAATCTATCAAGTAGTTTATAATTCACTGTCATATTTATAAGGATCACCATACCTGCCTTTTTGCATATCAGCAAAGATGTCTTCCACCCACAGGTGTCCATACAGAAATAATCTGCTTTATTGTTGTGCATTTATTAATAGAAGGTAATATCTACCTTAATTTTTTTAAGATGTTGCAATACATGCACTCATTTTACATTTTACATTTTATGGCCGGTTAGAATAAATAGTCTTACTGTTCAATTTCACTAATGCCTTATTCACACGTCAGTATATTTTTCCAATCCGCAAATTTCAGTCAGTAACAATCCGCAAATTCAGTCCATATTGTATCCGTATTGCATCCATAAAAAAATACGGACCCCATAGATTTGTATTGGGTGTGTCAGTTACTGTCCGTACTAGGGCCTGTCCTTTTTTTTTTGCGGAACGGATTGCAGCCCAGTACACAACACGGATGTGTGTATGGGTCCATTGAAATACATTGGTCCTATTTTTCTGTGGATCCGCAATTGCGGACAGGAACAGGATGTGTGAAAAGGGCGTAAGACTGCAAAAAATACCTTATCAGACTAAAAATGCAGAACAGTAAGAACAATAAATATTTTCAAAACCCATAACAAAAGGAGAAAGTGCAGGCACTACGGTCACCAGTGCTCCTGACCCCACAGCTTCTCTATTTAAACCACTTGACCGCTCTGGTGGTGCTCGCTGCTGAACATGCAAGTCCAATGAGAATAATAGTAAAATAGATGAACAATGGCAACTCACCAATGTAGAGCGGGATACAATGCTTTATTACAGGAAAAGAGCAGTGAACAAGCAAAAGGTGCGTTCCACAGATTAGAGCGACAGCGTTTCGTGCTTGCGCGCTTCAACTGGCTCACATAATCTACGTCATACAGCTGGCGCAGCTTTATGCGAACGCTGTAGCTGTTGTCATGGTTACCATATTAACTCCATATGTACCAACCAAAATGTGGACACGCCATACAAAGTAGTATAATACATATAATATAAACAGTTTAAAACCATTACAAAAGAAATACAAAGATGAACAACAGACAACTATATAAAGATACTCATGTCATTTTTATCATTGAGTCCTAGAGCTCCTAGGGCTCCTGTTCTCATAATCCACCAGGACTCCCGCTTCAGCAACCGCTGATGGCGGGCTCCTCCATCACTAGAAGGTTTCACAATTTCCAGACCTAGAAATTTAAGGACACCTTTATCACCATTATGTTCCTCAATTACGTGATTTATCAAGCGTGTACAGCCTACTCCTGTCCGGATAGAATTACAATGTTCTCTGAACCTAATAAACAATTTTCTAATGGTTTTACCTATGTAGAAGCGACCGCAGGGGCACAGGATGGCATAGACCACAAAACTAGATCTACAAGTAATAAGTTGTCTAACTTGCCATCCTGTGCCTCCTACGGTCACATCCCTTCCCTCCTGCATATGGTTACAAAAGGAACAAAACCCACATCTATGGTTACCTTTAGGGGCGCTGTTTTCCAACCAATTTCTGTGTCTTTTATTGCTAATGGTGTTAAGAGTGGCAAGTGAGTCCCTAATTGTACGTGTACTTCTATATGAAAAGATGGGCTGTTTCATAGCGATTTCTTTGACATCTTCATCACTTTCTATTAGGTGCCAATGTTTTCTGATCGCGTTCTGGATTACCTGGTTCATTTCTGTATATCTAAAAGAAAACACAAATCTCCTATCTCCCCTTCTTCTCTTTTTATATTTCACCACCTGTTCTCTTGATTGCCTTGCTGCCCTATTTTTCGCTTCTCTTACAATGGTAGCAGGGTAGCCTCTTTCCTCTAACCTAGTAGATAATTCTTGAGCCTGTGTCAAAAAACCTTCCTCAGTGCTATTCAAGCGACGAAGTCGCAAGAATTGACTGTAGGGAATTGACCTCTTGACGTGCGGGGGGTGGAAGCTGTCAAAATGCAACAACGCATTCGTAGCGGTGGGTTTACGAAAACCCGATGTAATAAGTTGTCCATCTTCCACCCTAACCCGCACGTCCAAGAAGTCCAGTGTGTCACCTCCATAAACGGACGTAAATGCCATATTCATTTTAGCATCTTTATTCAAATACTCCATAAAGGATGTAAATTGTTCCTTCGACCCTGACCAAATGATAACACGTCGTCCATAAAACGTTTATATGTGACGATGTACTTAATGAATTCATTGGTCAGTGAGAAGATAAATCTCTTCTCAAATACGGCCAAAAATATATTAGCCAAAGAACATGCAACTGGGGTCCCCATAGCGACTCCTGATATTTGTTTAAACCACTTTTCTTGAAACCTAAATGCATTATGGGAAAGGATAAACTCCAAAGCCTCACCAACAAAATCAACATAAAGGGCAAGCTTACCAATGTCTCCGAGGACTTCACGGACGGCCTGTACCCCCGCATCCTGAGGGATGCGGGTGTACAGGCCCTCCACGTCCACGGAGACTAAACTGTTACCCTCCTGCCATGTAATGTCTTGCAAGGTTTGTAAGAAGTCACCTGTATCTTTCAGGTAAGCGGGAATATCTTGTAGTATGGGGCGCAACAACCAGTCAATATATTTTGATAATCCCTCCGTCACCGAGCCGATCCCCGCCACAATGGGGCGACCAGGGGGTCGGCTCGGTGACTTGTGGATTTTAGGCAATAAATACCAAGATGGCTTACGGGGATATGTATAAAACAGTTTCTCCGCACAGCGTTTAGAGATGGCACCTGACTCCACCGATCTCCTAAGTAGGGATTGTAACTGGTTAGAGTATTTCTGAGTAGGATCCTCTTTTAGAGGCAGATACACTAATCTATCACCCAGGAGGCGCATTGCCTCTTCTTGATAGTAAAAGCGACTAAGGACGACTGTGTTTCCACCTTTGTCTGCCTTCCTCACCACCAAATCAGGGTGAGAGGAAAGCCAAGACAAGGCCCGCTTCTCACTAGCCGAGAGGTTGTCAGTACAAGGTGGGTAGAGTAGGGCCTTAACATCATTCAAGACTAAGGTGCAAAAAAAGTCTAAGGGGCCCCCTGGTATAATCGGGGGACAAAATTGTGATTTATTACCTCCCTCAAATTCACCCACCTCAATGGGAGAGTCCGGATCCCTCACCACTTCATTAGTTAATTCCATAAGCATTTGGGCATCTGTCTACGCATTGGGTTTTTAGGTTTTTTAGAAAAAAACTTACAAAGATTAATTTTCCTTATCCCTCTAAATAAGTCTATTTCAAACTGGGTGGCATTAAAGTTTTCAGCAATACAGAAGTTTAAACCTTTGGCTAAAACCGACAAACAATCTGCAGATAAATCAATGTTAGTCAAATTAATCACATTAGGTTGACAGTTCGTACCCGCATTAATTAGTGAGTCCATGTGACTTGCTTCCTTTTCTGGCCCTGGTGCCAACGTGGGGGTCTTTTTCCTGCGGCCCCTTCTGGTGCATTTCCTAAAGGGACAGATGGCCCCACTTTAGGACGGGCCCCTTGTTGCTGATACCCCCCTGTGTTTTCCTCTGGAACACTGGAGTCAGAGTCAGTAGTCCAGTAGTCACCACTACGTTTTTTTGGTTTGTTATTTTTACGTTTTTGTTTTTTGTTATTCCAATCAAAGACTCTTCCCAAGTCGAAATCAATCTTATCTCGCAAAAATTTATCCATTTTCTTTTCTTTAACCTCCTTTTGTGTAGCAATAGTTTTTTTATCCAATTTGGACAGAAACACAGCTGCTTGTTCCTCTGATTGTCTTGTGCGCAGTTCCAGCTTGGCTTTACATAGATCGGTGGTAATTCTTTCATATTCCACCTGATTGCGGGCATAAACCAATTGCAACAATCTCTGGGAGTGCAATCAAGAGAACAGGTGGTGAAATATAAAAAGAGAAGAAGGGGAGATAGGAGATTTGTGTTTTCTTTTAGATATACAGAAATGAACCAGGTAATCCAGAACGCGATCAGAAAACATTGGCACCTAATAGAAAGTGATGAAGATGTCAAAGAAATCGCTATGAGACAGCCCATCTTTTCATATAGACGTACACGTACAATTAGGGACTCACTTGCCACTCTTAACACCATTAGCAATAAAAGACACAGAAATTGGTTGGAAAACAGCGCCCCTAAAGGTAACCATAGATGTGGGTTTTGTTCCTTTTGTAACCATATGCAGGAGGGAAGGGATGTGACCGTAGGAGGCACAGGATGGCAAGTTAGACAACTTATTACTTGTAGATCTAGTTTTGTGGTCTATGCCATCCTGTGCCCCTGCGGTCGCTTCTACATAGGTAAAACCATTAGAAAATTGTTTATTAGGTTCAGAGAACATTGTAATTCTATCCGGACAGGAGTAGGCTGTACACGCTTGATAAATCACGTAATTGAGGAACATAATGGTGATAAAGGTGTCCTTAAATTTCTAGGTCTGGAAATTGTGAAACCTTCTAGTGATGGAGGAGCCCGCCATCAGCGGTTGCTGAAGCGGGAGTCCTGGTGGATTATGAGAACAGGAGCCCTAGGAGCTCTAGGACTCAATGATAAAAATGACATGAGTATCTTTATATAGTTGTCTGTTGTTCATCTTTGTATTTCTTTTGTAATGGTTTTAAACTGTTTATATTATATGTATTATACTACTTTGTATGGCGTGTCCACATTTTGGTTGGTACATATGGAGTTAATATGGTAACCATGACAATCGCTACAGCGTACGCATAAAGCTGCGCCAGCTGTATGACGTAGATTATGTGAGCCAGTTGAAGCGCGCAAGCGCGAAACGCTGTCGCTCTAATCTGTGGAACGCACCTTTTGCTTGTTCACTGCTCTTTTCCTGTAATAAAGCATCGTATTCCGCTCTACATTGGTGAGTTGCCATTGTTCATCTATTTTACTATTAATATTTTCAAAACGACTACAGAATTATGAACTACTATGTCAAGCTGTCCCTGAGATCAGAAAGTAGGCGTCAGAATGGACGATATAGGACTCTGCTTAGCGACTTCATGTAGCTAAGCAGAGTCCTATAGCAATATAAAAGCCAAGTTGTCAATGATGTATGCTCCCAAAGTTCAGATGTCAGCATAGCAGTCCCAATCTGGATATCTCATGAGGATCTTCTCAATGATCCTTAGAGTCCGACAGTTAGCAAAATAGCTTAAAGGAGAAGTCAGGCAAATTTTTTTTTATTAAAGTATTGTATTGCCCCCCAAAAGTTATACAAATCACCAATATACACGTATTACAGGAAATGCACATAAAGTGCTTTTTTTCCCTGCACTTACTACTGCATCAAGGCTTCACTTCCTGGATAAAATGGTGATGTAACGACCCGACTCCCAGAGCTGTGCGGGCTGTGGCTGCTGGAGAGGATGATGGCAGTGGGATGCTCAGTGTCCCTCAGTTTCCCCCTGCCATCATCCTCTCCAGCAGCCACAGCCCATACAGCTCTGGGAGTCGGGTCGTGACATCACCATGTTATCCAGGAAGTGAAGCCTTGATACAGTAGTAAGTGCAGGGAAAAAAAGCACTTTATAAGCATTTCCCGTAATAATTGTATATTGTTTATTTGTATAACCTTTGGGGGGGGCAATATAATACTTTAATAAAAAATTTTCACCGGACTTCTCCTTTAATTTAATTGGTGGACAGTGTCACCAAGGCGAGGCTTTACAACAGTTGAAACCCCTCTCCCATTTGCGAGAGAGGGCTCAATTGCTATGAAGCCTCGCCTAGGTGACACTGTCCACCGAAAGCGATTTTATAGCAGAATGAAGACAAACAAGTTTTATAAAGATATATATGGATTGTGCAGCATCTAAGCTTGTGGATAGTGTGGAGAACCGCACACAGAGTGAGGGCAGGGCTGACAGTATTATTTTAAATCATAGAATTTTTACACATTTGCTTAATTACATTTTTTACCCATTTTTTTTTTTTTATTATGAATACTTCTTTTAGCCGCGACTTGTCTCTGCAGCATCTATCAGACAAACATGTTTCCAGCACTTTCCTCGCCCCTATATAAATTCCCCATCCATGGTTCCCAAAACATAAATAATTCCTTCTATTTAAGACCCACACAGTAATTAGCCCCTTTTGTTCTTCAATGCAATAAATACTTCCCTTTTTGCCCTAAAATTTAATAAGATCCCTTCTGCACCTCCACTATTAAAATTCCCGCTTCTTTGCCCTCAAAATATAATCCCCCTTCATGTGCCCCTCAAGTAGTAATAATCTACCTCCTCTGCCTCAATTAGTAAGAATCCCCCCTGTCACCCTAAGTATTGATAACCCCCCCCCGCCTGTGTCCCCCAAGCAATAATAACCCCCTCTCCTGTGCTCCCAAGTATTGAGTAGAGTTGTGTAATCTGCAGAGTTCTCGATACCTCTCAGAATTTCTTCATATTTGTTACAAACTGTGTACTGCAACCACCATGTTTGTGCCACCTAGTGTTATCTGAAACCATCACGCTTGTTAGCTTATTTACAAAAAAGATCTATGCCATTGTATCTGGAGAACATGTCCCTGTAATGCTGACAATTATAGAGTAGTTTTTTTTTAGTTTGGGTGGGGTTTTGCAGCTCAGTTCCATTGAAGTGAATGGAGCTGAATTGTGATACCACACACAGCCTGAGGAAAGAGGTGGTGCTATTTTTGCTATTTTCCTCTTCTCATCATCCTTCTCCTTATCATCTTCTTATGATCCTTGTTAGTAAGGACAAAGACCAAGGACTGAAGCATTTCAGAAAAGAATGCAAAAGGTTTACAAGTTGATGGTTCCTTCTATACTCACAGACAACACCGAAAGTAGCATTGAGAGTCTATAGAAAATGTTGTTTTACTCTTTCTCCTGGAGACACATTTTAATGAGTTAGTCTTTTTTGCCTGTGAATACCTTGGTTTGACAAGTGAGATTTATTACCTACGTGTTTCTCACGGTACATGCATAATGTATGCTGCTATTACGGAGGCTAGATTCGCTAAAGTGACTTACTCTCTTGGAGTTTGCCTTGCAGCAACCCAAACCTCTTAGTGAAATAAGTAAAAGACACCCACTCCTGGCTTATTAAATAAGTAGGGAAAACTTACACTTTGTTACACCCAAGATTAGAATTAACTAAGAATTGTTAAATAGTGACTCCACCTAGTATTACAGTGTGCATACGTATAAATATGTTACATTTATACATGTCATTGTATATTTATCACCTTTTAAGAAATAAGCTTCTATTTTGTTGGTTTATTTTATAGATAAACATACTCAATCTGCTTGGATAAACCTCAATGACATTTCTCAACGTAAAGGCCCTATTCCAAGGAATGATTATTGTCTGTATTCGTTACGGCCGATAATCGTCCTGTGGAATAGTAGACATCGATCAGCCGACATCGTTCATGTGCGCTGATCGTTGCGTTGTTTGTCTTTCATACAACTGATATCGCAGCGATCTGTTCAGCGAAATAGGAGCCGCGGCAGCAGACCGACGCTATCCTCTATGGGCTGCACGGACGATCTAGCGATCACCCGGGCAGCCTCCCTGCGGCCCCTCCCGCACTCACCAGCTCGCTGCTGCCACGTGGAATAGCAGCGGCAGTGAGCAAGAACGAGGAGCAAATGAGCGCTGACAGCGCTTGTTTGCTCCTCTCGTTGGCCCGTGGAATAGGGCCTTAAGAACTGAACTGAAAAATAGTATAAACTAATTGTAACCATTTATCTTAACATGTCAAAGAAGGCTTAGATAGTTAATGGGTTAATAAAGTATATCATATACGATATGATATACTTGCAGAATTAGATAGCATTGCTTATCTGTCTGTCCCAGTTTTGAAACCACCAAAACTGGGGCTGCAGGGAATATTTCAGTGATATATACTTACCTGACATCGGCGACCGGCGACTGCATGGTCACACCAATGTATTGTGGAGAGGTAAGCATAACATGTTCCTTATGGTTTCTTATATGGCAGCAACATGGTGAAAATGTGTGAGTGCCAGATAACCCCCTTAAGTCTTTCCTGACTCATGGTTATATGCGTCAGACTGTCCAGGTGAGGTCTTCATAACTGGACACAGTATTGTAGATGTGGTCTCGCTAGAGCTCTATACAGCGGGAATACAATCTCCCTCTTCCTACTGGTTCTACCTCTAGCTATACAGCCCAGCATATGATTAGCTTTTTCTATCACTTACCTGTAGTTGCACTGGTGGCTCATTGTGAGGTGTAATCACTACCCCAAAATCCTTCTCTCCTGAAGCTTTTGCTAACACAGAACTGCTGTTATGATACTCAGAGGATTCCTTCTCCTTAAGTGCATTTTTTTACATTTGGAAACATTAAACTGCAGTTTCCATTATTTTGAGCACATATCTAGTGAAGCTAAATCATTTTTCATATTACATACACCTCCAGGAATATCAACCCTATTGTACACTTTTGTGTCATCAGCAAAGAAGCAAACCTTACCTACCAAGCCTTTTCCTATGTCACTAACCTTACCAAACCTTCTCCTATGTCACTAACCTTACCTACCAAACCTTCTATGTCACTATCCTTACTTACAAAACCTTCTCTTATGTCACTATCCTTACCTACCAAACCTCCTATGTCACTAACCTTAGCTACCAAATCTCCTATGTCACTACTGTTTTTGCATCCGTTTCACTATATCCATTTAACATACAGAAAAACGTGGTCAATTACAATTTTGCATACATTTACAATTAAAACACAATAAAAAGTATTGTTTTTTTTTTTTGTTTTAAGTGAATGGAAAATGGATCCTGCAAGATGGTATACAACTGGATCCGTTTTTACTATCCATTTTTGCATCTGTTTATTTTGCATAAAACAGATATGTTAAACAGTGTGGCCTTAGCCTTACACACGCATTAAAAAGAATATATAAATTCCAATATCTATGTGCTAAAAAATAATAGCTCCAAAATAAATAAATCATTTTATATATACAGTGGTACCTCGGTTCTCAAACTGCTCGGAACTCAAACAGTTCAGTTCTCAAACAGTATTATCAAGGAAAAAATTAGGAGAAAAACATGTAATAACTTGGTTTGGCTGGTATGCCAATTTTCAAATGTGCTAATTTGAACCCATGGTCTCAGTGGGGTTCTTCAATAAGGGCTTTATTACACGGCCTGATCACTAATGTAAGCAAGCGCCGATCTGCTAGATTACTGAGCCTATTACATGGCTCGATAGTCGTGCAGCAAGGGCTGTGTATATATCGTTAGCGATAAAAGTCCCCAGTGTTCCTCTCACTTCTGCCTGCTGTGACAGGCCCCTCAGCCAGTTGCTGGCCATGGTGGTCCTGTCTCGGGGGGTTATTGGCTGAGCGGCTTATCATTTCCGAGACCAGCTCTGAAGATCCATTGGCGGCTGTGGGGACCAGGCAGAAGCGAGAAGGACACTGGTTAGCGTGGACTATTATGTAGAAACTTATAAACTATGCGGCATGCGGCGATGACATCACGGATGGGGCGGGGCTAAGTGGTGCTAGGGGTGGAGCGATGTGGCACATAGGCTGAGAGGCCCCGCCCACATATATCAATCCACAGGTGATAAAAACGACTTTTTACCAGAACAAGCACCATGAGGTATAATATAAAATAAGTAATGAAAGCTGCAACATTTACCCTTTACACCTGTGGAGAGCAGTCAAAATGCAAATAGGGGGTGACAGTGTCACTTTAACTACTAGTATCCCGGAAAGTGTGCGAGAATGAAAGTAAGATAATTACTATATATGCAGTGTCCCAGAACAGGCCATTTTGTTTGCTATTCTATCTTTACACTTTTATTATAACTATTCCTGTTCTGGAAAGCTATGGTCCACTGCAACTGTGTATTGTGTACCCCCTGCAGTATTCAGGTTTGCTGTTATGCTCATGTCTCATGTATATTCTCCTGTATATGCCCAAATGGTGATGATGCAAAGGCTGGTGTATTACATGACTGTGCCCTGTTGCCATGGTAGCCCCAATAGTCATCGAGTTTTGGCTGGGGTTACCATGTGACTTCCTGTCCTACCTCAGTCTGTCTTCTTCCCACCTTCAGGGAAGAAGGGTGTGTGTGGTCTCTCTCCACTGCCAGGAGAGAGGTCAGTGTGCTCTGCTGCTACCATCCACTGGCTGTGTTCCTGTCTCAAGTTTCAAGATCCTCATCTGGGTGTCGCTTTCCGTTATTTTCCTCATCATTCCATTTCATCTACAGCAAGTATTCATCCAAGTCTCATTCCTTCCAGCATCTCAACTTCCATATCACTACTACTCCCATCATTCAGCACGCTACTCTCACAGCCTATTGCAGCATCACCCATTACTCTGCCTTATCCAAGTTTGCCTTATTCCCGGTTGCATCCGGAGAGTACCGTTGTTTCTGAACCTTGGCATTGGTGTGATGATAGGTGCCCTGACTAAGGACAACGAAGAATCGCATGCCTAGTCTCCGCTCGGTCAGGAGCCCGGTTTCCAGCTGTGACCCCTCGTGCCTAAATCGTGACAACCCTCTAGCTAGCAGCTGCCCCGGTTCCTGCCCGCAACAACACCTCTCAGTGGAGTGGCCCCTAGGGGCCCGGGCATCGCATATAGATAACATAGACAGGAGTACAGAGGTAGGTGACACCAGGATATAGTTAACAAATACTGGAGCACAGTGACAGATGATACCTGTATATAGATAACAGAGTCAGGAGCACAGTCACAGGTTACAGCAGTATATAGATAACAGACAGGAGTACAGTGACAGGTGAAGCAGTGTATAGATATCTTATACAGCTACACAGTGACAGATGACACCAGTATATAGATAACAGTCTATCGTATATGCACAGTATGTAGATAATGTAAGCAGGAGTACAGTGACAGCAGTATATAGATAACACTGTAATACACTGATAGGTAACACCAGTATATAGACAGGAGTACAGCAACAGGTGATGACAGCATATAGATAACAGAAGCACTCCTCACAACTCATCTGCCCCATCTTATAGAATGACCTCTATAAAGGTCACTGAGCACACCCAGGAGCCTTTCTCATCCATCTATATGGCACAGGTCCTGTTCATTATTTCTCGTGTCCATGGTGCTTGTTGTAAAGGATATCTTAAAATGCTGTTAAAATACAACAATATAAGATGGCTGCCCAGTCCTATACCATAGTTCCTCACTGATGTGATCATCCCTATGATATGTCAGAAAATGTGAAGAGGTGTAAAGATTGCAAAAAATATGTTGCTTCACTGATTTATGAAACGGTTGTATAGAATAACATGTTTTTAGAGATTGGGTTTGAAGATTAAGAGATTTAGTGTTCTTCAGATATGTTTTTCTGAGAGTTTTACAAGTCTAATAGAAGTCTAAATTTGCGCAACGTATAGTATTCTTAAGTAAAGGTGTAACAAAAACATAGAAACAAATGGGTTGTAAAGCTTAATTAGCTGAGAATATGGAGAGCCATTTGAGCATCTGGAAGTTATTGTAGAGTTAGGGTGTGTTTACACAGAGAGATTTATCTGACAGATTTTTGAAGCCAAAGCCAGGAACAGACTATAAACCGAGAACAGGTCATAAAGGAAAGACTGAGATTTCTCCTCTATTGGACTCCATTCCTGGCTTTGCCTTCAATAATCTGTCAGATAAATCTCTGTGTAAGCACACCATTAGACTCATGAAATCCAATAATTCTCACAGAATCTGCAAAAGCTTGCCCTGTGTGAAACAATTGTGAAACTGTGTCACACTGGTGGTTTCAATGTGCAATATGTTTATGCCCTGTGGCCGAAACTTTGCCACCTCATGATTGTGCCATTGCTTCTTAGGAAGTCTAAAGTCTATCCCCTTTTGGGGGGAAAAAACACATCATAATAGTAAGTACAGTATAAAACAAAACGTGGACAGGTTAGGCAGCCATAAGTCCATTTCTTGTAAAGTTGCTTGATTTTCCTCTGGTTCTAGATTGCACACCAAGAATAGAGTATCATGGTCATAAAAGTACCATAGTTTTGATCGGTACAGATCTAGAGGACAAGCGGCGAGAGGACCGTGCTGCAGTGTAAGAAAAAAAGTGTTCGGCTCCATAGTGCTCCATTATGAACCCAACTCTTTTTTTGGAACACGGAGCTGTCCTCTCCCTGCTCGTTCTTCTGATATGAACACTCAGACCTGGACCGATCAAAACTTTTGATATGTCTCTATGACAGGTACACTTTAAAGAAAAAACACCTTTCTCCTTGGATCCACTTTCCATCCACTGCTGGAGGCTACACTATTATAATAATTATTATTTTTAGATCCCTCTTGGTTCCAGGGCTGTGTACGTATGATAAGGAGTAAAAAATACATGTCATAACAGAAACTCAAGTACTATAAACATGAACAATGTAACTGACAGACTGTAGGTAAATACAGAGGGATGACCCTACCTGCAAGGGCTTACAAGCTAGTTAAGGGAAGCAGCACCATAAAAAGATGAGCTTTCAAGTTTCTTTTAAAGGTTATGATGATTGTTGCTGTGGTGAGTCCCATAGTATTGGGGAAGCAGGGTCAAAATCTTGGAGACAGTTGTGTGAGGAGCGGACATGGGGAGAGCACAGACAGAGTTTGCGTGAAGTGTGGCATTGGACGATGATGTGGGCATGTACCAGCAGTTTTGTTCAGTCAGAGTTATGGAAAGAGCGGATCCGAGAAATGTTTTTGAAATGGAGGCAGCAGGAGGTGGTATTGGTCTGGATGTGCGGTTAGAATGGCAGTGGAAGCAGTGGGACTTGTGTTACACAGGAGAAAGTGCAGCCATTGACTGTGATTGATTAAGTGGTAAAGGGGGAACAAGATGGAAGAAATATAATGAATTTGGAAGAAAGAGGGAAAGACAGAAAGAATTTGAAAGATAGACGGAAGATAAACACGCCAAGATCCTGAAAAGCAGAGAGGTGACATTCGGATTGGAGAGGTAAAAGTGATTTCATCAGCATAGAAATGGTACTTGAAGTGATAAGATTCTATGATCTGCCTCATACCTAAAGTATAGATGTAAAAGAGTAGAGGTCCACAGAGCCTTGGGGAATGACAACAGTGAGTGCAGGTGGAGTGCAAGTTAAAGATACTAAATGTGCAGTTGGTGAGGTATAAGGAGGGCCAAGCCTGTGACCCCATGGAATGAGAGAGTTTGTAGGAGGAGGAAATTGTTGACTGTGTCAAAGGCTTTGGTCATACCATTTACTATTCGGTCATGAAGTTCATGGTAGGGTTTTGAGCTAATGTTCATACCATAGGAGGTTTGGTCAGTTATGGAGGTTTCTGCACTATGCTTCCCAGCACTTGGGGACTCCATTCTGTAACATTAAATGTTGTCCACCTGGTAGCTGTGTTGCTGTGGTTTCTAAATGCTTCCACTTCTCAATGATAATACGTATATCTTATGACAGCATTGTGCTGGAATTCATTAAGCTCCACAGAACTACCGTATTTTCCGGTGTATAACACGACTGGGTGTATAAGACGACCGGCAACTTTTCCAGTTAAAATATAAAGTTTGGGATATACTTGCCGTATAAGACTACCCCTCTTCTAACACACACCAAATAAAATGTAATAAAAAAATCAGACAAAAAAACAGAAGGTGCAGCAGCAACCCACAGGTGCAAGGGCTTACCGTATATACTCCTCCCAGCATACACATGGTAAACACCTGCTCTGTAGATATTAAAAAGTGAGGATCTTAGCAAACTATTTGATCAAACAGAGTGTACCATGTCGCCAACGTTAAGGCGTCCTCGAGACATGGTCCCTACTCTAGCATTTTCACACTAGCAATGGCCTCTCCTGGGCTGAATAAGCCTACAACTGGGCAGATAGGAGCCAGTGTGAATAGAGTCATAGATGTGCGGCCAATTTTCCCTTTTTTCTAATAAAAAAAATCAGATAGCAGTGAGAACTGAGAGGCAGAGAAGGAGGTAAGGTACTACCAGTAGGATACAAGGGTGGCCAGACGTGGTAAGAGGTGTGTTTTTCTGGGCACAGCACCACTCTACAGTATCTCTTTTTTTCTTACCCCGGATGGTTGCAGCTTGCACTGCCCTTCATGCGACCACCACATGTGGCGAGGATGCGTCCATTTTTTAGCTCCCCCCACCATATGCGCTGACCACAGATTCTCCAGTCCAGTTCTGAAGTTTTTCAGCACCTGCCCTATAGGAAGACACCCGGTGTATAAGAAGACCCCTGACTTTTGAGAAGATTAAAAAGTAGTCTTATACACAGGAAAATACAGTCATCATTCTTTCATACAGATGTGTCAAGGTGCCTGCGCTGGTAGGGACTGAATCCGGCACAGCTGATCCATTCTCTTGTGAAACCCCCACAATGTACCCTGAAAAAATTTGTAATACATTCGGACAGCAGCTTGGATACTAATGTTTATTTTACCTATGAAGTAGTGATCTATTGGTATAACCTTGCTTGACATTCATGAATGTATGATGATATACAGTTTGTGTTTCTACCTCCGGGCAATTGTGCTACCAGGGAATTTTCTTTCTATGTGAGTCATAATAAAACTTTGTTTCTGAGTATCACTTGTTTTTCAACACATGACAAAATGTCTTCATTTTCAGTATCACCTGTATACCTGTAGCTCTGTATAGGATCCGAGTATATGAAGTGTATGTTCGTAAAGTAAATACCACTCCTGACGTTATACTGTACAAAACTGTATCTAGCAGGAATAGTGTCCAATTTCAACAGCGTTCACACGTAACAGATACGCAGCGTGTTTCTCGTTGCGAATCCGCGGCGAGACCCGCTGTGGATCCCTGCCCTGTACACCCTATGGGCAGACAAACTCGCAGCAGGATGCACATCCCGCTGCGAGTTTTTCCGCAGCCCGCCCCGTTAACCCCCCGGCCGCCAGAACCTATACTTCACATGGTCCCCGCTCCAACTTGCTTCGGGGCTCCCAGCACGTCCTGCTCGGCCAATCAGTGTGCTGCCCCGCCGCAGCACGCTGATTGGCAGAGCGGGACGTGAAGACACCAGGAGGCCCGAAGCAAGCCGGAGCGGGGACCATGTAAAGTATAGGCTCTGGCGACCGGGGGGTTAACGGGGCGGGCTGCGGAAAAAGTCGCAACTGAATGTGCATGGCTGGGATCCGCAGCAGATCCGTTATGTGTGAACGCAGCCTTAATAGACTTTTCAGACACATTATTAAATCCCATTGAAAAGGAGTATGGGAACACCCTGTTGTCGATATAGTCATTCATTTCGATAACTATGCAAGAGGACAGCAGGGTTCTAAAATTTGTTATTTCATGAGGAATACAAGTATATACAAGGCAGCAGACAGGTCCTATATTTAGCACAAAACCCCTGCAAGGTGTACCAGTTGACTCTCAATGGGAAAAGCTCATAGAAACATAGAAGATTGTGGCCAAAAAAGACCACCTGGCCCATCTAGTCTGCCCTTTTGGTATTTCCCTTCTTATTATTTTAGGATAGATATATGTTTAACCCAGGCAGGTTTACATTCAGTTTTTGTAGATTTGCCAACCACATTCGCTGGAAGTTTGTTCAGTGCATCTACTACTCTTTCAGTGAAGTAATATTTTCTCATGTTGCTTCTGTTCTTTTCGCCAACTAACTTCTCACTAATTCCTCTTGTTCTTGAGTTCAGTTTTTTTTTCCTAAAAACACTTCCCTCTTGAACCTTATTTAGTCCTATAACATACTTATAGGTTTCAATCATGTCCCCCCTTTCTCTTCTTTCTTCCAGACTATACAGATTCAACTCCTTAAGTCTTTCCTAATATGTTTTATGCCTTACACCCTCCACCACTTTTGTATTTGAACCTTTTCTATCTTATTAATATCCCTTTTTTAAGGTGAGGTCTCCAGTATTCCAGTACACAGTATTCCAGATGTGGCCTCACTAGAGCTCTATGAAGTGGGATCACAATCTTCCTACTGGCTATACCTCTAGCTACAGTATACAGCCCAGCATACTAAGCCTCTCAGAAATCACTACCCCTAAATTCTTCTCTACAGTTTTTGCCAACACAGAACTGCCAATATGATACTCAGATTGAGGATTTCTCCTCCCCAAGTACATTATTTTACATTTGGAAACATTGAACTGCAGTTTCCATTGTTTTGTTAGATTTAACAAGAAGGTTTGTTTGATGTTGAATAATAATATTTTCTCTTTGAACTGATCCATCCTGTGAAGGATGCAGAGGATGCAGTGGCCATCTGACTGCCCCCTATACCCCAGCCATACCTGATCATCCCTTGAAGTAGATCTGTAGAAATGCATATTCCTGATTCTGTACAGGCAAAAGTGAGCCAATAAGATGGAATCGCGGCTAAGCAGCTGGTGACGCGGCATTGGGGGGCCGGCATGAGGGATGGATGGAGCAGTTCGGCCGGCCTCCCGAAGACGACGTCATTGTCCCAAGATGGCGGATGGGGGTCGACCCGAATACGGAAAGTATAATGCACCAACACTTCCGGGTCTATCGTGGGGGGGGGGGGACACGGGGAAGGGGGCCATTCACATACATAACACACATTACAAAGTTGTATAACTTTGTAATTTGTGTTAATTTGTGAATAAATGATTAGCGCCGCACTACCCCTTTAAAAATGGTTTGAATTTTTTAAAAGCCATCAAATAAAATAAAAGTTATACATGTGACATATCGTTGTAATTGTAACGACTTGAGAATCATATATAACAAGACAGTTTTACCCCAGGGTAGACACGAAACTCCCTGAAATGAAAACAAATTCCTTTTTTTTAATTTGACAGCGCAAATGATTTTTTTTTCGGTTTCGCAGCATATTTTATTGGAAAATAAAGTCTGTCATTACAAAGTTCAATTGGTGTCGCAAAAAATAAGGGCTCATGTGGGTCTCTAGGTAAAAAGATGCAAGCGCTATGGCCTTTTAAACATAAAGTGGAAAAAGCAAAAGCGCCAAAACGAAAACTGTCTTTGACCTTAAGGGGTTAATATACCTCCTTGCCCATTATAAAAATAAAAATATAAAATAAATAAATAAACATATTATATATCATAATAATGACACACCAACCATCCCTGTAGGTGAAAAATAAAAGTGCCACGGCTCTTAGAAAGCGAGGAGGAACATTGCACTAATTTGGCCCGGACATCCGTACATCAGTGGACTCGGTCTTGCAGAGGGTTAAATAGTTCGGACAATTCTACAGACGGCAATACCAAATTGTTGTTTTTTTGGGGGGGGGGGGGGAATGGGAAAAGTGGAGTGGTTTGCATTTTTAATAGTGGAGGGGTTTAAATCATCATCAATATTTAATTGCTTACATAGCTCAGGGTATCTTTGCACACGGAGTTTCATTGTGTTAATGCAATGATGGACATCTTGACGGTAGTTAAATGACTAATTACGGCTAAAGTCTGCAAAAGACACAGGGCCGCAGCACACTGCAAGAGCATTATAGGGGTGCCAGTCAGACATGCTGAACACAAATGACAGCTTGCAAAATTGTAAACGCCATGATCACTTTTTACTGCAGCATCTAAACAGTGAAATGATCTCCAATGTGGGTCATTACTAGGCATGGTATCGACCCGATTCCTAAGCCTGCATCATACTGTTTAACCTAACCCATGCTGTAAATGTACATCATGGGTCGGGTAGAGGTTAGGACTATTTTTTAATCATTCTTACTCTGCAGCATTTGTGTCCGCACCTGCCTGAAATCTTTGCACAGTACTGTTACAGGTTTTGTAGTTGTGCTGAGGATTTATTCAAAACTCCTGGTGCACCATTTTAATAATTAGTGGCCTCTAACAATGGCTCGGTAGCCACATATGGCTCACAGCTTTGTGGTTCTGAATAGGTTTAATGAGATTATGGCCAAAAACATACATTTCTCAAAATAGGGGTCACATTATGCTCCATTGTAGCACTACTCATCACACAATGTCCCTATCCCTCTCTGAATTCTAGTATATGACATCTTAATACATCACCTACATCACCATAACCTTCAGTATGTACTGCTCAAATTTCAAGGATTGTTGTATCACGTTGTCCTGTATTCTATGACTTTCACACATGACAGTAGTATAATCTCTGCACAGTGCCAATCTGGATGATGGATGTATCTTCCTCAGGATGTGCCACTGTCTCGCCTTCAGCAAATCTGTGATTCTAGAGATATCTGGATATCTAAAGGTTTTTGGCTTAAAAATGTGCTGACAAATTATACACAGAACTATGTGCTTCTCAGTGTTTGCAATTTGTTTTCTTGTTCCTCCACATGTAATATGTCACACACCGTGTTATAAGTGTTACAGATTGTCGGATTTGTTATTGTTAAAATGTTCCTCTGGCGTTGGGGGTGACACCGCACGAGTCTTGTTTGTCAGTTTAAGCTGTGTCTTCATGCACCCATCCTTGGAGAATAGGCGGGAGACCAACTCTGCAGGTAAAGTTTAAAGAGCTGAACCCCCTTTAAAACCCGCTTTAACTTGACAAGCCCTACAGGTATAATATGTTAGTTGAGCTAGAAATACCCCTAAGGCTGGGTTCACACTACGTATATTTCAGTCAGTATTGTGGTCCTCATATTGCAACCAAAACCAGGAGTGGATTAAAAACACAGAAAGCCTCTGTTCACACAATGTTAAAATTGAGTGGATGGCCGCCATATAACAGTAAATAACTGCTATTATTTCAATATAACAGCCGTTGTTTTAAAATAACAGCAAATATTTGCCATTAAATGGCGGCCATCCACTCAATTTCAACATTGTGTGAACAGAGCCTTTCTGTGTTTTTAATCCACTCCTGGTTTTGGTTGCAATATGAGGACCACAATACTGCCTGAAATATACGTGTGAACCCAGCCTCAGGGTAAATTTACATGGACTGATCTGCAGTGGATTTTACGCTGCGAAATCCGCTGCGGATCCTATGCCGATGGCTTTCTATGAGGAAACACACTGGCAGCGGGATTTACATCCTGCTGGGACTATGTACGTGAAGGCGCCTTTAACCCCCCACCGCATACATCACCTCCTCCCCGCTCTGGCTTGCTTCGGGGATTCTCGACTTGACCGCTCAGCCAATCAGTGCGCTCCCCCGAGCGCACTGTTTTCATGACTGAACACTTGATGCAGATGTTCCTTCACTATTATTTACTTAGTTCCTGCACTATTGTAGATATGTGTGATACAAACCATAAAAACCTGCCAGGGGCAATGAAGAGTGAAGGTAACCCCATCAGATAAGACCACCCTGTTGCCACCAGCCAGGAGTGTGATATTTACACAACACCCAGCATTCTACCTATCCTATTCTATCTGCTCAAATCTGCACATCAAATAGAGTTTGGAAGGAGCCATGAATGCAAAACACTGATAGCTCCACAAGTCTATTGTAAATGAGGCCCCAATCCTTCAATGCTAATCAGTCAGAGTTAAATGGTTTACAGTGTAGCTCTGCAATGAAAAGGTATTAATATTGCTATTTGAGAAAGTTATCCCTTATCCTGTGGAACTAGCTGATCACAGGGTTTTAACCATTCGACCCCCCATGATCGTTTGTTTTCTCCAAATGTCATGAAGAATGAATATAGCAAAAACGCTAATGTGCGAGCTGCCGCACTGTTCTAACAAGAGGCAGGGGTCCCCGTCCTTGAGATAACAGGATGTTGCAATGTTTGGAACCCCTAAAGACCCTATTACACAAAGCTATTGTCGGCTGATAATTGTTTCGTATAAAAGAAGACAACATTCAGTTGACATGCACGATATCCGCTGATCATTGTTTTTCAAGATGTTGAAACTGTAATGACCAAGATAGCAACTATATGCTGCTGTCTCTTCGTGGAACAGGAGCGGTGGCAGCAGCAGACTGCCGCTATCTTCTATGGGCTGCCCGGACGATCTAGTGATCACCTGGGTAGTCCCCCCCTCGGCCCCCTTGCACTTACCCGCTCGCTTCCAGCACGTGTAATAGCGCTGGCAGCGAGCAAGGAACAAAGAGCAAGTGAGCGCTGACCTGACAGGTCGGCGCTTGTTTGCTCCTTTCAATCGCCCCATGTAATAGGGGCTTAAAATCTGCTAGGATATATATCAGGCCCGGTTCACTCGCTGTAAGACACCGGCCGTTCTGTGACACAGCCGTGCCACAGAACGGCCGGTGTCAGTAAAGTTTATCCCGGACGGAAATGATTAACTTAATTTCTTTTTAATTGAGATGCGGGCGCATTTGGGTTTGCCCATATTCCAAATAACCATAGCCGACATTGTCTGCTATGTCAGTCTTGTGCGGGCGCTATATAATGAATAGTCAGCTTTCGGTGCGGCCGCTAGGAATCCCAGCCGGAGTCTATACAGAGTATATACACTCCGGACGGGATTCCATAGTAATGAATGTGATAGGTCAATTTATTAAATAATGGCCGTGGTTGCAAATCTGCAACTACAGCCGTTGTTTAATAAATTTATACGTAGTGTGAACATTTTCCAAAAAGCCATAGCCTGCCCTGGGCACAATATCTTACATGTTGGTGACCTTACCAAGTATCGTATATGATTCGGGTATTCATGTATTTTACCTTGTGCTCATTTTCAGAATCAGGTAAAATATTGTCATGACTCACACACCACATCACTATTCACGCATCATAAGAATGTTATTACTATAGTACCTAGCCACCGCTCCTAAGCCCTGCTACAGTATGTGAAACTCTTGGGCCACATCTGAGACATGCGGTACATCCTCTAGGCTGTCCAAATTTTGGCTCCAGGTAAAATGTGTCACCCACCTACAACATACTTCAGAGACAATTTCCGAAGAAGGTTTTAACACATTCCTCATGTCTGTACATAGGGATAGTAAACTGTTTATGGTTCTCCATCTTTTATCAGTTACCTACTGAGTGATGCTGAGACATAGCAGACTGGGACTGGGACTAAGTGACCTATACCACCTCCATCTAAAGCTATGTAAGGAGGTAAATTGAAGGTGTCTGACGGGTATGGAGAGTGCTATACATTACAGGTATTGTAAAATAAACCCTATCTCACATACAAGGGTGGCACGTACCCAGAAAAAATGATGGAATAGACTGTATGTGAAAGTGAAAAATAATACAGATTTTATTAGTACACAAAAACTACAAAGTGCAAAACATACATAATAAAATCAATTAAAACCACAGCATACAAAGGCCCATGTTGAATGGACATGGAGCCAGGACATACCAACATGTATAAATATTATGACCCCCCTATGGCTAATGATATTGACTCACAACCAAAATGGTGTAAAATATCAGAGTGTAAGCAATGATGTCTCTATAAATTACTAAACTCTATGGACACAAAACAACAAATGATAACAAAAAAAAGGGGATAGAAAAAGATATGGGAGCCAAATGAATAAATCAAATATCACCAGAGGGGGAGTCCATGTCAGGGTCCGAGAAACCCAGGGTCTCGGACCCTGACATGGACTCCCCCTCTGGTGATATTTGATTTATTCATTTGGCTCCCATATCTTTTTCTATCCCCTTTTTTTTTGTTATCATTTGTTGTTTTGTGTCCATAGAGTTTAGTCATTTATACAGACATCATTGCTTACACTCTGATATTTTTACACCATTTTGGTTGTGAGTCAATATCATTAGCCATAGGGGGGTCATAATATTTATACATGTCGGTATGTCCTGGCTCCATGTCCATTCAACATGGGCCTTTGTATGCTGTGGTTTTAATTGATTTTATTATGTATGTTTTGCACTTCGTAGTTTTTGTGTACTAATAAAATCTGTATTATTTTTCACTTTCACATACAGTCTATTCCATCATTTTTTCTGGGGACGTGCCACCCTTGTATGTGTGACATGGCTTTTTCTTTGTTTGTTGATCTATATGATTTTTTCATGTCATATTGGGTTGAGCACCCCACTTTACAGATATAATAGTGCCTTGTCCTTCATTCTTGTTTTTAAATAAACCCTATCTGTTACTTTGCTACTACAGAATCCTCCACAGACACCTGGGACAGCTACTGCGGCACCCCCCACCTACACACCTGAGCGTAAAAAGCCTTATAAATGCCAAAATAAGAAAAAATGAGCAGGTTCGGTTGGTGAACTATAGCCACAAGCCCTTTGTCATTCTTGACAGTTTTGTTGTACATACAACATAAAGTATTGTATTTTGGGGTCGTAGAGGTTAAACATAACTTGAAGAGGAAGTTGGGGGTCATAGGTTACAGCATATTTGATGAAAGATTGCAGTAAATGTACAAATCTGGAGATGTCAGGCAATATTCACTTCAAAATAGGAAGTAGTGGCTCCCAGCTCCGTAAAAACTTGTATACTGAAAAAACACTGAGGCTAGTTCCCATAAAAACCATGTACTTTATTAGAAAAATAATACACAAACACTAAAAAACAACAAAGAAACAGACCAGGATGAAAAGTGGCAGTGTGCAAAAAAATGGCATGTATTACAAAAGATGACATGTACAAAAAAGTAATTCATGGGGAGATAGATTCATAAATCTCACAATATTGTGTATGGTTAACTACCTATCTCACGGCGCCCCTACAAGGAGTCTTAGTACCGGTCTCCCAATACACATATATGATCTCAAATAAACATTAACAGAACCCACCCATTATGATGTAAACTTATGCCACCGCCACCAGATCCCCCTAACGCACGTTTTCACGTCTATCGCTTCCTCGGGAGGGCGTGCTCCGTAAAAACTTGTAAACTTTATTTCACATGCATCTTTGCACGGGAGACGGCCCGCGATATTACTCCACGCGCTCACATACATTGCAGAGGCTGAGCCGATCCTTTCATTTTGTTTGAATATTCACTTTACCTTGACTATCCAGGAAACAGACTTGGTTCATGTAGATCATAGTGTGCTGCGTAATAGAGTCTATGGAGCACACTATAAAGTAATAGAGGCTATGGAATACACTATACAGTAATAGAGGCTATGGAATACACTATGGAGTAATAGTGGCTATGGGTTACCCTACAGAGTAATAGAGGCTATGGGTTACCCTACAGAGTAATAGAGACTATGGATTACACTACAGAGTAATAGAGGCTGTGGAATACACAATGGAGTAATAGAGGCTATGGATTACACTACAGAGTAATAGAGGCTATGGAATACACTATGGAGTAATAGAGGCTATGGATTACACTATAGAGTAATAGAGGCTATGGTATACACTATGGAGTAATAGAGGCTATGGATAACACTATGGAGTAATAAAGGCTATGAAGCACACTGTGGAGTAATAGAGGCTATGGAGTACACTGTGGAGTAACAGAGGCTATGGATTACACTATGGAGTAATAGAGGCTATGGACTACATTATGGAATAATAGAGGCTATGGACTACACTATTGAGTAATAGAGGCTATGGAGTACACTGTGGAGTAACAGAGGCTATGGACTACACTATGGAGTAATAGAGGCTATGGAATACACTATGGAGTAATAGAGGCTATGGAATACACTACAGAGTATTAGAGTCTATAGAACACACAATGGAGTAATAGAGGCTATGGATTACACTATAGAGTAATAGAGGCTATGGAAAACACTATGGAGTAATAGAGGCTATGGAATACACTATGGAGTAATAGAGACCATGGACTACACTATGGAGTAATAGAGGCTATGGACTACACTATGGAGCAGTAGAGGCTATGGAATACACTATGGAGTAATAGAGGCTATGGGTTACACTATGGAGTAATAGAGGCTATGGAGCACACTGTGGAGTAATAGAGGCTATGGCGCACACTGTGGAATAACAGAGGCTATGGAGAACACTATGGAGTAATAGAGGCTACGGACTACACTATGAAGTAATAGGGGCTATGGACTACACTATGGAGCAGTAGAGGCTATGGATTACACTATGGAGTATAGTATCGAGTAATAGCATAGAATGATTGACATACGGAGGGGGGGGGGGGCAGAAGCCTGAAGACACAGCAGCGACTGGGAGCTGACTTTGCCAGATCACACAGCAGTGCACTAGGTATGTATGTGGGGTGTATGCTCGGTGTGGCTGTATAGCACTTGGTTGTACAGCGTGGTATTACCGTGTAGGTGCTGCCCTGCCGGTGAGCAGTGACAGACGGCCAGTCACTGGTTGGGTGGAACAGTGTGACCCCACTAGTGAAGTGGTCTGCCGAGATATAGCCCTGCCCGGTAGTTAAATGTTGTGACGCCAGTGCCGGTTGGGCACACAGGTATGGTGGCACACCTGCTTTTATTGTGAGTGGGCTGGCTACACCTTTTTCCCCTGTGGACAGTGACCTGCCGGGCTGTTTGGGGTACCCTTGGGCAATTGTCACGGTGGTCCGGAGTGGAGTAGTGACCCACCTGGACTCTTGGCACTGCCACTTACAGAAAGGGAAGATAACCCAAGGAATCTGTGATTGCTGTGTGGGTGCTTAGTGAAGAATTACAGAGTCTTGTTAAATTAAATACACTCTTGTTTACTGTGAAGATACTTGATACAGGAAAATACAGTATACTTTAGTCTTGATGATAAGTTACTTTACATGTGAAACAGAAACAGATCTGTACTGAGAGTTGAAAGAATAGTACAGCCATGCTGGCTGAGTTTCAGTGCTGTGAGGTAGAAAAAGATCAGAAGAGTAGAGGGGATGATGTCGAGAGAGTCCCAACCCAAGTAGTACTGGGCTCTGCTGGAACTTCAGAGGTAGAAATAAGTAGAATACTTAAAAGTACTTAAGAGAATACTTGTGCCCATATTTTGACTCTTTGGTCTTTGCACCACCTATTTTCAACCAGTGTCGGGTGACCCATCCTAGAGGGTGACACAAGCCCTATACCTTGTTAACTGGGATGAGCAGAGTGGTCAGAGTTCTCTGATTACACCCGCACTGGGAGATAGAGTGCCTAGGCTTCTAGCAATTTTGCTCTATCCGGATCAGTTCCTTCACTTTTTATGGATACTGTCCTGCGCTGTGTTCCTCTTGTCCATGGTGTGGGTTGAGACAATCCCTGACTGATCCTCTCTAGTAGTAGCTTAACACTGCATAGTATGTCGTGAGGTTGCTTGAAGGAAAACTGTGTCTAGGTACATGTGCTCTATTCCATGCCTAGACTGCACACTGAACTGGGGAGCTGGCAGGAGCCAGGGCCCAACTGGACTGCTGTAGAGAGCATCCTGTCTTGCGTCCTTCCTCTTCAGAATCCAAAGCAAGAAGACCCTACACTTCCTCTACCCATGTGACTTCCTTCTTACAGTATGTGTAAACTGTGCTGTGAGTGGGTAAGGAGTGCGTGAGAGAGAAGTAAACAGAAAGATGATAGGTTAGGAAAGAAGAAAGAATTCTCACTGGTGTATAGATCCATGTGGTACATAGGCAAACAATAACATTTTAGTTTCTACAGCTGTGCAATATCTGGGTACAGTTATACATAACAATGACATCTTGTGGTAAACCTCTGGTACTGCTAAATTACCACTTACACTCTCAAGTACAGGCTTTTGCGAAGGGTGTAACCAATAGCAACACCTGTGGTGAAACACCACATATGCACTGTATGTGTGATCTGGAAACTGAAAGCAGGAATATATGTATATTTATGCTGTCAGTTTTCCTTTGCTATCAGCTGCACAGCTTCTGTTTAAAGAGGATGTACCACCAGGTACATCCTCTTTAATCTGAACCCACTGATTGAACGGCGCCGGCACGGGGAAGCCGGTGCCGAGCTCCGTTTTTCGGACCGCGTCATAGAGGCGAGGGAATTCCCTCCCACTGGGGGCGGCCCGGCCTACCTCCAGGGCTTGAGCACCGTCCGGTTCCGGTGCATAGAACAGCGCCGTTCGATCAGTGGGTTCAAATTAAAGAGGATGTACCTGGTGGTACATACTCTTTAAGGGCCTTTTACATGGGCAGACTACCACCAAGGAGCATTGCTAGAAATGCTTCTGCAGCTTATAATTGGCCCGGTGTAAAGGTGGCAGTGATCAGCCAAGGAGTGGAGAAAATGGCAGATCCTCGGCTGATCGTATCTTTTGCACTGCTTTAAAATTTATCATCATTGGCCGCACGTCTTCCCGTGTAAAAAGGAATTGTGTGGCCAATAGCAAAGGGAAACTGACAGCACAGATATGTATTACCTGTATATCCATGCTGTCAGTTTCCAGATCACACAAGCACTGCATACATACCTAGTGTGCTGCATTGTGAACCGCCACTGCTGTGCCTTCAGGCTGCCGCGGCATTATGGTATATGGGGCCTCCTGATTATTCACTGACCAATGATGTCAGTACAGATAGGCGTCGGGTGTGATGGATTCTCACTGCATGACCCTTTTGTTCTGCAAAGAATTAGCCAGGACCACAGCAGTCTTGCTGTACATTATCCCACCCTTCCCCATAGGGAACACATGAACACTCGCATATGGGGAGTACAGGAGAGATAACTATTGGCCGTTCAACTGTTCAGCCGACAGCTATTGAAGGTATATGGGCACCTTAAATTGTCGGGGTTGGTCGACTCTCGTCTCGTCTATGGTGACCTTTAAACAGCTGGAAGTTTGTCCATGTTGACACAAATAAGCAGCTGATTCTTATGCCCCTATTCCACGAGTCGTTTGGAGGAGCAAACGAGCGCTATTAGCGCTCGTTTGCTCCTCGTTCCCCGCTCGCTGCTGCCGCTATTCAACGCGGCTGCAGCGAGCGGGTGAGTGCGGGAGGGGGCGGCGGGGAGCTGCGGAAGGGCTGCCCGGGGGATCGCTGATCGTCCGGGCAGCCCATAGGATATAGCAGCGTCTGCTGCCGATGCTCCTATTCAACGGAGCGACGGCAGCAGATCGCTGCTATATCAGTCGCTTTTTTTTCAACATGTTGAAAAACAAGCGACTGCAACGATCAGCCGACACGAACGATGTCGGCTGATCGTTGCACTCTATTCCACGGGACGAATATCGTTCGTAGCGGCCGATATCGGCCGAATACGAACTATATTGCTCCTTTAAACGACCCGTGGAATAGGGGCTTTATTAACTTAGGTAGTGAGTACACACATTATACCGCAGGACAAACTGCAGACACACAAAGCAAACAATGAGAGGAGGAGTAAACAAGACTGAAGCTTTATTTAGGTTGCTACATACTTATCTTTAGCTTTGCTTTTGCTTCCCTCCTATTTGGTAGAAGGTGGCTTACTGTTATTAGATTTGTTTCTGTTCTGGTACACAGTTCTATTGATAATCTGTTTTGCAGTATTAGGCTTGGAGTACACAGCGACTTTGGTAGCTTGACACAAAGATTGCGTGGCATCGTACCTAATCTTAATGAATGGTGTTGCATTGCAGCTGTGATATTGTTTCCATAGACCTCAATGGAAGTTGTGCACAGTTCTTCTACATTTTGTTAACAGTTTGTTGACAATGATCATTGGCTATAATTGTCGGGCGCCAACCGTGCATCGCTACATGTAATAGCGGTGCGCGGCTGACGATTTCCAAACTGTATACATTACCTATCCATGCTGCAGGGCTCCTCTTGCACTCTGCTTATCCCCAGGTCCCGCATGCTCCAGCTTCAGAACGGCCTGTCTGAGCTGACAGGCCGCTCAGCCAATCACAGGCCGGGACCGCCGCGGCCAGTGATTGGATGAGCAGTCTGTCAGCTGAGACAGGCCGCTCTAAAGCTGGAGCATGTGGGACCCGGGGATAAGCAGAGTGCAAGAGGAGCCCTGCAGCATGGATAGGTCATGTATACAGTTTAAGCAAGGGTTGCAAGGACATCGGTAACAATGTCCATGCACCCCTTGTTAAACTATTATCGGGTCATGTAATAGGCCCAGTAAACAAGCACCGATATAGTAGATTGGTGCTAATCTACAGCTATTATCAGGCTATCATCGGCCCGTGCAACAGTACCCTAAGTCCTACCCCTTTGTGTCTTTTGAAATGTGCCTGGTGCCTTGGTTAGGGTAAAAAAAAAATATCTTTTACTCTTCAGCTGCTGAGTGAATGAATGAGACGGGGCCTAAAGCTTCTGCACCCTATGGCCGTGCCTCATTGCAGATTGTAAGATAATTTTTTACCCTAACCACATCTTAAAAGACAGAACCGGGAAGAACTCTCATCAAGCAGACGGTATTGGGGGGGGGGATGTATGCAGTATCGCTTTAAAATAGTCATGCACAAAACCTGCTGTTGTACAACCAAAGTCTGTTTCCAGACAACAAATTTTGTGGCAGTATATCACTCTAAGAACAATTGGGTTAAAGTGTCACTGTCGTTATAATTTTTATTGCAGAAATCAATAGTCCAGGCGATTTTAAGAAACTTTGTAATTGGGTTTATTAGCCGAAAAATGCATTTTTATCATGAAAAAGCAGTTTGAAGCTCTCCCCCCTGTCTTCATGGTTTTCCTATGGAGAGAGAAAGTAAAGGCAGCAAAAACAGGACAACAAAGAGTTAATTTACATTCACATTGTGGGCTCTCTCCTCTGACAGGCACCATGGAGCTATCTGACCACTAATTAGGGCTCTGAATAGCTCCCCCCCTGAGCAATCCTTTGTTCTAGGCTCTCTGCTGCCCGCTAATCTCACTCCTTCCCCACTCCCCCCTCCCCTCTTCATAGACCAGACAGGATGGGACTGATGAAAGAGATGAAAAAACAGTCGAGATTTCCTTATTCTGAGGAGTGGACAGCAGAAAGGAGAGGAGGGGGGGACCTGGAAAAAGGCTTTTTATATGCAGATAATGGCAGATTTGGCTAATAAACCCAATTTCAAAGTTTCTTAAAATCGCCTGGACTATTGATTTCTGCAAAAAAAAAAATTAACGACAGTGACACTTTAAGCAAATGAAATCCAAATACCTGCTCCTCTGCTGATTGAATGTTTTATGCGGTTGTAAAATTTATAGTTATTGGCCGCACATCTCTGTGTAGACAGGGTATGTGCGGCTGATAGCAGTAAATGTTAATTGTGGTCGTTCGTGTGGCCCAGCCGCACACTCTCACTGATCACTACTGACAACCTGTACTGTATTGTACGGCCAAGTCACAACTGTAAAAACTTGTGCGACTTGGATAAGACTTGCTGTCATGCAACCAAAGTCAGCATGTAGCCCCGACTGACAGATTCTCCAAGAAACTCCTAGTAAATTGGTTCCTTTGAAGGTCACAGCTAATAAGGTACATCGAACAAAATCCGGCCTTCGTCTTCATCCTTTGCTCTATATATCTGTGAGTGGGCAGAGTAGGGCACACCAGAAAAGTATCAGTCATTACTCATTTTTTACACCCATTACAGATATTCTTTATACTGTATCTGGCTGCAGATACAACAAATAACACTGCGTGATTGGAGAGGTTCTCTCAGCTCTTATATGTTCATTATGGAGTGGAGTTAAGTGGACTATAGTTCTTGGGACAGTCCAGCTCTGTCCTACCTGTGAATATATTTTTATACATATATGTTTGCAGTGCAGGTGTGGCCTACGTATTTGTAAGGGATGCCATTAGAGATCAACTTGTCTTCAGAAGTCATACGGTTGTCATACAAAGTTGCAAGACTACCACTCCTGTCCATGGTAGATTTTTTGTGATTGTTGCAAAGTGCATTGTCATCTTGTAGGTGTAGGACACTATTGCTCTTACAGCTTGTTATTCCTGTAATTTACCATCACTCACTGGTGACTTAGGGTACTGTTACATGGAGCCATCATCTGCTGAATCTGGGCATATTGATCAGATTATCACCTAATGTAATAAAGACAACAAAAGACAATAGAATCATCGGCCGCCGGCTGCGCATTGTTACATGTAGTGGTGTGCGGCTGTCAGCTAATGACAGTGTAAAAATAATAAAGATTATACTTACCTACACTTACCAGTGATTGGGGCCAGAAGCGTCAGTGGTCAGCAGGAAACACAAGCAAAGGCTGCAGGACAGCAGGAAAGAATAGGTAAGTATAATCTTTATTATTTTTCATGTAAAAATTAAGGGCTGCCATGTGTAGGAGCAGAGCTAGCAGATCAGTGCTCACTTACTGTGAGGGGTCGGGCTTGTAATACAGCCCTTACTGAGTATGTCTTCTCTGTTCGCCACTTAGCGCCATTCCCAGTTTCAGGATAAATTGACAGGTAGAAGGTGGTGAGTGACAACACTGATCACCATTGGTAAACTAATGCTTCCCCCATATTGCCACTGGTCTGTGTGTTTGCCCAAAGCCTGAATTTTCAAAAAATAGGACTAGATTCATGATGTTATTCAAGTAGTATGGGCTTGTTACTGTAAGACTCACAAAGTGTAGGTCTGTTCTGTATTGACTAGACACATTTGCCCACACTTTTACCGCACCACCACAAAAGGCAACAGTGGCTTCTTCATCGCTCTCTCCTTGACGTCTTCAACATCATTGGCAGCTATCATTTCTGTTCTGGGTGAATCGACTTTCATTAGTGAACAGCACTGAGACCAATGGTCCCTCATTCGCTGGGCAAGCCAAATATCTCTAATTTTTTGTGATTGGTGTATGCCAACTGTGTCCATATGGGAGTCATCCAACAGGCCGATAGAGTGTCCTCTATTAGGACAGGACTCTATTGGACTGCTATAGATCAGTATACTTTTTTTTTTTTTTCAAATGTATTGGAAAGCAAATTCAGATCACCATGTTAGTAACAGTACTGTACTGTATGTTTGTATGTATGTTTTGTTACAATTGGAGAGTGTAATATAGGCCCATGTATGTCAATACAATGGCATACGTCACAACTTTCCATATAGAAGTCAGGAGTGTTCCTGACGTATACCTACAATGAAAGTGTTTTACTTACTATGCACTAAGTCCTTGAGGAATGTCTTAAAGACGTCTTAATAATTTAACGCAACAACTATGCAGGTTACATAATGCAGCCTGGCGACTAACTCGGCTTTCACAGTGTATCTTTATTGTTATGGCTGTCTGTAGACGTAGTCACGTTGTACAGCTGGAGGCGATCTGGTTGCTGTAGACTGGAGCTCAGTCTGTTCCTGAGATCAGTAAGGTGAGTGATGTCACTGCTGTCCACATAATCACAATGGCCCCAACACACCCTGAGGCACCTGCATGAACAATTTTACAGCCCATTGCTTCGTATTGGGCCATTCAGACGTTTCCTAATTGCACGGAGCCATAAAAAAATTGGACATGTCATGAAACGGAAGCACAGAACAAATTCCCCATAGAAATCAAAGAGATCTGTGTTTTTCACTGATAAACACGGATGTCATATCTATATTCATCCGAGAAAAACACAAATGTGATGTAAACAATGTAATTTAAACCACTTTATTCAGATCGGTGAAAGACTTGAATGCAAAACGGATGACAACACGGACAGTTTTGCAGTGATCACGGAGGTAGCTAGCAGACCACAATCACAAACCAGAAAAACCACTGAACGTGTGAATACAGGCAGTCTTCCATTATAAGGAATGTACATGATGCAGGGACGAATAGCAATGCAACCTGGCAGAACGCAGAAGTCGCAGCTTTCAACAGGATTGACTGACTGATCTAATGTGTATGGGGGCCCATCATCTTGAAGGCAGGTGTTGGGGTAAAGAACAGTAGGTCAGCAGCTTACTCACCCCTCCATTCCTAATGTGTATATGGGGATTGGGAGAGATTAACTTTGGGGCCCTGTTCAGACACTGTATGAACATCCGTGTCAAACATGACCATGACGTGTCAAACAACTGCAGTATCAGCCAGGTGAATATCACTTCATTTCAATTGGAATGCGGGCACATTACGGTATTCCTGCACTCCAATTAGCCATAGAACACAATGGCCCTAAAATGTATGGCCAACTTAGAATTGGTCTATAGCTGCAGTGTACCTGTATATCTCTCTCTAAACCATTGTGAGCATGAATTAAATTTGTTATAAGCTGCTACCATTAGTTTTAATAGAGTTCAACAGAAGTAATTTGATCTCTGGAATTGTTCCCCAGCTGAGGAGATCTCACTAAAGACTATGGCCCAACCTGTATGGAACATGCCTCAGGACTAGCAATTACTTTGAGTGACCAATTTCTATTCAGCCGCAAAGTGCTGTGTTTGACACCAGTTACACCTCACGTGCACAGCTCATACGTCACCTCCATATATCTCGCATGCAAGATGGATTTTTTCATATCTGTGAGAAAAAAGTGTCATTCTGTCTGGCTGGCGTGCCTTTTATGCTGCGTTTACACAGAACGTTTATTGCGCGAATTCGCACGATAACGATCAAATTCGAACGATAATCGTAGGTGTGAACACTGCGAACGATCAAGGGACGAGCGATAAATCGTTCATTTTGATCTTTCAACAAGTCCACAAATCGTCGTTGATCGTTCGCAAAAAATTTGCAGATCGTTCCGTGTAATCAGTCGTTCACCGATTTACCCAATGTCTGAGATAGGCTTAAGGGATCACAAAACGAATTTTCTGTACGATATATCGTACCGTCTAAACGCTGATCGTTATGAAAAACACATTGTTACTTCGACATTATTAATCGTACCATCCGGCGAATTATCGTTCCGTGTAAACGTAGCATTACACGGGTCATTATCAGCAAGGAGCATTGCTCCTTTGATCGATAATTGGTTCATGTAAAGGTGTCTGTGATCAGCTGAGGAGCAGGAAAACACCAGTTTATTGGCTTATCGCATCTTTTGTGTGGCTCTAAAATGTATCACTATCAGCTGCACTCTCCCTATCTCTAACAGGGGATATGCGACTGATAGCAATGTATTTAAATCCCTCTATCATTTGTGCGACCCTGACGATTAGTCATCCCTTTTGAAGGCACTACAAACAAGCAGCGATCTTGCTGATTAGCGCTTGCTTGCAATCATTTGCAGTGCCATGCCACACAAACTATCACTGCATCATTTGTGCAGCCATTTAATTATATTGCTTTCGGTTTGAACAGGTAGGCCCATAGCGATAAATTTTAAAGGGGTTATCCAGCGCTACAAAAACATGGCCACTTTTCCCCCTACTGTTGTCTCCAGTTCAGGTGCAGTTTGCAATTAAGCTCCATTTACTTCAATGGAACGGAGTTTCAAAACCCCACCCAAACTGGAGACAACAGTAGGGGGAAAGTGGCCATGTTTTTGTAGTACTGGATAACCTCTTTAAGGCCATACAGAAGATGCCATACTGATACTTTCACACAGGCCGAAGGCTGAAGGAGCATCTCTAGCAACGCTAGGTATTTGGCCCATGTAGTCCGCAACCAATCAGGAGATAACACGGTATTATGTTCATGTTCATGTTCATAATTTTTTTTATATATATAATTCTTAAGTGGAAATCACAGACCACAGAATCAGGTAAATCACAGATCCGGTGCAAAATAATGTTTAATAGTTTAACAGTTAAGCATTTTTTCATTATTGTAACACCTGAAAAGAAATTATTTTATTATGGCAGAAGTTTTTAGGTCAAGTAAAAAAAAATTATGAAATCACCTAATAATAAGAAAAATCTAAATTAGTCTGTACATATAATATAACATTCCTCAGCTGTGGGACCTGGGTAATAGATCACAAAAACATTGTACCGACAAGAGAACTGTCAATTGTATTTATGGGAAGGATTCGAAAAGTTCAGCAAGATAGAAAGCCAACATTTTCTGTCATAGAATGATGACCATCACAGTCACATCAGAACCGAGAGACTCTGGGCACTGTTATAATTTCATTGATAAAAAAGAAAATAGGTTTGGTGATGATTACGTAAATTCTAATGGTAATAATGCATCTTGCCACAGAGCATTGAGTGTGAGTGCTTTTCTTCAGGAAGGACTTATCACCTCAGTGACATGGAGCAAATACTTGTCACTTGTATTGAGAATGTATGGTGGAAATTAAAACAGTCCATGACAAGGCTCCATCCTGCAGAGTTAAATACTGTATATAGAATTTTGCTTCTCATGAGTGACGTCCGAGTCTTAGACACTTCAGGCTTCAGAGGAGCTAAGAAAGGACTAATGGTATTTGTTGTTGATTTTTTTTTTTTGATGATGATGATTTTTTGTCTCTATTTGATCCTACCCCTTGCTTGTTTTTATTGAACCAGAAAAAACCTACGTTATTAAAAACTTATTTCCTTAGAGACATTGCACTATTAAACATTGCTTTCTGTCACTTGAGATTTGTGTATTTGCTGTGACGTTGTATAATAATTCCATAACTTTTTCTGGGGGTAGTAGTCTCTACAAATGCAATGTTCTTGTACTGCAGTGTGTGTCTAGTATCTCCTCTCTACAGTACAGTTTGATACTACATGTCCTGTACTGCTGTGTGTGTCTACTATCTCATCTCTACAGTATAGTGTGATACTACATGTGCTGTACTGATGTGTGTCTAGTATCTCCTCTCTACAGTATAGTGTGATACTACATGTCCTGTACTGCTGTGTGTGTCTAGTATCTCCTCTCTACAGTATAGTGTGATACTACATGTCCTGTACTGCTGTGTGTGTCTAGTATCTCCTCTCTACAGTATAGTGTGATACTACATGTGCTGTACTGATGTGTGTCTAGTATCTCCTCTCTACAGTATAGTGTGATACTACATGTCCTGTACTGCTGTGTGTGTCTAGTATCTCCTCTCTACAGTATAGTGTGATACTACATGTCCTGTACTGCTGTGTGTGTCTAGTATCTCCTCTCTACAGTATAGTGTGATACTACATGTCCTGTACTGCTGTGTGTGTCTAGTATCTCCTCTCTACAGTACAGTGTGATACTACATGTCCTGTACTGCTGTGTGTCTAGTATCTCCTCTCTACAGTATAGTGTGATACTACATGTCCTGTACTGCTGTGTGTCTAGTATCTCCTCTCTACAGTATAGTGTGATACTACATGTCCTGTACTGCTGTGTGTGTCTAGTATCTCCTCTCTACAGTATAGTGTGATACTACATGTCCTGTACTGCTGTGTGTGTCTAGTATCTCCTCTCTACAGTACAGTGTGATACTACATGTCCTGTACTGCTGTGTGTCTAGTATCTCCTCTCTACAGTATAGTGTGATACTACATGTGCTGTACTGATGTGTGTCTAGTATCTCCTCTCTACAGTATAGTGTGATACTACATGTCCTGTACTGCTGTGTGTGTCTAGTATCTCCTCTCTACAGTATAGTGTGATACTACATGTCCTGTACTGCTGTGTGTGTCTAGTATCTCCTCTCTACAGTATAGTGTGATACTACATGTCCTGTACTGCTGTGTGTGTCTAGTATCTCCTCTCTACAGTACAGTGTGATACTACATGTCCTGTACTGCTGTGTGTCTAGTATCTCCTCTCTACAGTATAGTGTGATACTACATGTCCTGTACTGCTGTGTGTCTAGTATCTCCTCTCTACAGTATAGTGTGATACTACATGTCCTGTACTGCTGTGTGTCTAGTATCTCCTCTCTACAGTATAGTGTGATACTACATGTCCTGTACTGCTGCTGTGTGTCTAGTATCTCCTCTCTACAGTATAGTGTGATACTACATGTCCTGTACTGCTGTGTGTCTAGTATTTCCTCTCTACAGTACAGTGTGATATTACATGTCCTGTACTGCTGTGTGTGTCTTGTATCTCCTCTCTACAGTATAGTGTGATACTACATGTCCTGTACTTCTGGGTGTACAGTATTTTCTCTGTACAGTACAGTGTGATACTAAATCTCCTGTACTGCTGTGTGTGTCTAGTATCTCATCTACAGTACAGTGTAATACTACATGTCCTGTAGTGCTTTTTGTGTCTATTTTCTCCTCTCTAGTGTACAGTACTGTAAAAAAAAAGACAGAGGGGGCACCTTCTAGTGAAGTATGGTGAGAAGGATAATATACCACTGGTTGTCAGGCATATAACCACTCACCTAGCCAGGTTGTGCAATAGGCACAACACTAGTATAAAGCATAGTAAACCAAATTGCCACCGCTGCTCACTGCGATCTTCCACCAACATATGTCAATGTGCCAGAGATACAATGTAAAAACTTTAACCAGGACCAGTTGAAAACCAATACCACAATCACGGAGCGGAGGTGGGTGTATAATTCAATATCTACCGCATAGGTAGATTTGCAGTAGATATTGTATTATACTGTCCTGTACTGCTTTGTGTGTCTAGTATCTCCTCTCTACAGTACAGTGTGATACTACATGTCCTGTGCTGCTGTGTGTGTCTAGTATATCCTCTCTACAGTACAGTGTGAGGCTACATTCACACTACGTATGAGACTGGCCATTCCGTGACCTGCCCGGGTCACGGAACAGCTGGTCTCTGAAAAGCTCATCCCGGCCAGATGATCTTTAGCACCTCTAAATTCTGATGCGGGCGCATCAGTGCGCACCTGCATCAGAACTCCCCACTGCACACAATGCGTGCACACAATGCACAATGAATAGCGTCCGCAGAAAACTGACATGTCAGTTTTTTACAGCGTCGCTAGGGATCCCGGCCGGAGTGTATACTATGGGGTTTATTTATGAAGTCCGGTGTTTTTTACGCCAGGCTTACAAATGTCCCCGGAGCTCAGGAGCATTGCCTCTACATAAATCCCAATCGCACAGAGCCTGTCCGTGCGAAAATTTTGAAACCTACGCCAGCTCACAGCTGACATAGGCTTCAGTATCATTTTTCCACGGAAAAAATGATAAATGCAGCACACGCAGAGGCCACGCCCCCTCTGCATGCTACCGCACCCCCGTAACGCCCCCTCTCTGCCTCACTGGTGAAGGTGGCGCAGATGGGGCAGAAGCGAATAAAATATTCGCAAAAATACAGTTTTTGAATATTTTTACGCCGATTTGCATAATCTGCGTCTAAAAAAGGCATTTATGCCTTTTCATACATGTCCCCCTATGTGTATACACTCCGGCCGGGATTCCCTCAGAAGGCAGCACTACGTAAGTTCCATGGGAATCATGGCCGTTGTAACAACGTCCGTAATTCCCACGGAACTTACGTTGTGTGAACATAGCCTGATACTACATGCCCTGTACTGCTGTGTGTGTTTAGTATCTCCTCTCTACAGTACAGTGTGATACTACAGTCCTGTACTGCTGTGTGTCTAGTATCTCCTCTGTACAGTACAGTGTGATACTACATGTCCTGTACTGCTGTGTCTAGTATCTCCTCTGTACAGTACATTGTGATACTACATGTCCTGTACTGCTGTGTCTAGTATCTCCTCTCTACAGTACAGTGTGATACTACAGTCCTGTACTGCTGTGTGTCTAGTATCTCCTCTGTACAGTATACAGTACAGTGTGATACTACATGTCCTGTACTTCTATGTGTCTAGTATCTCCTCTGTACAGTACAGTGTGATACTACATGTCCTGTACGGCTTTGTGTCTAGTATCTCCTCTTTACAGTACATTGTGATACTACATGTCCTGTACTGCTGTGTCTAGTATCTCCTCTCTACAGTACATTGTGATACTACATGTCCTGTACTGCTGTGTCTAGTATCTCCTCTCTACAGTACAGTGTGATACTACATGTCCTGTACTGCTGTGTGTGTTTAGTATATCCTCCCCTGTGGTGCTCTTTACCTCTGCTAGGATAGATTGCTCCTTTGGGCACCAGAAAGCAGTTTTATGTTATATTTCTGGGACTCTGTGTGGACTGTAGAGGACCCTGGCAATGCTCTAGTCCTCTACAGAGAAAGTAATGTACAGTCTCCAGTAGCTCCCTCTGTTGTATGTCAGGACTTGCTTTATCCATTTTAGTTATCTGCTTATTTTACTTTAAATCTTCATTTTTTCTCATTTTAGGATGACATCTCGGGGGCTTTCTATAGAGTTTTGGTCTCAAAACACAATAGTTACAACATACAATGGTTGTCCCGGAACCAATTCATATTGTCATTAATTTCACAGTTTCTCCTGAGACTCAACATGAACATCTCAAGTAACCAAATGCGGAGCAAGTTTTAAAAAACAACAAAAGGTTGGAGTCGACTCGAGTGACAAGTTCTGGCGAGGAAAGAGTTAAAGGGCCATTATACTGTATGGGAGCTGTCCTCATACCAGGAGGGAAGGTGTGTCTCATTATCACTGAGGATCGGGTTAAACACACAGCTTGTGTTGCTTGTTGTCTGAGGGGGGATTCTGCTGTAGCCGGGCAGAG
Source organism: Dendropsophus ebraccatus (assembly GCF_027789765.1). Taxonomy (NCBI): domain Eukaryota; kingdom Metazoa; phylum Chordata; class Amphibia; order Anura; family Hylidae; genus Dendropsophus; species Dendropsophus ebraccatus. The sequence goes on from NC_091467.1 coordinate 50,078,186, forward strand.
GGAATTACAGGGGTGGGACAGAAGGAGGGGGCAGAATCTGGTCTGACTGGTCTCAATGAGCAGCTCTGGGCGTTAAGGAAAACCTTCAGATATTTTCAGTGATCACAACTCCAGGCTACAAGGAACATTTTTTCATTTCATTGCAGGGAGAGACATTAATATGAGGACGGTGTATCCCCTGCTTATCCTGCTGCTGCTGGTGGTGAGTAAAGAAATGTCCCCTTCCCTGGTTCCCTATTCCTGCGGGGTGGGAGGTTACTGGCTCTGCTGTGTTAGTATACATATTGATTGGTATCCACTTGTGCTGAAGCTATGTCGCCCAGCATGCCCATTTGGCCACATTTGGAATTGGATGGAGAGCGCAAAATAAGGCTGGGTTCACACTACGTTTTTGCAATAATAAACAGGTGGAAAAAACGGATGCAGTTGTGTGCGTCCATGTGTGTTTTTCCATTGACTTCCATTATAAAAGACAGATTCTTTTTTTTTTACCGGACACAAGAATGAGGTCAACCACGTTTTTGTGTCCGTCAAAAAAAAAAACAGATCCGGTTTTTTTTTGTTTTGTTTTTTTATAATAGAAGTCAGCTGCATCCGTTTTTCATCCTTTTTTCTTTTTTTTGCAAAAACGGATGAAAAAAAAACGATTGCAAAAACATAGTGTGAACCCAGTCTAGAGTAAACCATATCATATAGGTTTTTTTGTAAGTTTGTATTGACAACATCAATCTTTCAGTTTTGTTGCAAGATTTTTTTGCTATGATCAGATATTATAACCGAATCTTTATGGAAAACAAATTGAATTTGGCTAGTTTTGTTGGAGTTGTAAGCCAGTTCTGGTTAATCCAATGGGATGTTAAACTAGCGCCCCTCCCCCTCCCCTCTCAAGTATCTATATAACCCTAAGTACAATTACACGCACTCTACTGTTCACAGTTATCAGCCATTCCTGGTTATGGGGAATCTGCAGCGCCCCTTGATCACAGGAATCACAGTATTTGCCAGCCACTGTTCACAGTTATCAGCCATTCCTGGTTGTGGGGAAATTGCAGTTTTCTTTGATCACAGGAAGCATAGTCCAATCCCTGCCCCCACAGTTCCTTTTATCTCCCCTTTGTCCATATATGTGTGACTGACACCGGCAGCTTAGGACCACCTTTTGGGGTCTGTATTTTGCACCTTTAGGCACACTGTGGGGTTATGTACAAGCTTCAGATTGTAAGGATCTCTAATATACCCATGGATCCGTTCTGTACCATGATTTCTTATATCCATTTGAAGGCTTAGAGGGCCATGTTCCAGATTTTGCATTCAATATATGATGAGTAACCAAACAGAAGCCATAGGAGACTCCACTCACCAACATAAAGGCACGTGGCTCTGCATTGGTTGAGGCAGGCACTTTTTGGACTTTGCTCTATTTTACGTCGTATTAGGCAGACATCCCTTGAAGTTGTCTACAGTTCTGTAATCGGACCCCTAGGGACTGTGTGTTGTTATATAGAGTCTGTTCCAGATGCAATGCTTTGTGCGGACATGCCCTGTACAATGTCAGTTCCGCCGCATACCTGTCATGTCATGTTATGACCCCTCGGCCTCTGATATCCTTTGAATGGTGTTGCATCTTCCTCTGTTGTCCAGCATTGTGTGGCATTTGACTCTGAAGGGCTCCCATACAGTGGATGTCCACTGATTTTACTGAGTATTGTGTATTTACTCTTATTCAGGGTAATATCTGAAAAGTGGAAAAACCTTGTTAAAGTTTGATTGCATTTTTTTTTTCTTAGCATTTTAAAAATTCCACATTGTCGTTCATACAGTGTACACAACCCATTGTAATTACAAGACACGGAAAGATCTCTGCCTATGTCCTAGCCAGAACAGGTAATGAGGATGAGGCGATCACCATAGTGGCACTTATATTGGCCCAGATCTGCTGTGTGCTACACAAATCAAAATGGCCAATAAAATAATTTGGTAATGCAATCTAGGTTTTAGAATACATGGTCCAGGTTCTGGCAAAATAACTCATACGATGTAATGAGTAAACCTTGCTTGTAATAAAGTCAGATGACCAAGGCAGGATATAAAGAATAACACTGTAGCCTAGAATGATAGTCTAACCAAATCTAATAGTCGTTCATCACAGTGCCATGTAAAATCCCCAAGCAGTGACCATCTCTAGAGAAATTGCTTGTCATACTTATAACCTCCCTGCCAAATACTTGTTACGGTTAAGTCATATTTGCAGAGAACAAATGTCTGCTGATACATAATGCTCAGAATTATTTTAGTACTGTCTACAGCTAGATTTAAAGGGATTCTCCCCAATAAAGTTTGATAAATACTAATCACACCCCATCAGTCATAAAAAAGTTAGGCTTATTTACTGCGGATCAAAACAATGATCTGTACATGCTTGGCTGAGCGTGCATATATATATGGGGGAGGGGTGGGGAAGGATAACTTGTTCCACGAACAGCTGTGTGAGTTGTACGTCTATACACATTTTGTTAAAGTTAATTTAAACAGATGATTTTAACTAAAACAATATTTTGTTGTGTGCAATGTAGCAACAAGCAATTGTTGGAGCTGATCGATGACTGGCTCTCATTGTCTACATAGGAGTTGAAAACTTTCAGCCAATAGTTGGACAAAAGATCTTTTATTCAGGAAAGAATGTGGCAAAAAGATCTCTTGTCCTTCACCCAGTATCATTGATCATGTGCAATTGTAATGGTGCGTTTACACAGACAGATTACTCTGACAGATTTTTAAAGCCAAAGCCAGGAATGGACTATAAACAAAGAACAGATCATTAGGGAAAGACTGAGATTTCTCCTCTTCAAATCCATTCCTGGCTGGCTTAAAAAAATCTGTCAGTTAAACTCTTTCTGTGTAAATGCACCATAATGGCTAAAATGAGTATGGCTGCACCTGAGAAACCACCAGACCATCATTCATTGTAATGTTGTTTCATCTATGTATACTTTCATGTTGTTTAACCTACTTTTTTAAGGGGCATGTACATCTTCAATAAGTGTTGGCCAAATGATCATTTGAATGTTTGACAAAGCCATGTGTTCTTTATGGAGAGGGCTAAGCCAGGCAGCTCTGGTGTCGGCTTATCCCTCCAAGAATACAATGGTCAGGTGGTAAAATTCCAGCACACTCGATTCTTCTCTCCATTGATATCATCTATTGATGGGAGGCTCCATATACCTTATACTGCTGGTGCGCTCTGACAACTTTAGTATAAGGTGCATGGGCACCTTAATATGTTCATGGCCAGCGTTTGTCTTGGCTGCCCATAAAGAGTATGGTTGCTCTGTCTTGTAGCTAAGCTATTTTATATGTCGAGATGTCTATGGTTTACACTAGGAGTTACAATAAGTCATACAATATACAGGTGGGAAAACACTTTGAAGGGTAGCTTTTCTTTTAACAAATTTCTGAAGTTATTATGGTTGAGATTCCGGCTCCTTACACCCATACTGATTGCAGAAATGGACAAGCACGATCACTGAATTTGTCGTCCCTGTTTAGTTTTGCTCTCCTGCTGAATCTGCGCTGTATGGGCTTATATAAAGTGATCAGTGGGGGTCTCATTACCCAGACCCTCACCCATCAAAACCTATAACATCTCAGAAGTTTGGTTTTAAATGCTAGTAATCCTTAACGGATACAGTATGCCATAAATGTATAATAAATGCAGGTCCTACCTCCAACCGACCTGGGTGAGTGTCAGGAACTGCGGTCATCCTCCTGGTGACCACTGACCACCGCATCCATGTGGAGAAAGAATGTAGAGGTGGCCCCTCATCTGCATCGCTTCCCATTCACTTCTGCAGGAGTTCTGAAAATATCAGAGCTGTAGACAGGGGGTAGCTAGGATTCATGGGGCCCCATAGCAAAAAACTCTATCCCCATGAATCCTGTACGCTCCCCCCCCCCCCCCCCCCCCCTGCCAAACACAGACAATGACGCACATACAGTATACACACATAGAGGCACCATTAACATATATACAGATACGCCACTGACATACACACAGGGGCGTAGCTAATGACTCCTGGGCCCTGGTGCGAAAGGTCAACTTGGGCCCCCCCCCCTAGTGGTGTGTATATATATATATATATATATATATATATATATATATATATGTACACCGAGACAGATATTACCAATAACACCAGCATATAAGAAAGATAGGAAGAGAAATATTATCACCATACATATTACCGTCATATTGTTACTGACCAAATCCTGTATACTAAGACCAATAAAACACAGTACCAGATAACAAGTAACAAATAATTCCACCACATACTGACTAACACCAACGCTGCTACTAACACCACCACATACTGACTAACACCACCTCTGCTACTGACTATTACCACCACCTACTAACACCACCGCTGCTACTGAATAACATCCACTGTACATGTATCACCGCATCCAGTCATATAGAGGTGGACGCAGCTCCACACAGGCTCTATACACCATATACATTACAGTGCAGTTATATCCGGTGACTTACAGGGGACGTCTTCTCTGATCGGAGTTCTTCCCTTTTCATCTTCTTCTCCATCCATCCTGGGCCATCATGAACTTCTCCGAGCCACGAATCCACAGAATCTGCCAGACAGACATATTAGGCTCCTCACACTGACACCATCCTCATCTCTCTACAAACTGCACATTTTTATTGGCCCCTTTATGCCCTCATTTAGTGGTTAGGCTGACTCTATGTGACCCCCTTATAGTTTATGCCCTATATGTAGCCTCCTTATAGATGGTCCTCCTCTGTGTATCCCCCCTTATAGTATATGCCTCCTACTATGTAGCCTCCTTATAGATGCCCCCTCTGTGTATACCCCCTTATAGATGGCCCCCTCTCCCCCTATGTTGCCCCCCTTATAGATTGCCCCCTCTCCCCCTTATAGATGCCCCCCTTATAGATGGCCCCTTCCCCCCCTTATATATATTGCCCCCCTATAGATGGCCCCTTCCCCCCCTTATATATATTGCCCCCCTATAGATAGCCCCCTCTCCTATAGATGGCCCCTTCCCCCCCCTTATAGATGCCCCCCTCTGCTATAGTTGGCCCTTCCCCCCTTATAGATGGCCCACTAACCCCCCTCCTTATAGATGGTCCCCTTCTTCCCCCCCTTATAGATGATCCCCCTCTTCCCCCCCTTATAGATGGCCCACTCTCCCCCCTCCTTATAGATGGTCCCCTTCTTCCCCCCTTATAGATGATCCCCCTCTTCCCCCCCTTATAGATGGTCCCCCTCTCCCCCCCTTATAGATGGTCCCCTTCTTCCCCCCTTATAGATGGTCCCCTCTCCCCCCCCCTTATAGATGGTCCCCTCCCCCCTTTAGATGGCCCCCTCCCCCCCTTATAGATGGTCCCCTCTCTTGCCCCCCTTTATAGATGGCCACCTCCCCCCCCCTTTATAAATGTCCCCCTCTCCCCCTCCCTCCTATAGATAGCCCCCTATTTCCTTTATGAAAACAAATAAAAAAAACACACACAACTCACCTATCAACGCGCTCCCCCGGCGATCTTCTTCTTCAGCCTCTGTCTGCCCCCGCATCATGCGCTGCTGCCGGGGGTGTCGCGTCCTATCCCCGGCAGCGTGCGCATCATAGAGTTCCCTGTGCTGAGACCTCCAGCACAGGGAGCGTCTCTAATGTGCGCTCCCTGTGCCGGAGGTAACAGGCACACAGGGAACTCTATGATGCGCACGCTGCCGGGGATAGGACACGACACCCCCGGCAGCAGCGCATGATGCGGGGGCAGACGGAGGCGGCCTCTTGTGACCGCAAGCAACACAATGTTGCTTGCGGTCACAAGAGGGATTGATGAGGGGGGGCCTCAGGGGCCCCGCGGGCCCCCCCTTGTGGCGGGCCGGGTCGCAGCGGCGACCGCTGCGACCCTGGTAGTTACGCCACTGCATACACACATATATACGCTGTAATGTGATTACACTATTGCTGATGTATACACCATGAGTAGACTGTACACAGGGAAATCATCTCAGTGTAATAAGAAATACTCAACCAGAAATAAAAGAAAATGCAGCAGATATAAATGGTGGGTTCTTTTATTAGATCTATTTAGATTTATTACATCTTTGGGAGCAAACCTGTCAATCACTTGAGACACTACTGACATACACAAACACACACATATACACCAGTGCTACAGACATTGCTGACATACACACACATATAGCCACAGATACATACACATACTGACATATAAATATATACACAGATACATATATACACACACTGACATATACCCACAGATACATATATACACTCACTGACACACATACACAGCACTTACAGCTCCCAGGCTTCCCCCTCCTCCTCCTGTAGTCCGGGCTGATCTTCACATAGAAGTATTCAGGACCTTTGGGTCATGTGACCCAAAGGTCCTTCATCCCTCTCCTGGGCCGTCCAGGACCTGGCAGGTCCTGCTCCTCTGTTCAGCCCGCTCACCCGGCACTACAGTGAGGGGGCTGAACAGTGCAGTGGGGGTCCCTCTTCCTCTCTGGACCCCTGGGGGTACAGTGGTCGGTATCTAGCATGAAGGCAGGGCAGGCTTCCTCGGGCCCCCTTCCTGCAGGGGCCCCATAGCAGTCGCCTTCCCTGCCTTCATGGTAGCTACACCACTGGCTGTAGAGAGGACAACTATGGCTGACCCCAGTTCATGAATTAGGACTGCATGATATCTGATGCATTATGGGTATAGTCCACTTCCCAAAAGATGTATTGATATATTTTCTGTCCTCTATGAAATCTATGCATGGATCCCAGGATGGATTTTACTACAATAACATCGCACTGTAAGATAGTAGTCTGCTGCTTGTATGACTTGTTAGGTTATGCTGGAAGTTATAGTTTTGCAATAGCAGGAGTGCCACAATACCATTATAGGATGTTACATGCAGCCGTAATGGTGACATAGAACTTCAGGACAAGGCATGTAAGCGGCTCATCGTTTTAATATTTTATAGCATGTAAACTATTCATACATTTTCTATTGTTTCAGCAGGGTTTACTTGTTGCTCTGTGCATAGTTTTACAACCTTCTTATCACCACATCCGCCCTGTATCATTATTAGTTTAGATATCTTTGGTAGATAAATTACGGCCTGTGACATCTTGTTTTGGCTCTGTATTTGGCCATATGCTTGAAAAGCACCAAGTGGTATGAAGTGCTAAAGCATTGTAAGGCTATGTTCACACAACGAATGAGACCGGCCGGGTCACGGAACGGCTGGTCTCTGGCCGGATCATCTCTGCCGGTACTTAAGTCCTGGCCGGGTGATCTTTCCGGCCGCAGAGCTCTGATGCGGGCGCATTAGCGTGCGCCCGCATCAGAGCTTCCCATAGCCCACAGTGAAGCGAGCGGCCGGAGCCGCTCGCTTCACTGTGTGAACTGACAGGCCTTTCTGCTGCCGGAATTCACTGTATTCCGGCCGCAGAAAACGGACATGTCAGTTTTTTCCGGCGGCGTATGGGATCCCGGCCGGAGCGCATACAATGTGTGTACGCTCCGGACGGGATCCCATTGCAAATAAGGCATTGTTCCACACCGCAAAACTACGGCCGTAGTTCTGCGGCGAGCCTAATACTGTAAGTTTTTAGTGTATTGTGAACAGTGACTTATGGTTATATAGATGCACTTTGTTACTTTGGACATTGACCATAGCTTTCACTTGTCGGTGTTAGGTTGTGTTCACCCATTGTATTTTGGCTAGTGTTTCAGTCAATGTATTGGTCAATATTTGTAGCCAAAATCAGTAGTGGACCTCACAAAGAAAAACTATAATAGAAAGGTGTGCAAATTTTCTGTGTTTTCAACCCACTCCTTGTTTTGGTTGAAAAAATACTGACCAAAATACTGTGTGTGAACATAACCTTAAGCTGACAGATTATGTTTTTTTTTTTTGCATAAAACAGGTTGTTTGCATGTAATTAGTTATACTATATTATTAGTTATGGAAGTTATATCCTTTGATGTCCTTGACAATTCAGGATTCCTTGGAGCATTAAATAGACACAGTGATTTCAACAAACGTTGCATAGATAGCGAAAGCGAATATAAGAAACTTTGTATTATATCTTATCAGTAAAAAATTCTTTCTTCTTCTGTTATCCAGCATCTTCCGTCTTCCTACTAAATTGTCATTCACAGTCAAAATCAGCTTAGAAACAGCTTTTGTTTAATGGAGACACCACATTAAAACAGTGAGGCAGGTGAGATTCTGAGCAGAGTCCGCGGTGCAGGTTCTGCTTGGAATTTCTGCCTGTTTTCTGCACAGTGTGAACGGGTCCTAAAGGCTCTATTACACCAAGCGAATACCGGCCATACTTGGCTGATTAAAGAAAAAAAACTACAGGAGGGTCTTCTCCGTAGAAACATATCTCATGGGCTATATGTCCTGCATTGCACAGACAACCCATTCATTTGAATAAACACTGTGTAATGCTTATTTTCCATTGTGGTGGTGCTGCAGGGAAATTGAACACTCAGTTTAAAGGGTTGTCATTGTTCTCTATAAATCCTAGAGAACACAGCCAATCCCCAATTTAAACAGGTTCTCTGGTGTAAACAATTGCACAGCAATGAGCAGAGTTTCCCCCTGCTAGGACCCTCAGCAATTGGGTGTGGGAAACCTGGCGATAAGGGTGGGTTCACATTGAGGAATCCGCACGGAGAAGTTCTGGCGGATTCCGTCGCTCATCCTCGCTCGCAGCCGCACACATCTCCACCTGTGCCATAGACTCAATTCTAAGGGAGGGCAGATTCTGCTGTCTGCCCGTAGAATTGGCATGTCAATTCTTTCGGCAGGCAGCAGAATTTGCCCGCCCATAGAATTGAGTCTATGGCACAGGTGGAGATAGGATGAGTGACGGAATCCGCCAGAACTTCTCTGTATGGATTCCTCAATGTGAACCCACCCTTATCGCCAGGTTTCCCCCACACCCAACTGCTGAGGGCCCTAGCAGGGGGAAACTCTGCTCATTGCTGAGCAATTGTCTACACCAGAGAACCTGTTTAAATTGGGGATTGGCTGTGTTCTCTAGGATTTATACAGAGCAATGACAACCCTTTAATAAACTGAAGCTGACCTGGTGATCAGCTGATTGCTTGGCTTCTGTTGCAGGGATGATCTGTTTAATCTGGTAATACATTCCTTCTATAGCGGCCAACAAGTATTACATGCTTTTATTCATATTGTCATTCACTTCCAAGAGGCAGGATTTTGCGGAATACTGTATGTGATAACCAGGAAATATATATATATATTTTTAAGGGAATGTATCACCTAGATTTTTTTTTCTACTGATCAGAGCTGGATACTGAATAATGTTCTTTGTTTCTAATCTGTTATTTTCTGGTTGTTATTTTTTTTAATTAAAATGTGTATACACCATAAGGCTATGTTGACACAATGTATTTTTTCGTATTTCTATGGCCGTTGTTGCCAACTGCAACAACGGTCGTTGTTAACACGAGAAAATACGTTGCCCGGCTGTCTATGGGATCCCGGCCGGAGCGTATACATATAGCGGCGCCGCAAACAACTGATATGTTAGTTTTTTGCGGCCGCTATTCAGTGAATAGTGGCCGCAGAAAGTCCTGTCAGTGCACACTATGGAGCGAGCAGCTGCGGCCGCAAGCTTCATAGTGTGCTGTGGGGAGTTCTGATGTGGGAGACGCTGATGCGCCCGCATCAGAACTCTGCGGCGGGAAAGATCATTTGGACGGTACTGCAGTACCGGCTGGGATGATCTTTTCAGAGATCGGCCGCTCTGTGACCCAGCTGGGTCAAGGAAAAGTGTCTTACGCCATGTGATTATGGCCTTATATGGGCTGCCATCTTGCCTGAGCTGTTCCAACAGCATTAAGAAGTATGCTTTACAGCAAGCCCCATGAGAAAGACTTCTGAGCATGCTCAGTGACCTTTACAGAGGTCTTTCTACAGGGAGAGGGAGTTGTGAACAGTTATTGTGTGTACCTCTGTTATCTATATACTGGTGTCACCTGTCACTGTGCTTCTCTCTGTGTTATCTGTATACTGGTGTCACTGTATACTGGTGTCACTGTACTCCTAACTGTGATGATAAGAAGGAGACTGCTAGGAAATTATCTGTACTTAACAGGAAGTCTCAGCTTAGTTTTAGACCTAGTGAACTGATAGATTTCAGAATTATTTTGTAATAGATAATAAAGGGTCTTTAAAAATGTCTTTTAAAATGTGGTTGTGATGGTGCGATGTGGTGTGTTGGGTGCTGTAAGTCATATCATTTGTGCTATGTTCATATTTTATGGATTTTAGGAGTGTCTTAGGGCCCTATTTCATTATCGTTTGCATAATTGTTAACGATTAACGATCTCAAACGACCGCTATTGCGAAAGACCTGAAAACGTTCACTCATTTCCATGGAACGATAATCGTTACTTAGGATCGTAATTGCGATAGGTTTTTCTTCGCTATTGCGTTCATATCTATTGCGAACGACCGAACAATGTCTTATTCAATGCGAACGTTTTGCGAACGAGCAACGATAAAAATAGGTCCAGGTCTTATAAAGCGATCAACAATTTCTCGTTCGGTCGTTAATCGTTAACTGCATTTCAACCGAACGATTATTGTTTAGATTCGAACGATTTAACGATAATCTGAACGATAATCGTCCGGTGGAATAGGGCCCTTATACTCTATACTATTCTGTGTATTCCCTGTCTTGTCTAGACTCTTAACAACATTACAGGAAGGTGTGATAATTGAATTAGCTCATTGGCTATCTGCAGCCTGGAGGTGTCTATTCATGGTGTCCATTCATGACACCATATTTGCTCTCCAAATATTGGAGATCACCCCCTGCAGTGGCCTGATTGCTGAGGCTCCAGGCAGGCTAGAGGTAAATGCTTTGTGGGACACCAGCACCCCAGAGATTAGAAGCAATGGGAGACACTACCATATTGATCCCTAAGAGGAAAGGTGTGACCACATCTCCCGGGATATCTACTCTCTTGCTGGACTATTTAATGCTTTGTGTGGTGGAGTGTTGGCAAAAACTCCTACTAAATAGCACTAGATGAAGTCACAGATCCCAGTTACTGGTGTATTTATTGGGAATTTTACACAGTTTAGAGTTATTGTACAGTATAGTGTATATTGTACAGTTATTGCGCTGGGGACCCTTGGTGTCTCTGTCTGCCTTGGTTATTGGGGATTAGGGGAATACTCACTCCTCCAGTGGGCTAAAAAAAACAAGTTCTTTAACTTTTCTTAAACACGAAATTCGCATAACATGACATGTTCTGGACAAAGCAATGACGTGTTTTCAAGTTGCCCTTTGTAGAGCTAGTATTGTGCCACTGGTTCCGTACCATGTTGAACTTGCATGATTCTGACTACAAACCCTTTGTTGCCCACCCCCACCTGTTTGCCAGACCACTGACAAAGACCTTTGCCTCAATCTGGACTCCTGGTGCTTTGCATAGATATCTTTTGGCCCTCAAAGTCAGCTGTCTATACCAGGACCACTCCTGAAGGTAGTGACAGGATAGTCCCCTGCAGCGAAGGGTGAAAACAATGGGGGTATTTAGACAACGCCCTGGGGAGTGGCCAAAGTCAAACTGGTTAGGTGTCACATTCCTTCCACACCTGCTGTATCAGAATCATGGTAACCCAGTGACAATAGTAACGACTGTTCTGTAACTTTATGAAAGATTTAAAGGGATATTTCAGCCCTTGTGTAAAAAGTAATATGCTGTGGGGTGAATAAAAAAACATACTTAGAAAGCCCTGGTGCCGAGAACATTTGGATGTGTCTGTTCCCTTAATCTCTTCTTCCTGCTTCTGACACAAGGTTCTTGGGAGCCGGACGTACTACTGTCTCAGCCAGTGATTGGCTGACTTGGCAGGTTCTGCTTACAAACTCTCATCTTGGATGGATGCAGAGGAGGGCAACCATGGTCATTAAGGGAATAGGTAGGCTACAGAACCTAGACAGATGATCAAACTTGGGGTTATTTAGTTTATCCTTAGGGGCAATCTGAGCACAATGTACATATATACAGTATGAATGGACAGTATGATCTTTCTAGTGATCTTTTTACTCCCAGGCCTGTAACCATAACAAGGGGGAATCCTCTACTTCTAGAGGAAAAGGTTTCACCACCAGCACAGACTAAGACTCTTTACTGTAAGAGCAGTGAGACTATGGAAAACTCTGCCACATGATGTTGTCATGGCTGATTCACTAAATAAGTTCAAGGGAGGCCTAAATGCTTTTTCTCGAAAAATATAATATTAAAAGTTCTGGGCACTATATTTCATGTGATAGGATGCTGATCCAGGGATTTATTCTGATTGACATATTGGAGTCGAGAAGGAAGTAACTACTTTGCTACTTATAGCTCACACATGTCCAATATGTTCCCATCTTATCTAACCCTTTTCAACCTTTTTTACTCTTTCAAAAAATTGTTGTCACTTTGAGAAATCCTTTATTGAGAAATCAAAAAAAATTCCACTTGGGGATCTTTTAAACTAGATCTGTCTTGAGTTCTTGATGCGCTCAATAAACAATCTCTGTCACTGGAAACACAAAAGTCTTTATGAGAAAAGCTCTTGAGGATGCTCCGATACTCTTAGTTCTGTTCCAACAGTGTTGATTTCTGTTGCTCGCTCTATAGTGTGCTGTGGTGAGTTCTGATGCGGGCGTGCATGGATGTGCCGGCATCAGAACACTGCGGCCGAAAAGATCATCCAGCCACTACCGCATTCCCTACTCTAAATGCATTGCATTACACATCTGTTATGAAGACCGGTGCTCAACCATCAGCGGTGACCCAAGTAACATGCATCAGTGATATCTGTCACAGTTGCTTTTTCTGGGTTGCTGAAAAGCACTTTATCTGCTAGTTAACCATCAAAACCATCCACCTGGTAACATCTTAAGAAAACATTTTCTAGTGTTTTAACATAACTTGAAAGCTTGACATTTTCTCTACATATCGTGTGTAGCTCTGAAACTGCTAATCTCCATGATCCTACATGTCCAGCTGTGAAGATCAAATTACAGTCATTACGACTATTATGTGAATGACTTACAATTTCTACAAAGACTGTATACACGTTGCATAAAATCGGAAAGATCCCTCAGTGACAATACATTGGTCATAGATTGCCACCTGTGAGTCTTAATGCCCCAGGTTTGTTGCATGATGGACACTAGCAACACCCCACACACCCCATGCAGTTTTGGGCACAAAGTAAGGGTCCTATTCCACGGGCCAAGCAGGGCCCGATCAACAATGTAAATGAGCGCACATCTGCTAGATCAGAAGTTTACTGGGCCTATTCCATGACCCCGATGATCGTTAAGCGATGTCCTTGCTGCCCTCGTTTCATACATTACCTGTCCGGGCTGCAGGTCTTCTCCTTCTTCCTCCTGGTCCCGCGCCGCAGCAGCTTCAGAGCGGCTTGTCTGAACTGACAGACTGCTCATCCAATCACTGGCCGCGGCGGTTCCGGACAGTGATTGGCTAAACGGTCTGTCAGTTCAGACAGCCCCGCTCTGAAGCTGCTGCGGTGCGGGACCGGGAGGAAGAAGGAGAAGACCTGCAGCCCGGACAGGTAATGTATGGTGCTGCTGAAATCGTCGGTAGCCGCCGCGCACCGCTATTCCACCATAGCGATGCGCTGGTGGCGAACGATGATTTTAGGTCTGAACCTAAATAAATGATCAGCTGATGACACGACCATTGGCTGATCGTTCTCTCTATTCCATGGAGCGATAATCGGACGAATCAGGCAGATTCGGCCGGTTATCGCTTCTTGGAATAGGCCCCTAAGTGATACAGGAGAACTTCAGTCCCCTGAAGATTACAAACATTGGGGTTATTTCGTTTGGAAAAATACAATTTAGAGGGTCGCCTGATAAGTATGTGCAAATATATCAACAGTCAATACATCTGATCTGTCTAATGATCTAATAATACTCCTAGAAAGGATTCTTTACTGTAAGAGCAGTGAGTCAATGGCAGTGAGATTATGGATTCTTTACTGTAAAAGCAGTCAAACTATGAAATTGTCTACTGTAGAGATTTCATAGTCTCTGTGCTTATACCCACAGGATAGGTGATAAATGTCTAAATGGGGGTCTGACACTACCACCTGATTTAAATATTAGCGGAGGTCCCAGTAGTCAGACCGCACCGATCAGACACTGATCCTGCAGATAGGAAATACTTTATTATGTAAAAACCCCTCTAAGTAGTTCTTTAGTTGTGTGCAGAATCCAGATGATGTCAGGGATAGTATTAACAAAGTCTGAACCCTGGAGCTGTCATCTTTGTGTAATAGTTCTCACCTAAGAGACAATCTGATATTAAGTCCTGTTCCTCCCATGTGGAAATAATTACTCCAAGCAACATTATAATTTATTGGAGATTTATAGTGATGTGGCGGATTATATGAGCTTGTCAGAACAGCGGAACAATTCTGCCTTGTCATAAGCTTAGCACACGGCTGGAATGTTTATATAGTATGTGTTATCATGTGAATTCGTACAGAGGCAGAGGGAATATGCCCCAATACGCCATGTGATGGAGGTAGATGGGGCTTATATATATGAACAACTTTACCTAATTTTGCAAGCAAAAGCATGCCTTTTACATTAACAGACACACCTAAGAAGGTGCAGTGTTTAAGAAAGGGGAGGATAGAACTAAGATGCAATTTATAACATGGCTTAGAGTGTTTGTTAGCAGTGGATTTGGCCGCGCAGATACTGTACCTTGGCTCACACTTGTTTGTGAGCAAACAGATTTGGCAGTGGTTCTAAGCATGCTCATAGACTTTAATTACAGGACTAATACTTTACAGAAATAGATAGTTTAGACAATGGATAACAACCAATATGGCTGCCATACTCCTATCCATCCACTTCTCTAATATATTAATGCATAAGTAGGTGAATTAGCCATTGAAGACTAGGAAAGCTGGATGACAACTTCTACTGTAGTGCCATCGGTAGTAGTTGTCATCCCTCTTGACACCTTAGGACACAATGGAAAGCTGCTGCAAACAGAGTTTTCTGCCCACATGTGTGGAGAGTTGTTGGGACGGTATGTGTTTGGAGGAGTTGGCCCATATGTGTTGAGAGTTGTCGGACGGTATGTGTTGAGAGTTGTCGGACGGTATGTGTTGAGAGTTGTCGGACGGTATGTGTTGAGAGTTGTTTGCCCTTATGTGTTCAGTTGTTTGCCCATTTGTGTTGATAGTTGTTGGACGGTATGTGTTTGGAGTTGTTGGCCTGTATGTGTTGAGGGTTGTCTGCCCGTATGTGTTGAGGGTTGTCTGCCCGTATGTGTTGAGAGTTGTCGGACAGTATGTGTTGAGAGTTGTCGGACAGTATGTGTTGAGAGCTGTCGGACAGTATGTGTTTGGAGTTGTTGGCTCACATGTGTTGTTGGCCCAGTATGGGCTGGCTTCCATCATTCTACAGGCTGTCATAAGGCTGGAAGAGTTCTTGACAGAAGACTTGTCAAAATCCAGAGATAAGTGAAGATGAAGTAGGTGAGGTCTCAGCAGCACAACACAAATTCCAGCTAGGTCAAAAGATAGCCCAGATAGATTATACATCAAATAGGCTACAAGGCTAAAGGGCCAAGGCATCTATAACAAGATACCATACACCATATACAGAAGAATGGCATTAAAACAAATTCATTCCCCATACTGAGTTTTTCTTGGCCCAGCATATATATATATATATATATATATATATATATATATATATATATATATTTATATATATATATCAGTTAACTGAATATCTTCTTTTCCCCCCTTGTGTATTAACTATTGTAATCATCTGACTGTTGGCAGGGGCATTATCTCATAATGAAAAATAGAAATCATTTAAAAATACTTACTGAATGTGTAACTTGTTTATGGGATATAGGAATCAGGCAAGTGGATTTCAACTACCTGTTCCTTTTGCTTCCAGAAAGACAAGCCACTACCAAAGCAGTCTGGTAGCGGATTCAACCCCCCCCCTACACACAGTCACACACACACTCGCTACTGAAAACACTTGGCCAAATTGAGTGTGCATGTGTGTTGAGGGATTGGATAAAATAGCAGGGCATTCAACCTAAGGGTACGTCCACATTTAGCGGAACCCCCGCCTCCTGCTTCAGGGTCTCAATGTAACATGTTGCACGCCTCCGCTCTCCGCTCAATGCATTAACATGTCAACAGATTACATTGAGACACTGAAACAGGCGGGATTCAAGCGGAGTCCGTGGCAAGGGTTCTGCTTGGAATTTCCGCCTGTTTACCCTAATACCGCCTGGAGTGTATGACTTAATCTTTTAATTTGATAAACAGACCATACAATTGTTTTTCTCAAGTAGATTTTTTACCTACATAATCTCCAGGTATGCAATGACTTTACACCCCAGGTCATACTACACAGGATTAGGACTACACAGGAGTTCTTAAAGTGTACATGTCATATCAGGTGACTTTTCAGGATGAGCTGTCCTGTGTGTGTACAAGGAGCTGCAGGAACAAGTCGTAACCAGTAGCCAGCAAAAAGAATAAAGAATTTTTTTGTCTGATAAGATATATTACAAAGTTTCCTGTATTTTCTTGTACTATTGATCTACGCAATGTTTTCCTATTTAACGAGAACACCCCATTCCATTAAAATCATGGGGAAAAAAGTTATGATTTATAGTACAGTATAGCTATGTAGGACAGTAAAAATGGTCAAACGTGGACATTACCTTTAAGACTCGTTTACATGAGGAAATTATTATGCATATCTGAGAAAGCATAATGTCTGAAGGAAAAGGGGAAAAAACTGTAGAAATATATAGCGGTTTCTTATTTGTCATTACAGCATTAAAAGTCACTAGCTCAGGACTTAGCTGCTGTGGTGCGACTATGTAGATGTCTATGATATACAGTGTGCACCCCCAGCCTGCTTCTTTGTATTCAAAGGAGTCTGAGAAATTTAGATGTTAAGAAGTTACCTCTGGGTCGTGTGCATTTAGTGATCATGGCATAAAGGTTCCTGCTTGCTGGATCCATAGAAACCTTACATTAGGCAGAATACAGTAGCAGCTTTAGAGAGCTAACTGTTGTATATGTGACCACCAGCTACCAGTCTCATCCGTACACAGTAAGGGTTACAAGCCGCACTACAGTTATATCCTGAGGGTGAGCAAAGGAGCGACATACATGTAATACTCAGACAGCTGCCCTGCCCGGAATGTGCCGATAAATGTGTTTTCTGTAGACAATAGACATGGCAATGGTAACAATGAGCTGAAAGGGGATGGACACACATTAGCTCACATAGAAAAATGGAGTGTAAAGATCTGAGCGACTGTGACAAGGGACGCATAGTGATGTGTAGACAATGGGGTCAGACCATCTCTAGAACAGCCAGCCTGTGGGGTGTTACCGGTGTGTAGCGGTCAGTACCGACCAAAAGTGTCCAAGGAAGGATGAACAGAGACCGGGGAAGGGTCATGGGGCCAAAGGACCAAGGATGTGTGTGGGTGTAAAGGATAGCTTGTCTGGTCCTGTCTCACAGAAGAGCTGCTGTAGAGGAAACTGCTGAAAAGCTTCTGCTATCTATGATGAGGAGTAAGATCAGACAGAGATTGTTGTGTATGGGGCCCCGCAGAGCGATGAGAGCCTATGTGACCCCCCCATCCACCACCAAAGTGTCTACAATGGGCATTAGTACTGGAGCATGGAGCAATGGAAGTAGGTGTCTGATGGATCATGTTCTTCATCATTTGGACAGCAGGGTGAATATGCATCACTTACCTGGGAAAGACATAGGACCGTGATGCACTATGGGAAGATGACAAGCCGGTGAGAGAAGTGTTGGGTCTGTACAGGGTTCTCAGCTTCAGGATGGAAACAAGTGATCCTATTCACTGACAACAAGCAGAGAAAATGTTAAGAAATGGAAATCCAAAGTATAATAGAAAGTTGCAAAACTTTACTTTTTTAAATTCTAAAATTACTGACATTTTCAGACAAGTTAAAACATGAAAAACAGATCCTTTTGAAGGGTCATAGTGAAAATATGGTGCAAAACTTCTCTATGCCAAGATAACGCTTCAATACATAAAACTGCAATGCCCCTTTAACAAGAAGACCACTATTGGGACGTCGTCTGTGAGGGCTGTTCAGTCTTTACTCAGTATATTGTGTATGGCCGAATACATCTAATGATAGGAGCCTAGAGGTTCAGCATTCCTAGAGAATGTGGAGTGGTCATGTTAAAACTTCACCATCACGTGGATGCCGCCGGCAGTGAACCTCTGCTGTTGTATCATGTGTGTACAGTAAACTATAAGGGGATATATAGGAATTGACCAAAGCTGCTGCCTGGTGTTAATTCTACCAAGACAATAGTGCTATAGTATTTGACTTATACATGTTACATGATCTGGAGACATAGCTAGTGTCGCTGTTTGTAGCAAATTTACATTCAAGTGACATACAAATGTTACAAAACTACAATTTCCATCATGCCTGGACCAGTGGCAGACACAGACTGCATAGGGCCCTTGTACAACAAATTTTGCCTGCCCCCCCCCCCCATAAGCAAACCATGCCACCACATCCTTGGCTGCCCCTCATACACACTACCCATCCTGCCTGCCCCCCATACACACTACCCATCCTGGCTGTCACCCATCCCCATACACACTACCCATCCTGGCTGCCCCCATTCCCACACACTACTTATCCTGGCTGTCACCCATACACATTACCTATCCTGGCTGCCCCCCATACACACTACCCATCCTGGCTGTCACCCATCCCCACACACTACCCATCCTGGCTGCCCCCATTCCCACACACTACTTATCCTGGCTGTCACCCATACACTTTAAAGGGCTTTCTTCACAAACAATACTTTTTACCTATGTGCAGGATAGGTCATAAGTGCCTGATTGCTGGGGGTCCCACCACTTGCACGCCCACAGTCATGAGAACTGGGGGTCCAGTGTCCCCTGATTGAATGAAGATTCAGTCGGGCATGCATGCTACTACTTATTTTAGCACTATGCGTCTGATGACAAAGGTAAAGATAGGTACTTGGTGGTTTCTGGCAGCCCAATAGAAGTGCATGTAATTCATGATCATTGGAGGTTCCAACACTGTCACTACGCGATGAGACACTTATGACCTGTCAGTGGATATGGGATAAGTGTGAGAAAACCCTCTAAAGCTTCAAGGGCCTTTTACACGGGCTGATTATCGACCAGGAGTGTTGCAAGAAATGCTCTTGTGGCCAATAATTGTCTTGTGTGCCCATACACACTACCTATCCTGGCTGCCCCCATTCCCACACACTACTTATCCTGGCTGTCACCCATACACACTACCCATCCTGGCTGCCCCCATTCCCACACACTACTTATCCTGGCTGTCACCCATACACACTACCCATCCTGGCTGCCCCCCATACACACTACCCATCCTGGCTGCCCCCATTCCCACACACTACTTATCCTGGCTGTCACCCATACACATTACCTATCCTGGCTGCCCCCCATACACACTACCCATCCTGGCTGTCACCCATCCCCACACACACTACCCATCCTGGCTGCCCCCATTCCCACACACTACTTATCCTGGCTGTCACCCATACACACTACCCATCCTGGCTGCCCCCCATCCCCACACACAATACCCCACCTGACCCCCCAGTGGTCCTCCAGGTCATCAGGATGCCATGGACACCAATGTATCACCGCCAAGTAACACCCCGAGGCAGGGCCGGAATCGTGGCGCTGCTGTGGCCGGCCATGGCTCACATATCCAATGCAGTATGTGGGGCGGGCAGTGGCTGCTGGCATCTCAACGCTGGCAGGCAGTGGGTGGCAGGACATCTGATCACGCATCTGGTTAATGGGTGGATGGACAATATATCACCTATGCGGTGGGGTCCGGGGCAGTGGAGGGGTCCGCTAGACAGAGGCTCAGAGTCCGAGCCTGAAGGGCCCCTCTGTTGGCCTGGGCCCTTGTGCAGCTGAACAGGTTGCACAAGTGATATGTCTGCCACTGGCCTGGACAGCAAAAGCTAAAGTTTTGTCTGTCCAGACATGATGGGAATTGTAGTTTTACAACAGCTGGAGGGCCTGAATTTGACATCCCTGATGTAGGAATTTTATTATACAAGCTAAATAAGAAAAAGACAAAACAAAACCCTGTCCCATAAGGAAGTGGACTGTTCAGACTCTTACAATCTCTGTAGAAAGGAGGTGTTATTTCAGCATCATAAGGCAGTGATATTTCGCCACACTTTTTTTTTTTAGTATACCTGTAAGGTCCTGTTCACAATGAGCAAGAACATCGGAATTCCGCGGCGGAGCTCTCTGCCGCGGAATCCCGCCGTGCTCAGTGTGCTGCTTTGAGTGGATGAAAGGGCGTGCGCGTGTCCGCTTCCTCGCCTCTCCACTCAAAGAAATGACGTCACTTCTTTGAGCGGAGAGCGGCGGCAGCGGAGGAGCACACACCTTCTCATTCACTCAAAGGAGCACACTGAGCATGGCGGGATTCCGCGGCGGACCTCTTTGATGTTCTTGCTCAGTGTGAATGGGGCCTATAGTGATAAAAAAATTATCACAGTGCAGCACTGCGCACAATATTTTAAAAAAAATTTTCAAACTGGCATCTATTTGACAGTACGACGTGAATGTTGTCCATGTCCCTGACCATTCATAACATTGTATTAGGAGTCTCTAGCACTGGCAGCCAGCATGAGACCTAGTACTGTAGAATTGCATTATTCTGGGTGTTTTGCTGGCTATGGAAACAAAGCAGAAGACTCCCTCTCCTAAAATACATTTATGAACAACCTGGAGTGTGATCAGTGGCCACTTCATACAGGTATTTAGATGCCAATGTGAAAACTATTTTAGAAACCTCATTATTGTGCACAGTGCTGCCCTATTATAATTTTTATCATATAACTTTACAGGTACACTTTAAAGGGCTTTCCCCACAAACAATACTTTTTACCTATGTGCAGGATAGGTCATAAGTGCCTGATTGCTGGGAGTCCCACCACTTGCACGCCCACTGTCATGAGAACTGGGGGTCCAGTGTCCCCTGATTGAATGAAGATTCAGTCAGGCATGCATGCTACTACTTATTTTAGCACTATGCGTCTGATGACAAAGGTAAAGAGAGGTACTTGGTGGTTTCTGGCAGCCCAATAGAAGTGCATGTAATTCATGATCATTGGAGGTTCCAACACTGTCACTACGCGATGAGACACTTATGACCTGTCAGTGGATATGGGATAAGTGTGAGAAAACCCTCTAAAGCTTCAAGGGCCTTTTACACGGGCTGATTATCGACCAGGAGTGTTGCAAGAAATGCTCTTGTGGCCAATAATTGTCCCATGTAAAAGTGACACCGATCAGCTAAGGACCGGGAAAACGATTCAGGTGATTGTGGGTTTGAAACCTGCTTCAGAATTTCTCATTGGCTGCACTGTGTAAACAGGGGATGTGAGGCCAATAACGATAAAGGCAAACTGACAGCACAGATATACATATATCCATACTGTTAATTTCACGATCACAAATCAGTGCATACTTACTGTACCTAATGAGCTGCTGCTGTATTCTGATCTGGAAACTGACAGCTCAGATATATGTATATCCATGCTATCCCTTTCCATGGCTGCACCAACAATACATGGATCGATCGTGCGGCCCAGCCACTTCATTTCTCATGCCATGTAAAAGCACTGCAAACGAGTGCCGAGCTCCCTGATCGGCACTTATTTACGTCTGCCCATGGCCGAGAAATTGTGTAATGTAAAAGAACCCTTACTTGCATCAGTTCTCATTTCTGAGACCCAGAACAATCCAGGGGGCTGAGTGACAATGCACTCTCCACTCCCTGCCTGGTGGCGACATCCAGCAACTTGGATTTGATTGACAGCTGGGAAGAGAAGCGTGTTACCACACACTCTCCCCGGCTGTATCTCTGGATCACAGTCATTCTCAGGGATGAGACCTAGTGCAATCAGTAACTTTTGATATCTGAAGAGATGTCAAAAGTTACTGAATTTGGCATCTTCTACAAATTACACTTTTTTTGAACATCTATGCCCTTATTCAGACATAAATTTCTTGGTACATATAAAACAGCAGCAAAATATCCATCCTCAGTATCACAGGGTAATAGCTCATTTACTAGTCCCTCAGTTATTTTTCTTCTCCACCAACATGCTCTTTTAATGGGGACAGTATTTAGTCACTTTCCGTATCTGCCAGTTCTCTGTATCTCTTTACAAGCACTGCGCTGTTTACTCACCTTTATACACCGGCTGAATTTATAGATATACTTATAAACTTCATGGCTTACAAATTGGACTTGATGAAATGTTTATAAGACGTTGTGCGTGGAGTTTTAGCACAGAATTATGAGAACAGGACTGGAGTTTCTCTTCTATTTATTTATCGTCTACAAGTTTATGCTGGAATCTGTTTGATTTGCCCATCCATATGTAAATATTGGCACTGATATGCGCTTACCTTCACAAACTGTTATTATGTTACAGTAAGTAAGCTACTCGCTTATTGACTTGGGCAATGTTCCACATGAGCCGTTCTTCTTACTAAAATCAGACAAAGTAGCAAAGCGTCTAATACCTTGTATGTGTATCAGAGTGCAACTAAAGACTGACCATTAACTTTAATAGACTAAACATAGACCTTGGATGTACCATATACCTCTGACATATGCAGTGTAAACCCACCTTAAATCCCCTATCACACGGGACGATGCAAAGAAGCAAAACGAGCACTGGTAGCGCTCGCTTGCTCCTACTTCCCCGCTTGCTGCCGGCGCTATTATGCGTATCAGCAGCGAGCGGGTAAGAGCCGGGGAGGCCGTGGGGAGCTGCAGGGGGTGATCGTCCAGGCAGCCCATAGAAGATAGAACCGGTCTGCTGCCGCCACTCCTATTCCACGGAGCTACAGCAGCAGATCATTGCTATCTTAGTCATTTGTCTTTGAACATGTTTATGTCGGCTGATTGTTGTCTTCTACTACACAAGACGATTATCGGCCGTAACGGCCGATAATCGTTTCGTGTAATAGGGCCTTAACTCAGGTCATACTTCTGCTCTTAACCTCTCAACACTGATGGATGGACATAGGTGTAAAGCTCTTGTGTCATAATGCAGAATTTGTCCACCTACCGTAGTTTTAATACTGTCATCGTCCTATATGGCAGAGAGGATTATGGGAAGCCTCTATACACTAAAGATAAAATTAGTTCCAGAGCCTTACGACTACACTAGATGCATTTGTGGTCTGTAACCATGGAGACACATAGGAGCTGTAGACTCAAAACTGTAAAATACAGTTTCATCAAACTTATTTTGAGACTCATTGTGCTTTACGTGGCTTTTATTTTACTTCGCAAGTTTTCCAATTTCTCTTCCACCATTTGTGTGCCTGGTTCACTCCAGCACTAGGAAAGCATTGGCACAGTTGCACAGTGCGCATCCCACACTTCTCATACCATTGTCTAGAACCTTTAAGCGTGCATCAGTCATTCACCATAATGCAGATTGTTGCAGGTTTGATTTTTCTCCTTTACCCCCTCTATAAATAAACATGTCTTTCCAGAGAAGGCGTCCATTGTTGACTCTTTGCTCCAGTGTGATTCCAGGGAAAGGTGGGTCCTATTAAGAGGATTATACTCAATTATATTTATGTGTTGTGTCTGACATCCCTTTGCGCCCTATCTACTATTATATGCTGGAGGCGATTATAATGTGCTGTATACAAGACCATCCTCTAAACTGGAAAGACCATTGGGATTAGCTAAATTTTATGAAATATAAAAGGCAGTGAATGAAAGATGCAGATTAAGTTCTCAAGTGAGGCGGACATAATGATCGATTTGCGGGGATGTAAATCTTAGGTACACTACGCCCATCTGCACGGCTAATCCTGCTATTAGACGAGAAATTCAAGAAACGATTTGCCCCCGGGTGGTATAGAACATACTGTCATGTTTCCTATGGTTCCTTACGAGGCTGCAGAAGCCATCAACACAGTTGTAATTGTGGGTTTGCGTCCTATTAACCATAACTCATAAACAAGGATAGGTCTTTACATATCTATGTCCGATACTAAGAAAGACATCAAAGGATGGCAGGGCCCCACAGGGCCCTGATACAATGTTGGTCATAACCTTGAGCACTAAACTTTGTAGTCAGCCTGAGCCAGCCAAAAATGTGCTTAAGTTCCAAAGTCATTGAGTCATAGAGAAAACGAGATTTATGTTTTACCTTCAAGACTGGGTGTAAAATAGAAACAGTGCTGTAACTATGCTGTCTGGTCACTAGACTGGGCCTCCCCTACAGCAGTCGCCTTTCCTGGGTCCTAAGCATGACTCAGAATACTCAGATACCCCCAGGACCTTAATAGCACACCTTCAGTAACTGACGGCCAAATGATTGTCCTGCCGCCAGTTATTTCCCCTGTCTGGCCCCATACACAGTGTCGAGGTGCCTTCCCAAAGAAGGCCTACTGTTGTTGGCTGTCTCCTAATTGAGTTGGAGAATGGGTCCGGATCCCCTCTCCCACACCATGCACTTAGAATGAAGACACAGACAACGTATCTTGCAAACAAGTCCGGTGTGTCCTGCTATCTCTGAGAACCCACCTTTATTTATACAGAAAAAAACCAATGGATATGAATGTAAAATGCAAAGTCATACACTATGCAAGTCATCAACTTCAAAGAACGGATAACTACAGATATGTTTTGACAGATATGGACATACAGTAAGATTAAATGTTCAATTAAAAATTGTTTACATAAGGATGTTGATATTAAAAAATTGTTTACATAAGGATGTTGATACATGAACATTTTGTTATCTGCTTACAAAAATGTGAATAATAAAATAACATTAATTATCTGCTAAAAACAGGTGGTGGACCAGCTTTATGGCCTTGAACAGGATTCAGTTCAAAAATAGGAAAGTTCATCAGAAAAGAGTTTATTTTTCTTCTATTAAAAGAGTTTATTTTTCTTCAAACTTTGGATGGATTAACTCATTCCTCTCATTCCCCCCTTTTTGGCGATGATGAAGAAATCTGGGTCCTGGACAGGATTAAATCCCAATATGTACCCTAAACACTCTCTGACCGGCGAGGGTTGCCAGGGTGCGGATGCTTCTGGGTCCAACACCATCACCTAGAGCCACATGGGCATATCCTCCTCCAAGAAATTTCCTCATCATAACGCCAATCTAGAAGGAAAAGAAATAAACATCATTACTTATAGAGTATAAGATTTAGTCTTTGTAACTTGCTGACAACAACAGCATAATCCTTTGATTACACAATAGACCAATAAAAGAAACAACATCAAGAAATTCTTCAAATGGGACAGGAATAGCTAGATAAGCAAGAGAAGATGCGGTTACTGGGGAGTGGGTACATATCCAACAGTCAGATACATTTAGTTCCATGTTAAGTAATTTGTGATGTGTTAGTAACATGTTTTCTCGAGACTCAGATTTTTTTAACAAGGATACACTTGACCCAGTTAGGATCAAAATCATGATGCAAGTTTGCAATGGCTGGCATGGATCCATGTCTCCTTTCCTTCCAACTTGACAGATGTAGGCGTTGTCAGAAGCACTTGGAATGGACCATCAAATCTGGGCTCAAGACTTTTTCGAGTATGCTTCTTTACATAGACAAGATCACCAGGTTGTAATTTATGGCTTCCAGTATCAGCCTCAGGGTCTGGAAGGGAAGAGAAAACTCGAGAATGGTTATTATTTAGTTGCTTTTGCAAACTGATAACATATGCAGATAGGTTATCGCAATTCATTTCCAACTGCTGTGGTAGATAACACCCCAACTGCGGTGCCCGCCCGAACAATATTTCGTATGGAGAGAGTTTAGTCTTGCCCTGAGGGGCTGTTCTCACTGAATACAAAGCAATTGGTAAGCACTGTGGCCATGGTTTATGTGTCTCTTGCATTGTTTTTTGTATTTTCAGCTTAAGGGTACCATTCAGCCTTTCCACCTTTCCTGAGGCCTGTGGCCTGTAGGGGGTGTGTAGTGCTGAGTCTATACCCAAAGCTTGACACACATTTTGGAACACTTGACCAGTAAAGTGCGTTCCTCGATCTGATTCAATGACTTCTGGTAGGCCAAATCTTGGAACCAGTTCCATAGCAATCTTAGCTGCTGTATTTCTGGCATTGGCTGACTTTACCGGATATGCCTCTGGCCATCCAGAAAAGAGATCCACACAGACAAGTACATACTCATGTGGACCAGACTTTGGCATCTGGATGTAGTCAATTTGAAGTCTCTGAAAGGGATAATAAGCCCTTGGTAAATGTTTTTGTGGGACTTTTACTGTCTGTCCAGGGTTATTGGCCTGGCAAATGTGACATACCCTTAGGCGTTCATTCACATAATGCCTGAATCCTGGTGCATACCAGAATTTTCTGCTTTGTTGCAACATCACATTTGCACTGACATGGCTAGGTAGATGTAAGGCTGAGTAAAGGGTTGGAAACCAGGCTTTTGGCAAAACTGGTAACCCTTCAATATGCCATATTCCATCCACCAACACCCCTTTTCTTGTGCATTCATCAAGCTCTTCCTCAGTCATAGACTGAATGACTTTTTGTAATTCTGTTTGTTCACTCACAGTATCCACTTCTTCATCAGGTTCTAGTGGAAGAAGAGCTCCTTTCTTTGCAGTTTTGTCGGCCAAATCATTCCCTCTGGCCTCCTTGGTATCTGCTCGTGTGTGAGCAGCCACTTTTATCACTGCAAGATCTCTGGTTTTTGCAGCTATCTCTATGAGTTCTTTGATCAGAGTCCCATGCTTAATAGGGTTTCCTGCTGCAGTCAGAAACCCTCTTACTGCCCAAATGTGGCCTGAGTCATGGATTACGCCATGTGCGTATGCTGAATCAGTGTAGATATTGGTGGCATCATCTCCTGCTTGTTCTATGGCCTTTTTCAGTGCTGTTAATTCTGCGACCTGGGCAGAACAGCTTGGCGGCAAAGGGCCACATATCACTGTCTCATGCAGGGTTACCACAGCATATCCAGTATGGAATTTGCCATGCTCATCAGCAAACCTGCTGCCATCAATGAAAAATTCATGCACAGGATTTGGCAATGGGATTCTTGAAATATTGTGAATGGGTTGTGACTCTGCTTCTATTAGTTCAGCACAGTCGTGTTCCATGATTTCAAGTGTTTCTTCACCATTGTCACTGTCCTTTTCCCCCCTGTCCAAATCTGTGAATATGAGAAGTTCAGCCAGATTTAGACTTGTGAGTTTTTGAAAGATGAAATTAGGAGGAAGGAGAAGTGCACATTGCATACGGACTTGTCTAGCCATTGACAGATGCTTAGTTTGGACCTGTGTTAGTATGGCATAGACGTCATGAGTAGTGAGAATGGTGGTAGGATAATCTAGAGATACATCTGATGCTTTATCCACAATGACTTGTACTGATATGACAGTCCTTAGGCAAGTGGGAGCTGCTTTGACCACTGAGTCCAATTTGACTGAATAGTACCCCAGAGGTCTATGTTTGCCATCATGTTTCTGAGTAAGGACTCCCAAAGCATACCCATCTATTTCTCTGATAAAGAGAAAGAAAGGATACTCGTAATTTGGCAAACTCAAGGCAGGGGCTCTCAACAATTCTTGCTTGAGATTTTGAAATGCAGCTGCTGCTTCTGCTGGAAATTTGAAAGGAATTTCTTTTGTGCAGTCATACAATGGTTGCATTAGTTTTGCAGCATTTGGTATCCACTGTCTACAGTAAGATACGAGTCCCAGAAAAGCACGAAGCTTCTTCACATTGGTTGGAGATTTAGCTTGCTGTACAGTTTGTATGCGACTTGGACTCAGATGTTTCTGGCCAGCTGATAGACAATGTCCCAGAAAAATGACCTTCTCTTGGACAAATTGTAATTTGTCTCTGGACACTTTGCAGTGTATTGTAACAAGGAAATTCAGTAATTCCATGCTTGTTTTTTCACAAACTTCTTTTGTTGGACAGCAAAGAAGTAAATCATCAACATATTGTAAGAGCACAGTCTCTGGTGGCAGCTGAAAGGCTTCTAGGACAGATGCCATTGCTGCAGAGTACAAAGTTGGCGAGTGAACCATTCCCTGTGGCAATCTCGTCCACGCATATTGGACACCCTTGTGTGTGAATGTGAACAGGTGATAACAATCAGGGTGCAATGGCACTGACCAGTAGGCATTGACTAAGTCAATGACAGTATAGTACTGTGTTCCAGATGGTATTTGATTGAGCAGCGTATGGGGATTTGGGACTACTGGAGTGAGGGGTTCCAGTATTGCATTTATGGCTCTTAGATCATGAACCATTCGGTAAACAGTTGGTTGTCCCTTGATGGTCTTCTTTTTAACAGGGAATAATGGAGTATTGGCTGCAGATTTTAATTTAATCAGTACCCCCCTTTGCAACAATGGTTCTATTTGCTCAGATAATGACTTTTCTTGAGCAGAGTTAAGAGGGTACTGTTGAAGTTGAGGCAGTGTGATATTTTCTTTCCATTTCACTTTTACTGGTGCTACTGGCATGTCTCCTACGTCAATTTTATCCTTAGCCCATAAAATGGGAGGTAAGGAATCAAGGAGTGTAGACTGAGAAGTAGCAGGAATGCTGTCATTCTGCTCTTCAAGGCTGAGTATTTGACACAGTGCCTCAGATTGTAGGTCTGAGGGAATTTTCAACATAACATTCCCATCTTCCATATATTGTATGTTCCCCTGCAGGCGGGACAAAAGATCAGCACCCAAAAGTGCCATTGTCCCAGATCCACCCACAAGAAATCTGGATACCAATATATGTGGACCTATTTTTGTTTTTAGTGGGTGGGTAAGAGAAATTTGTTGTAGGTGACCATCAAAGCCAACTACACTCACTGCATCATCTGATATATCATTGGGAGACAACTTATCAGAGGGTATCATTGATCTTGAGGCTCCTGAATCTACTAGAGCTTGGGTTTGAACTCCAGAGACTTGTATGGGTATTGTGACAAATGGTCCTCTAGTGTCTTTATCCTCTGCTGCATATAGTCATTGTTGTCTCTTTGGCTCTGACTCCTCCTTTTCTTCTTCTTTATTGTCCCGTTTTCTTTTCCTGCATTCCTTGATCACATGTCCTATCTTACCACAATAGTAGCAAGTGGGACCTCTCCGTGGTTTCTGGCCAGGTTGCTGTTCATTGGCCACAGCTACCACGACTCTTTTTTGTTTTCCTTCCTGCAAATCCAATTGGATTCCACATGCTTTTGTAACCATATCATCCACATTATCTGCCTGTCTCCACTCTGGGCAACATAATTTCAGTTTATCTGCAATTGGGTGTCTTAAACCATCTATGAAAGCTCTTGCTAGCAATCTTCTGACTGCTGCATCTTGTAGATCCAGTCCCTCATCTTGATATGACTGGTTTAGTCTGAAAGAATAATCAGTCACTGATTCCTGAGGACCTTGCATTACTGGTCCTGCGGATCCCTTTTGTCTCTGTTGCATTTGGCAAAAAGCATTTAAATGTGGCATAAACTGTTGTCCTGATGCCATTGACCTTATGTCATGAGGTGCACGATTGCCAATATGTGCCTGGAGTTGGGAAAATTGAACTGGGCTCATTTTCATTCTACAGAGATCCATCATGTCTATCCAAGCGGCTCTATATGTACCTTGAATTTGATCTAGGTACCTCCAAAAACTAACAGGAGCTATTCCAGGATTTGGTGCATTCTGCAACAGGGACATTTGATCCCCAGGTTGCCAGGGTTTATATTCATCAAATGCCCTTAGTTGGTAATCTCGTGGAGCATCAGGATTGGCAGGATCTATTGGTTCCTTAATAAATATCCTTCTCTCAATCACAGGGTGCAAAGCATCAGGATGAGGCTTGTGTGCCCCACATGCTAAGCAAGTGTCTTCCCAGTCTGGGTTTTGTTGACCACAGTTGAAACATACCCATCCCGGGGGTACGTGTACTGTTTTTGTGTAAGAAGGGGGGGGATTTGAGACTGAAGTAAGGCTCAGTCCCTTTTTGTTATCTCCCCTCTGGGTTATATCCCAGGTTCCCTCTTTCCAGTCATATATCCATTGTTGGCCTTTTGCCTGTTGAGATAGATCTTTCATATGGGTAACTGTCATTTCCCATCCATTATCAATTATTAATCCTCCCCTTTCTTCTTGGACTTTAGTCCAAGTATTGGGGTTAAAAACAGCATCATGTTGGATGTTAAAATATTTCAACATTGCTTTTGCCCTTTTTGCTTGTTCTTTGCCATATCGGCAGGTCACTATGTGGGTTGCAGAAACCCCTTTTGATTCTGTTTGTCCCATTTTATATTACTTCGTGATCGTATAACAGGAGGCACCCAGAATGATCAACTGATGATTTCCCTTCTTGTGTCCTGTACACTTATGACAGGAGGCACCCAGAATAATCAACTGATGATTTTCTTTCCTGTGTCCTGTACACTTATGACCACGGATCACTACCAAAAGCTGGGACTTAGAATATTCCACGGTTCAGGGCTTCCTTTTCTAATGTTGAAATATACTCTTGCTGCTATGTAGATTGCAAAACAAGTTACCCCAAGTATACAGAGGACATGGATTAGCATATTACAGATCTTTCCCTTGGAAACAACCAGACTACTGTCCAGCGTCCTTGTATAGTTAGGCTACTAGGCTCATTCCAAAGTGGTTTTAGCACTGGCACTGTTCCCACTGCACAACGCTCCGTGTTTATGAGGATCTGTGTGACAACCACGGCCGGGCCCTGAGTAACAGTTTTAGCCTGAATGAGCAATTCTTCGCCTACTATATACTATCCCTCACAGGTTAGGACAAACAAACATAGAACAGCCAACAAGAGGAGAACAGAGTTCAAATTAACACGCCTATCGTGAGTTCACTTTTGATAACTTACTCTGCAGAGGTAGGTAAGAAAGATGTGAAGGAGGAGAGCACAGAAAAGAGCAAACAAATTTTTTACTCTTACCTGGCCAGGTTTTGTGGTCTCCTTGTTCACCCCTCTCTCTCCTGGTACAGCAGTGCAGGTCATCCGATCTCCCGATGTAATGGGCGTGTCCCTGTTCGGGCGCCAATAATGTCGAGGTGCCTTCCCAAAGAAGGCCTACTGTTGTTGGCTGTCTCCTAATTGAGTTGGAGAATGGGTCCGGATCCCCTCTCCCACACCATGCACTTAGAATGAAGACACAGACAACGTATCTTGCAAACAAGTCTGGTGTATCCTGCTATCTCTGAGAACCCACCTTTATTTATACAGAAAAAAACCAATGGATATGAATGTAAAATGCAAAGTCATACACTATGCAAGTCATCAACTTCAAAGAACGGATAACTACAGATATGTTTTGACAGATATGGACATACAGTAAGATTAAATGTTCAATTAAAAATTGTTTACATAAGGATGTTGATATTAAAAAATTGTTTACATAAGGATGTTGATACATGAACATTTTGTTATCTGCTTACAAAAATGTGAATAATAAAATAACATTAATTATCTGCTATAAACAGGTGGTGGACCAGCTTTATGGCCTTGAACAGGATTCAGTTCAAAAATAGGAAAGTTCATCAGAAAAGAGTTTATTTTTCTTCTATTAAAAGAGTTTATTTTTCTTCAAACTTTGGATGGATTAACTCATTCCTCTCAACAGGAAAGTTCAGCATGGCAAAGTGTTCCTGTGTTCTCTATGGGAAGAGGAGGGTTGAACTGAAGCTAGAGAGCTCTGGCTGTGGCTTATCTCTCCCAGAGCAAAGGGATAGGGTGGTGATTTTCAATAATCTCTGACCCTTTTCTCCAATAACATACAGCATATACAGTAGAAACAAACAGGCAGTCTAAAAAACAAAAATATAAGTACAGACAGATAACAGGAACAAGAACAGTAAATCAGCAACAGATGACAGGAACTGAAGATGATTTAGGCTGGGTTCACACTACGTATATTTCAGTCAGTATTGTCGTCCTCATATTGCAACCAAAACCAGGAGTGGATTAAAAACACAGAAAGGATCTGTTCACACAATGTTGAAATTGAGTGGATGGCCGCCATTTAACAGTAAATAACTGCCATTATTTCAATATAACAGCTGTTGTTTTAAAATAACAGCAAATATTTGCCATTAAATGGCGGCCACCCACTCAATTTCAACATCGTGTGAACAGATCCTTTCTGTGTTTTCAATGCACTCCTGGTTTTGGTTGCAATATGAGGACCACAATACTGACTGAAATATACGTAGTGTGAACCCAGCCTTAATGGGGATGACAAGGCAATGATAATGGTGACAGAAATGAAGCAGAGACAAATAGGAACAAATACTGGCTGCAGCTAGCTGTCCCCAAACTTTCCCCAGATGCATTCTCTGAACTTTAACCTATCACCAGACAATTATCCTCCACTGTCTCTGCAAAGTGTCTATGGAGACCTCGGACTACCTTGCAAATAGGCACTAGGGACCAAAGAAACAAGAGTAAAACCTAAATCACAGAAACTTGCAACAATACAAACTGAACAAAACACCAACAACTTCTAAATACAAACACACAACACAAAGAAGAAGAGATAACTAAAGTACAGTTGTAACCGCCACCAAGTTTTCCACTTTGTTAAAAAGGCCATAGCGCTTGCATTTTTTCACTTTGAGACCTACGTGAGCCCTTATTTTTTGCGAAACCAATTGTACTTTGCAATGACAGGCATTATGTTTCCAGAAAATATGCTGCAAAACCGTACAAAAATCGTTTGCGCATTTACGCCGTTCGCCCTATGGTAAAACTGACATGTTATCTATGTTCCTCACATCAGTACAATTACAACGATATGTAACTTGTATAACTTTTATTTTATTTGACGGCTTTTAAAAAATGAAAATCTTTTTAAAAAGAACTAAATGTGTTTAAAATTGCTCTATTCCTGGCAGAGAATTTTTGGTGTTGTCCATAGTGAGTGACTCTGCATTTAGTATGGGGGACTGATGACAGACGTGACATCACCCTGCAATGGTCTACCACACAGTGGCCTTCTCTACAGCCTGTGCAGAGTGTTCATACGCTTGTTTGCCTTGTGTTAGCACCCAGAGTACACACCAATCCAGACTTTCCTAGTTAAACATATATATTACCTGTAAAAGGAATCACAGACATGTACATTGTTATAGGCAAATACTGTATGGACTGAGGTCACCGTGCGGCTCATTTCTCTTGTATTGTGTAACATTTTGTATTGATTTAGTCAAATGTGGGTGACACAAAGAGGTGTATCAGCATGTACCGTAACATAGAGGCATATCAGTATGCACCTGATGAAACTTATGTCCTGGTAGACACTTTATCACTGAGCTATTCTCTTCTATAGGCATTGCATACAGGGTGGAATATCTATGTAATATGGAGTCATTCCGAGGCAACATAGCATGCAATGCAATATATACCCTTCCCCTTATTACCCCAGGCCTACCTCTACAACCAACCCTTGTTATAACCTAGATATGGCCATGCCATTGGCTGACCACTTGTTCGACTGATGTCAGTTGTTCCCACTTTCCCTATAAATTTGCACACTTAATGGTGCGTTTACACAGACAGATTTATCTGACAGATTTTAAAGCCAAAGCCAGGAACAGACTAAACAGAGAACAGGTCATAAAAGAAAGACTGAGATTTCGCCTCTTTTCAAATCCATTCCTGACTTTGGCTTAAAAAATCTGTCAGATAAATCTGTCTGTGTAAACGCACCATAAGGCCCTATTTCACTAATCGATTATGGGCCGTATTTAAACGATAATAGCTTTGTGTAATAGGTCGGCGCTCACTTGCTTCAGCTGATCTCCCTATGTAATAGGGGCTTTAGAATGTATGCTGAATGGAGGTGATAGTGGTGTTGGGGTATCTGCTGACAGACTCCTCTAGCAGAGGCTTAGGCCCTATTCCACCAACAGATCTGACGAGAGATTATCTGCCAAAGATTTAAAGCCAAACCCAGGAACAGACTATAATCAGGTCATAAGGAACAGGTCATAAAGGAAAGACTGGATTTCTCTTTTCAAATCCACTCCTGGGTTTGGCTTCAAATCTTTGGCAGATAATCTGTCATCAGATCTGTTGGTGGAATAGGGCCCTTAAGAATTGGACATGTCCAACAACCTCATCCATCTTTCCTCTGGTATCTGCCATATGGAGAGACCCCCCCCCCCATACAGATTATATGGTCACCCATTCCTGATTAAATCTGTGTTGTTGTTTTTTATTGATTGCAGCCAGATACTGTAACAATTTATTTTTTTTTCTAATCGGTTTCTATTTTCAGATTATCTTTTTTTAATTTTTAATTTAATTTGATATCTTTACATTATCATGTGGGCAGCCATCTTGCCTGAGCAGTTAGTGATATGCTTTACAGAAAGCTCCATGGCCGTAAAGAATAACAGACAGGACCTGTCCTATTGACATAATTAGGTAACATTACTGGGCATACTCTATGACCTTTTAAGAGGTTATTGCGCCGGGAAGGAGAGGCTGAGCTGTGAGCTTTATCTATTGTCTTTTCTATCTACTAGCATCACCTGTTGCTGTTATACTGTACAGATCATTTTTCAGTGGTTCCCACCTTATCATTACAGACAGAGCAGGAAGTCTCAGCTTAGCTTTAGGCCAAGTGGTGAGAATGAAAACTGCAAGATTTCAGAATGCTGTCCTACTATCCTACCTAATCTACTACTTATGTTACTGTGCCACCTGGCTGCTATACGCCACTGCTGAGCTCATAAAGAAGTGGAGGCTGATGTATGCTGGGCAGTTGTATAGTATATAGCCACCACTCTCTCTATCTAGGGTTCTTGTGTATATTGAGTGGCTGTTGCCTGCAGGGGTGTATACGGGTTGCTGACTGCTGCCATTGTAGTGCAGTTATTGCTGTGACCCTCTGACCTCCATGTCCTGGCGCAGGTTACTGCTTGTGCCATAAAATGCTATATCCTTATTATTACATAGGAAAACATGTGTATTCCCACAAATACACATGCCTGGGATATCCTAAGTGGCTGGTGTCCACTCCCTATTGGCACTGTATAGCGGGATGACCTTGTTCTTTCTGCTTCTTTGGGGCTAGCACAGTGAGATCCCTACTGTGACTCAATGAGGAGTCTCAGCAGGCAGTGATCCGGAGAGGGAATGTCTTTGTTGTTAATCTATTCTAGCTTTTATCTTTGAGAATAATAAAGGAGCAGAAAGCCTTGGGATAGTAAAGAGAACAGTCTGCGGAATAGGCTGGGAACCCTCCCTGGAGGGAGAATGCTGTTTACAGTACATTGACTAGACGTAAGAGAGGGAAGGAGCCAGACCTGCATACACCTTAGCTGTTGGCTGGATGCTTGTTCAGGATTCAGCCATTCTTACTGACTATCTTATACAATCAGTCCACTGCCAGGCACCTTTGGCAGTGGTTATCTCCTATGGGAGCTAGGCAAGGGTGGGAAACCTTCAGCCCTACAGCTATTGCAGAACTACAATTCCCATCATTGTAATTTTAATGGTAATTGTAGTTTTGGATTAGCTGGAGGGCCAGAGGTTCTCTTTTTCTGGAGTAATGACGGAGAATGTCCAAATCTTTTATCGTCCAACATTTGCTATTGGGGTAAGGTTGTCTATAGACTAGACAATTTTAAATGTGCCAGATACAGTATATTAATGTGGTGCAGGCTGTTTGATAAATCTGTTGCACTTAAAGGGTATGTTCACACTGAGCAACTGTGGCAGAATTCAGGCAAAGCAATAGCTGGTGTAAACTAAGAGTATGGGTACGTTCACACTGAGCAAGCTCTCCCATAGAGAAACAGTGTAATACTGTGGCAGGCGGGATTCCGCCACATTTAGAAACATAGAAACATAGAAGATTGTCGGCAGAAAAAGACCACTGGGTCCATTTA
Source organism: Dendropsophus ebraccatus (assembly GCF_027789765.1). NCBI lineage: Eukaryota > Metazoa > Chordata > Amphibia > Anura > Hylidae > Dendropsophus > Dendropsophus ebraccatus. The sequence continues at coordinate 50,114,326 of NC_091467.1, forward strand.
GTCTGCCCTTTTTAGTATTTTCTTTCTTATTATCTTAGGATAGATGTATGTTTATCCCAGGCATGTTTAAATTCTGTTATTGTGGATTTACCAACCACCTCTGCTGGAAGTTTGTTCCAGGTATCTACTACTCTTTTAGTAAAATAATATTTTCTCACATTGCTTCTGATCTTTCCCTCAACTAACCTCTCACTGTGTCCTCTTGTTCTTGAGCTCAGTTTTTTACTAAAAACACTTCCCTCCTGAACCTTATTTAGTCCTGTAACATACTTAAAAGGTTTCAATCATGTCCCCCCTTTCCCTTCTTTCTTCCAGACTATACAGATTCAACTCCTTAAGTCGTTCCTGATATGCTCAGTGTTGAACGTACCCAAAGACTGTCTACTCTTAGTTTACACCAGCTATTGCTTTGCTTGAAGTGTGCCAGAATTTTCAGCCAGATTTAGGTGTATTTTAGGCACAACTTAGGCCACACCCTTTTCGGTAACCAGGCCTGAAAACTGCTTAATGAATGGGGAGAAATGACCCATGTGCCACTTTTTAGACCAGAATTCTGGTGGTGACATATTAGTATATACTGTATTTGTCATTGTATCCTCTGATTGACACTAACTTCCGAGATCAAATGGATTGGGCTGTTGAAATTCCACATGCCTGACCCTTCTCACCCCTCACATCCACTGTCAGAGGGAATAGAGAGACTGCATACACACTAGAGGTTGGCCAGTCCAGATTTGTTTCAGAATTTTTTGCAATTATTCTATCCATCTCAATATCTTCATTCAGATGAACAAAATCTGCAACGAATCTGCCAGGTTAACACAATGTATTTTTTCAATTAATAACGGCCGTTGCAACACCGACTGCAATTTTTCAAAAAAATACATTGCATTGTTTTCTATGGAATCCCCTTTGGAGTGTATACTCTGTATACACTGTATACTGTGGCCTGTACACTGTGGCCAGACCTCCTAACCGCCCCGGATCCGGTCCGTCCCGGGGCGGTTAGGAGGTCCCGCTCCCCACCGCAATGCCTCCCGCCCCATAGGCGTACTGTCCTTAGATTTCAGTACGCCTGTGGGGCTGGGGGCAGTGTCGGTCCAGCCCCCGGCTGATACGCACTCTCTGGGGACGTCCCGTGGATTCCCCAGCAGAGCGCGCACCAAAGACCTCAGTGTACGCCGCCGTCCTGTACTTCCGGGTGCGCGCTCTGCTGTGGAATCCCCGTGACGTCCCCAGAGAGTGCGTATCAGCCGGGGGCTGGACCGACAGAAGAAAAGAAGAAGACAGCCGCAGCGGAGAGCAAGGTGCTAGGTGAGTTGTAGTTTTTTGTTTTTTTTTGTCTGGGGGCCATCTTTAAGGGGAGAGGGCACAGGGGGGCTATATACTACAGGGGGGACCTCACAGGGGGATATATACTACAGGAGGAGAGCACAGGGGGGGGGGCTACACTACTGGGGGGACCTCACAGGGGGCTATATACTACATGGGGGCTATATACTATTGGGAGAAGCTTACAGGAGGCTATATACTACAGGGGGAGAGCGCACGGGGGGCTATATACTACAGGGAGGAGCTCAAAGGGGGCTATATACTACAGGGGGAGAGCGCATGGGGGGTGGATATATACTACAGGGGAGAGCACAAGGGGGCTATATACTACTGGGGGGAGCTATATACTACTGGGGGGAGCTCATAGGGGGGCTATATACTACTGGGGGAGAGCCCACAGGGGGGCTATATACTACTGGGGGAGAGCGCACAGGGGGGCTATATACTACAGGGGGAGCAACAGGGGGCTATATACTACTTGGGGAGAGCGCACAGGGGGGCTATACACTACTGGGGGAGCAACAGGGGGGGCTATATACTACCAGGGCAATCACCCCCTTTGTACCTAATATCAAAGCGCTGGTGAGAGAGAAAAAATGCCAGTTTTCCCGCTAATAAGCAGCAATTCTGTATGTAAATAGTTTGTGAAAAAACACGTTTCCTACTGACGTTCAGCTCAGACCTTCACCTGACAATAGACCCCGGTAAGTGGACCTTCACTAAAAGTTGTTGAGTTCCCCTGGTGTATACAGTTAGGCTGGGATTCCATGCGGCCGCACAGAAAACTAATATGTCATTTTTGTGAGGCTGCTATTCATTGTATAGTGGCTGCACAGAACTGATAGTGCAGACAATGTAAAGTCCGGCTCCGGCTGTACTTTACATTGTCTGCAATTGCTAATTAGAAAGCGGGCACACCCGTATGCGCCCCCTGCATTCCAATACGAAAGAAATGAAGTTCATCCCGCCTGTACTGAAGTACGGGCCGGGTTAAACTTCACAAATGGCAGCCGTTCTGTGACATGGCCGTGTCACAGAACGGCCACTGTCATACATTGTGTAAACTTAGCCAAATACTGTATAGAAAGTGAATTATATGTTATTTTCATGTTATTGTTGTGGTGTTGTCCAAACAACATGGTGTCAGGGAGCTCCCTATATATTCCATAACTGCGGGGGCATTTGCCACTAGACTCACTGTCCCAACAGGGCTAACAGTGAGAAGCAGATAAAAATGGGTGTGCCACATGATATGAGAGAGTGTGTGAACTGCACGTGCAAGGGAAGTGTTGTGCCCTGCCAGCTAGAGAGCGAACTGTGCTGTTCACATGAAGGAGAATGAAGGTTGAAAGCTGGTTGCTATGAAGGACTGAGTGAGAGTGAGTGCTGAGACGTCGCCATAGCCAAGGGCAGCGTCCTAGAGAGTCTGCAGGTGTTTACAGCCGGAGGGGGCTAAGCTGGGTGAAACCGGCACAGGGGAGATCCTCATGTGTAGAGTGCTGTGTACATCAGAAAGAGAGAGAACAGCAGGAGCTTTGTGACCAAACAACCACCATCAGCGGTGTGTGAACAGTAACAAAAAAAACCACTTCAGCCTTCAGTAGAGTGAAGTTAATATTTAAAGGGGAATGCTAGAAAAATAAAGTTTTTTTTTTTTTTTTACATTTCTTTCATAAAGTTGTACAACTTTGTAATATAAGTTTAGAAAATACAATTTTTATGTTGTTTCTGTGTTTTCATTGACTGTCAGCAGTACTGTTAGATATTGCTTATGCTGCTGTAGTTATCTCCGCTCACCCTGCTTCTCTTTACATAGACAGTTTCCCCAATTCTAGTGTGTTTTCTAATGATAATATGTATTCTAATGCTAATAGGTATTAGAATAGACACTAGGGGAGGCTCAGTATCACTGCAGATACCAGGGGTTCTGAAGCCCTGCAGTTCAGGACGCAGCCACTGGAGGCAGCAGAGAGGCTGTGTCACCCCTGACAGCTGACAGTCAATGAAAACAATAAAAAATAATAATACTCCATGTTTAATTCCTTACTATTTGCATGATATCCATTTGCTGTCAGTGAATGAGAACATTTATATATATATACACAGTCCTGAGATCTAGATACAACTGTATCCAGTCTAGCCAATGCACTGTGAGCTAGTTTGCTACAATGTATCAGTCCAGGGTGTTCCGCACACACAATACAATTGAAGCCACAGATCAGTATGTCACATGGGGATGACACGGTGCTCAGGCCTATACTGACAGGTGCAGAACATGATAGAGAGGTCAATAGATGTCACTTTTCACCAAAATACCATAACATGACAGCAAACAAGTATTTCCGCTTTGTGTCATTGGGGTGTGACAGATCTTCTCCTGGGATTTTTAGTGTAACCTAGTAAGGAAATAATAGATGTATTCTCCTAAAAATGTGTATAGACAATGATCCTATTCACTTAAAGGGGTTCTCTGCTTTTTTCAATCCTTACTTGTTAGGAGAGTCCCTTCACAATTTTATTTCCCTGCAGCGCCACCACAGGGGAAATAAAGCATTACACGGAACTCATTCATATTAATGGTTAGCCTGTGTAATGCAAGACAGAACAGGTCCTCCGAGAGCAAGAATTTTTTTTTTAACAATATGAGACATCATGAAGGTCTGATATGGTCCTGGTGTTGTCACATGGTCTGTTTAGAAAAGAGTCAATATATCAGTACACAAGGAATCAGTTACCATTCAGGAGCCTTGGAAAGTTGTACAAAGAGACCTCTCTTGTGCTAACACAAGGGGACCAATTCCTAGAAAATATCATGCTCACGTCTGGAAGAAACCGGAATAAGCCTGTAATAAACATTCATGTATTCATGTAGATGCAGATAGGTCTATGCAGGATAATGGATTCATCTGACGAGTTTTCTTTAATTAATGTCTAATCTGATTCCGTTTTATTTTCAGGTGATCGCTTCCCTGGGAGAGCGGCCAAAGAAAGCGGTCCAGAGACGCCTACAGAGGGTATGTGGTCACATGGTGAATAAGTAACATACTGGGTGTGAGCAACAGGTTAATAACAGTTACAGCCCCACCTACATTAACCCATTAGGATAAGGTCACACCAGGCAACACTGGCTCAGCGGCAATCTAGCTGAAAACATGTGACCACTGCACAATTTTAACTCATATCTAATCTATCGAACCAGTGATTCTGACAGCACTCCCAAGAATAAACACAAAACATGCTATTTATTCTACGTAACATCCAACCAATAGGTGCAGCACAGCAAGCAATCTCCTATCTATCTATCTATCTATCTATCTATCTATCTCATATCTATTCTCCTTCCCAGGGTCGGGACAAAGGGTAGGCCTAGGGCGCCATGTCCTGCTGAATTACAGGGGGCGCAATGTAGCTGAAAGTAAAAATACCCCTTACCTGACCTCACACGCAGCAGCATCCCTTCCCCGATCTGCCCCGCAGCTGCTGAAGGCTCCAGCCCCACAGCGGCAGGCCCCTGCTCTCTTCCTCCTCTCTTCTTGGCTCGCTGAAGATAAGCTTCTCGTTAATGCCCCCCCCCCCCCCAACAGCGACAGAAGAGGAGACTGATCCTCGGCTCAGAGACATTCTCAGTGTTCTCCTCCCTTGCTACTGCTGTGTGGGTGAGTATGTGTGTGTGTGTTAGTGCTTATGTGTGGCTGAGGTAGGACAACAACTCCCAGCATGACCTGTGTGGCTGAGGTAGAACTACAGCTCCCAGCATGCTCCTGTGTGACAGAGTTAGAACTACAGTCCCCAGCATGTTCCTGTGTGGCTGAGGTAAAACTACAGCTCTCAGCATGTTCCTGTGTGACTGAGGTAAAACTACAACTCCCAGGATGTTCCTGTGTGGCAGAGGTAGAACTACAACTCCCAACACCGAACATGTTCCTGTGTGGCAGAGGTAGAACTACAGCTCCCAGCATTGTCCTTTGTGGCAGAGGTAGAACTACAACTCCCAGCATGTTCCTGTTTGGCAGAGGAAGAACTACAGCTCACAGCATGCACCTATGTGACTGAGGTAGAACAACAGCTCCCAGCATGTACCTGTGTGATAGAGGTAGAACTACAGCTCCCAGCATGCTCGTGTGGGGGGTAGGGGCGTGGGGAACCATTTGCCTTCTCTGCCTAGGGCACCAAAACTTCATGTCCCAACCCTGCTTCTTCCTATCTATCTATCTGAGCAGCACAACTGAAATATGATCCGTGGTGCCAGCAGAGAATCCAGACCAAGGATTAAGGTAGCTAGTCCAATAGTAAATATTCCACAGCACACAATATAAAGTGAAAAAAATCTTGTGTGTTTATTCCATCTTTAGTGCAGTAACAGAAAACGACATATGGCAAGATGCGACGTTTCGATGGCCTCCGCCATCGCTTGAAAATTATGGCGGAGGCCAGCGAAACGTTGAGGCTTGTCATATGTCATTTTCTGTTACTGCACTAAAGATGGAATAATTGCACAAGATTTTTTTCACTTTATATTGTGTGCTGTGGAATAATTACTATTGGACTATATCTATCTATCTATCTATCTATCTATCTATCTATCTATCTATCTATTATCTATCTCCTATCTATCTATCTCCTATCTATCTATCTATCTATCTATCTCCTATCTATCTACCATATCTATCTATCTATCTCCTATCTATCTATCTCCTATCTATCTATCTATCTATCTATCTATCTATCTCCTATCTGTCTATCTTTTTGCTGTTTGCACTTTCTTATAGTGTACACCGAGTGTATTAATGTTACATGGTACCATGTTGGGTACCTTTACCTTGTCTGCACTTAGTATTTTAGACTTTTTTCACAGATTATATGCTAATATGCAAATGTGGACGTATAAATTGCTCATGTTCACATGTTTTATGTTTGAGAAAGGCTCAGTGACGTTTAAATTTCCTTCATTATTGATTGAGAAGAACCTGGATCAAGTTTTTCTTTTTCACATGGTAGCACTGTTTATCTGTCTCTGTTTGTACTAGAATCGTAGCTTCTTTTTTTTATATAAATATATTTTTTATTTTTATACCAGAAAAATACTCCACAATACGATTAGCTTTCATATGTACAAGAGCCACAGCAGATCTGTCTTGTAGATCTCTCTGACTGTATATATTCACACATGGCAGTTCTGTTGTAGAACTTTCTGCATCTGAGCCCCCCTTATAATGGTCCTGGTGGGTTTCAGATATTTTCTGTGCACAGATTCTAGCTACAGACATAATGATGTATGATATTTAGCATGTGTTAATGGAGGTTAAAACAACTCTGTACCCACAATCTGCCCACCCAAACCGCTTGTACCGTCGGATAGGTGCTGTTAATCCAAGATGACGGGCACACGGCTGCAAGTTTAAAAGTTGTATTTAGGACAATAACTGCATCACCTGCCGAACGGACCCCAGCACAGATCTTTGATTAAAAGCAGCTATCTGAAGGTACAAGCGGTTGTGGAGGGGGGCAGATTGTGGGTACAGAGTCACTTTAATGATGTCCTGTGATCTATACCCATAGACAATACCTAGGAATGTGCAGCATTCTGGACATGTACTGGAAATGGTCAGAGAACTGCGAGTAAGCACCCCACCTAGTGTTTGTTTGTAGCATTGCAGAAGGAGGCAGTACACTCAGCGTAAGGCTGGGTTCACGCTAAGTATTTGCAATCAGTTTTTTTCATTCATTTTTGCAAAAAATAGATGAAAAAATAGATGGAAAAACAGATTGCAAAAACATAGTGTGAACCCAGCCTTAGTCATAAATATGAGCATGGAAATTCACCAATGTTATTCCTTCTATACAGAATGTAGATGATGTGTCAGACAGTCACCGTCCACTCAGACGTTCCAAGAGAAGATGGGTCCTGACCACCATAGTGCTGGATGAGAATGACCCAGGACCTTTCCCAAAATACGCTGGAGATGTAAGAATTGAACTAACTTTTCTGTGTCCCACAATAGACATATGAAAGATGCCATGTATATGCTCATATAAATATGTATATGTTGTCATGTGACTATATACTCCAGCTGAGTGTATTTTACCTGTAGATATCTGTATTCTGGAGGTCACACCATAGGAGACAATTTTGAAGCGTCTTTATTAGAACTGTGCCGTTCCTCAGTTATCCCTACTGTAAATTTGTGAATAAATTGACATGGGTGCTGCTTTCCCTTCGTCAATGGGTCCTGTCCCTAAAAACTTTTATGTTTTGCAAATTTACATCACCATTGCCGTTTTACTGTGTAAAACCGATGAATCTTTACTGCAAAAAATTGGTAGTATTGTGACTTATGTGCAATGTGTGAGAACAGCCCTATTCCACGGGTCGTTTAGAGGAGCAATATCGTTCGTATTCGGCCGATATCGACCGCTACGAACGATATTCGTCCCGTGGAATAGAGTGCAACGATCAGCCGACATCGTTCATGTCGGCTGATCGTTGCAGTCGCTTGTTTTTCAACATGTTGAAAAACAAGCGACTGATATAGCAGCGATCTGCTGCCGTCGCTCCGTTGAATAGGAGCATCGGCAGCAGGCGCTGCTGTATCCTATGGGCTGCCCGGACGATCAGCGATCCCCCGGGCAGCCCCCCCCAGCAGCTCCCCGCCGCCCCTCCCGCACTCACCCGCTCAATGACGCCGCGTTGAATAGCGGCGGCAGCGAGCGGGGAACGAGGAGCAAACGAGCGCTAATAGGAATAGGGGCATAAGGCCATGGAATAGGGGCATAAGGCCATGTTACACATTGCAAAGCAGAGACCATTCTGTGACACTGCCTTGTCACAGAACGTCCGCTGTCTGAGATGTTCAACCCGGCCCAGATTCCAAAGTGGTTAATGCAATTAGTCGCCGCTGTGATTAAACAACAGCCGTTGTTGCAAAGCTGCAATATTGGCCATTGTTTAATCCAAAAATACATTGTGTGAACAAGACCTAAAACTGCCCAATCAGTGCTGGTAAAGTATGGTAGTGACTAGTGGTCACTTTAGTTATACATTTCCAATAGGAACGATAGAGGAGTGGCACACTGCAGAATTTGGCAACTGGGTGCCATATCCTTGTCAATGGGGTGTGCCCCTCTAAAACTAGTCAGTGCTGACAGTATGAGGCTATGTAGAGATACATTCTCTAAGTTTGGTCATACAGTTCCAATAGGAAGAACAGAGGAGTTGCACAATGCAAAGTTCTAAAAATGCTTCAGAACTGTTATTATATAAGACATTGGCACAAGAGAGAAGAAAAATGGATAGTGGATACTAGTTTCATAACAATAAACGGCCTTAGCTTCTCAGATATGAGTTTACTCACTGTTTTTTCTTTCCCTGTGCATTATATAAGACATGTCAGAAGAGATGATATTCATGGCAATACCTAAAGCCACTAGTTACGAGTTGCTTCCCTTTATGTAACGTGATCCCCCATCACTTTTCCTTGATACTGCTGTTCTCTGTTTGCAGCTTTTCAATGACAGATCAATAAACCACTCCATCCGGTATCTGATCAGCGGGCCTGGAGTGGATGAAGCCCCAGAAATCGGCCTGTTTCAGATCAATGATGTCACCGGTCAGGTCTTTGTGAACCGCGCTATTGACAGGGAGGAAACATCCCTTTTTATTGTGAGTATGAGAAACATAACGTCTTACATGTCACACAATATACCGGCCTAAGGCTGTGCGCCATTATACAGCGAAATGTCACAATCCGAACAAAGGAGCATTCTCTCCAGTACAGACATGTTCTGTGTGTAACCTCAGAGTAGCCAGCTTGGTTAATAGATATACTCACAGGTGTCTCATATATTGTTAGTCAAGCATGCAAACATTGCAGGTTTTCTCACATATCCAGTGCGGTAGTGTAGTTGCACGTAGCGGTGCTCTTATTACTGAGAATCCGACAACCAGCCCATATAAAAATGTCTGCTATCCGCTCAGTTTCCCAACAGGTTTGCGGAATGGCGCCATGTACTGCAACTTGTTTATGGATTATAATCCACACACTGGGCTGCTCTCCATTACATGCTCCAAATTAATCACTGCTGTTTTTTTTTCTTTTGCATATAGATTCGCTTTGATGCTGCAGATAGAACAACTGGGAAAATTCTGGACAGGTCCCTTATATTTAATGTAGAAGTAAACGATATGAATGACAATGCCCCAGTGTTCGATAATAGCACATATAATGTTGTGGTGAAAGAAACTGGAAATCTAGGTAGGTTATAAAAGTAAGATGTGACAATGTCTTATATATCTTATGCGATGCCCTGGCCCCTGGGGGCCACTTCCGCAGTGCTGGTGTTATGAGCGGGCAATGACCGGGGCAGCTGCAGGGGTTATACTTGTCACGGTATAGGCCTGAGGGCGGCACAGCTGTATGGCCGGTCTGTGGAATCTGCGGGTGATGATGGGCATGCGATTCTTCGCTGCACCTAGTCAGGGCACCAGTTAGTGGACACCAATGCCAGGGTTCAGTAACAGCGGTTTTATTATAGATGAGGTAACTAGTAGCAACAGTTCTGTCCGGATGCACCCGGGTATATAGCAGGCTTTGACAAATAAGGCAGGAGTGGTGCTGCATAGGCTGTGAGAATACGTGCCGGATGATGGGAGTAGGAGTATGAGAGAAATAGCGGTGCTGGGTGGATTAGCTTGAGAATAATACTTGCTGTGAATCCTTGCAGCGATGAGGAGAAATAACGGAATGACACCCAGATGAGAGAAAAGAATCCGGTCACTTGAGCAGGCAGAAACAGCCGAAGACTGGAATATAGCAGCAGACTTAGTCACTCTTCTGTGGGAGAGGATAGAACCACACAACCTCCTTGCTTGGAAGCAGGGGGAAGACTAACTTGTCAGCAGGAAGTGGGAGGTCACATGGTTGCTCCTGGCCAGAGCTAGTCGGCCATTGGAGGAACCATGGTTACAGGTCACGTGATCAACAGCCTTGCATACCACTGTACACTGTAATACACAGGAACACATGAGAATACACATGAAAATGCACAATACCAGAGAATACTAGGGGAAAACCAGCAGCAGTTGCAGTGCAAACACTTACCAGAACAGGCATTGACACAGAAATAGAAATGACCATAATAGGAGTAGTAGTCTGCATGTTCTGGGACACTGCATACCTCCCTAGCAAATTTGAGCCGACCTCGGCGAATCTAGAAGGCAGCAAACATGAATAGACTGGACAATCAAACAACAGGAATGAATGATGAGAGTGAGTGTGATGAGGTGTGTGTTTCCCACGCCCAAGGCACAGGTGAGAAGAGAGAGAATGAGAAACCCTAGTGGCAGGACTTCTCCTAGGGGTGCCTAACGTACTCTGGCGACCAGGTAGCTAGTGCGTGAACCATCTGACGTGTAAGCCAGGACAACTTAACTGCTGGCGGGTGACCCTCAATATTCCAGCCAGTTAGACAGTAGGTTTTCTGTTAAATGTGTTACCCTACTGGAAAAAAAGAACTGTGAAGACCTGTGTACTACCTTGGCGTGTCTGAGTAGTGTCTTGGATACCTGGAAGAGAAAAGAACAAAATAATAAAAGCAAACATACATGGGGAGCTCCCTTTCATACCACTCAATCACACACACAAGCACTCCACAGACCAAACACACGAAAAGATATCCAAGGTGCGATATGTATGGACAAGTGTGAAGGGTAGGTATGACTATGTGTGATAACTACTGTGTTGGGACAAGACAGAGGCGAACAAATACTGGAAACAAAAGGAAGGGAAACACAACAGACAACAAATACTGCGAGGTCTTGAGGAGAACTGGCTCACATGAATCTGAATGAAAATCTGAGAGAAATCTGAATGAAAATTTGAGAAAAATCTGAATGAAAATCTGAGAAAAATCTGAATGAAAATCTGAGAAAAATCTACATACGAACTGGCTCAACTACATCTTTCCAGCTATAGATATGATAATAATACACAATACTGAGACTGGAGGAGAAAATACACTCCTACATAAACTGGACTTTCTCTGAGGTATATATGAACTGACTTCCCTTACTCAGAGGAGGAGCTATCTGACTTTGACACTGGAAAATATACTGTTTTACAAAAGAGGCACTCTACTCTGAGGCAATCTATGTAACCTTGTGCTTACTTAGAGGAGGAAATACAAAGACTTTGATAACACTGGAATGCAATAGTAGAAAAAGTACAATAATGAAATAAGTGCAATAATACCCTGTGTGGAACACACAATCACAGGAAAGTGCATTAGGAAGGAATGGGTTAAGTGTCTCTGTTAGGTAGAGTCTCTTTTAGGCAATTAGACATCGTCCATGTAAAAGGCTCTGGGACAGGCACTAGAGAACCTTTTGTTATTGTAAGTGTCCATCAGCTCATGGCTGGTTAGTACAGGGAACTTGGTCAGGAGGACCAGGCACGAACCTTAAACGTTGCATAGCAGGAACCTGAAACAAAACAGTCATATGAACAGTTACAGTGAGAACAGTTAGGATGGCCATGTCGGCCTAGCTTCCCAGAGAAGCTTACTCTTGCCCGGGGTGTGGAGGATCAGTCGGCTGCCAGATAGCAATCGTGGCTTCCCCATTGGCGGCCATGACCTCTGCCCGATGATGCTCCCAGAGGGCTTGGAGCTGGTGACGCCAGGCATGCAGAATGGCAGCCTTTTGGACCTCCTCTGGATCCGGGGTGCCCTCCGGGGACACTGGAGCAGTGTCCATCTCGTCTGGGGAGTCCTCCACGGCCTGGGTGAGCTGCGAGTCCGGAGGCTCTTCCTTGTAGCCGGAGAGACGGGAGAAGCCGATGAAGAACTGCACCCCTGTGGCAGCTGTGGGCATAGGAATAGTACCAGCGGGGCTGGAGTGACCGGGTCCCGGAGGAATGCTGGTCTCAGCTATGGTCCCCTCAGTCTGATCAGCAGAGGCCGGGATGAAGGCCCGGCGAAGACCTCTGTCGTCCGATGGGGCAGCGCCCCAGCTGGTGTCGCTGTAGGATGGGAGCGGTGCTAGCAGGCAGCCAGGATTGCTCCCCGGCAGCTCCGGTATCACTGGAGCTGCGGCTGCAGGCAAATGTTTCTCGGGGGCCGCCATCTTGTCACGCTCCAGCGTCTCTTTGAGGAGGAAGGAGGAGGAGCGAGAGGGCAGAAAGCTCGACTCCCCAATCTGCCCAGCAACTGTGACATCAGCGGCCTGATATAGCCAATCAGGGGAGGCAGCAGCAAAGTCTATGGCGCGGGGCGATTCCCACGCTTTGGCAGCATGGCGGTTAACCCCCTCCTCTCCGGGGTATGGTGCAGCCAGAAATTGAAGAGGACGGCGGCCATCTTGTGTACTGTTTAGGGCCCGAAACACTTCAATCACCCCCATAGTAATCGGCAAAGTCTCTAGGGGGTTTCAGTACAGTTCTGGGGGCACTGACAGTTGGCACAACACAGTCTGTATCCTGTTCGTGACGCCAAAAATGCGATGCCCTGGCCCCTGGGGGCCACTTCCGCAGTGCTGGTGTTATGAGCGGGCAATGACCGGGGCAGCTGCAGGGGTTATACTTGTCACGGTATAGGCCTGAGGGCGGCACAGCTGTATGGCCGGTCTGTGGAATCTGCGGGTGATGATGGGCATGCGATTCTTCGCTGCACCTAGTCAGGGCACCAGTTAGTGGACACCAATGCCAGGGTTCAGTAACAGCGGTTTTATTATAGATGAGGTAACTAGTAGCAACAGTTCTGTCCGGATGCACCCGGGTATATAGCAGGCTTTGACAAATAAGGCAGGAGTGGTGCTGCATAGGCTGTGAGAATACGTGCCGGATGATGGGAGTAGGAGTATGAGAGAAATAGCGGTGCTGGGTGGATTAGCTTGAGAATAATACTTGCTGTGAATCCTTGCAGCGATGAGGAGAAATAACGGAATGACACCCAGATGAGAGAAAAGAATCCGGTCACTTGAGCAGGCAGAAACAGCCGAAGACTGGAATATAGCAGCAGACTTAGTCACTCTTCTGTGGGAGAGGATAGAACCACACAACCTCCTTGCTTGGAAGCAGGGGGAAGACTAACTTGTCAGCAGGAAGTGGGAGGTCACATGGTTGCTCCTGGCCAGAGCTAGTCGGCCATTGGAGGAACCATGGTTACAGGTCACGTGATCAACAGCCTTGCATACCACTGTACACTGTAATACACAGGAACACATGAGAATACACATGAAAATGCACAATACCAGAGAATACTAGGGGAAAACCAGCAGCAGTTGCAGTGCAAACACTTACCAGAACAGGCATTGACACAGAAATAGAAATGACCATAATAGGAGTAGTAGTCTGCATGTTCTGGGACACTGCACTTATATATATATCTTAGGCATTTACTAGCTGCTCCCCCCATCATTCATGTACTTATGTCAGGATTCCCTGTATCATCTGTCATAGTAGTTACTGGCTATGATCCCAAACCCCATCCCACCCCCTCCACCAAATAAAAAAATATATATATATTTAATATCTTTTATTTCATAAACAAAAAACAAAATGACAAATCTGAATACCCCAGCAAGTAATGGATGAGGGGCCACCATTTTTGCAATGGGAAGGTCGTCATGTAATATATAAAAGAAGAGAATTGCTGCAATCAGATTAAAAAAATATCTCTTTTGGTTTAAATGTTATCATAAGTTAAAAAGTTGATAACTAGATTCAGAAACCTGGACAGCTCTGCAGTATATATATTCGCTGGAATACCCCTTTAATTTTTAGTGTTCATTCATGGACACTTTCAAACATTTCACTTTCCTGCCTATATTGGTCTTTATTATGAGAAGAAGCTAGCTATTTCCCCCTCCCTGGTGTCATCATCCATGCACCCTTTCCAGCATTCCCTGGTTCTTTCCTTTTTTTTTTACCTTAACAAAAGCAAACCCCTCCAGCTGCAGCAATATTCCTGTCTAATATACCACTGTATGAGGAGAAGCTAGCTACTTCCCCCCCTTATGGATGCCATGATTCCGACGCCATTCAAATGATTCAAAAACGCTGTCTTTCAGAGACAGCCCGAATCGCCAGTCTGGGTGGGTTTTGCAACTCAGTTCCATTGAAATCAATGGAGCTTAAATGCAAACCACACCTGAACTGGAGATGAGAGTTGTACTGTCTCTGGAAGAAAGTGGCCATGTTTTTCTAAAGCTGCATAACCCCGTTAATAAAACAAGACCCAAATTTTATATCTGAGACTTGTACAAACGCTTGATCAGACATACCAGATATTTCACACAGTGGTTCTACATGGTTTGCACTGCACATATGAGTAAGTCAAGCACATCACAGTAAGAGGGATTATGGGCAAGAGGGTTTTAACACTCTGGCTGACTAACAGCAGGAGAAGCCTAATGACCCTACGTGTGCTAAAATCTGACAGAAGGACTTGCCCATGGCCTGGGGTGCTGAGGTGGTGTTATGCAGCAGGTGGCTCTGGTGTTGTTACTGGAAGACTTGTCACAATGGCCAGGAGTGGTGATACTCACCCCAGACACAGGGGCACTGGAACTTGTAAGTGTAGCACTGGGTGTGGGGGCAGGTGCGATGACAAAATTAGGACAACACTTAACCGGGATTGAACTTTTTCTAAAACTTCTGTGAAATTCAGAGAACAATCAGAGCTTGACAGGTGCAGGTGACGTGCGGTAGCAGAGAAAGGTTTATGGGAAGTAAGACTTGACAGTAAAAAAGGTGTAGGGACCATCTTGGGGGCACCTTTTAAAAAATGCATAGTTAACCCTTCGCCTTCAGCTGTGTTCATACGAACAGTTTAGCTAGGGAAGAGTGAGACACCTAGTGGTGAAGTACAAACTACAGCTTGATCCCCTCTGTGTGACACCTAACAGAGATACTTTATAAAAACTTTGTGGACCACCCATACTGGGATATTACAGACTGCACACAGAGTATACAAACTATGTTATTTTACTAGGGTTAAGGCTATGTAATTCACTAATATTCTCTCTGTTTTTTTTGTAGATAATGCAATATGTCAAGTCACAGCAATAGACCACGACAAGCAAGATACCCCGAACTCCAAAGTTTCCTATTACTTTGTTAAGCAGATACCCGACATTCCTAATGTGAAATTTAGTATTGATCCCAACAACGGATTGGTTTTTGGAAAAGGCTGTTTAAATTATATGGTTCGTTGTCCTATTTATTTGACTTTGCTTTTTATTTAACATGTGGGTCTACTATTAGTTATACTCTGCCACAAGTGGGTTCTATTGTTCTTAAAGAAGCACTTCTGCAATTTTTTGTCTGCCCATATTATGCATACTCAATAACATTTTTCCTGCAGCGTCATCTTTTTCATCCCAGCTCCACTGCATCCATACATTTCATTACTGCTTCTGTGATCAGCTAATATCCTGACTATTTAGATCGGAAATTGTCCTCTTTTCCCTTTCAAATCTACTATCAATCCTATGATGCATCAACACAGCATCACATGGCAACTAGATTTAGTACCATCTGTGCCTGCTGGGAGACAGTGTGATAGTCTTCATCTCAATACATCTCTATATAAGCCTAGGGGACACAAAGACACATATCTTTTCCAGGGGGTCACCATGAGATCATATGACCCAACTTAGGGAAAGGATTCCGAGAAACTTTAGATTAAAAGGAACAATTAAATTACATAGTACTAGATGAAATATATATTCTGGCTAGCTGCATGCTGAATAAAAAAAATTGTGGGAGTGTTTCTTTATTGTGTTACCTCTGGCTCAAAAGGTAACTGATGTTTCTGGTTAGTGGGTCACTGTCTATGCAGGGAGCTACAGCATAGCCCTATTTACCCACTGAACATTGTACTGTTGGCATATAAGTTAATTTTCTGCCATTTGTTATTCAGACTGCAAACATGATCCGGCTGATTGTAGGGGCTCGTGATGCTGGAGTTAAACCCATGGCAAGCACGGCTACCATTAATATCCGTTTAGAGGATGGGAATAACAACATGCCTGTGTTCATCACCAACAAAGTAAGTACTAGTGTACTGTTTCTATTAACCCTTAGCTGCACCAAGACATAAAGTAACGTCTTTGTGCAGCACTGACGGTATAACGGGAGATTGGGATCTGACCTCCCGTTATAGCAGACAGCCCTCTGTTACTACATGTACAGTACAGACCAAACGTTTGGACACACCTTCTCATTCAAAGAGTTTTCTGTATTTTCATGACTATGAAAATTGTAGATTTACACTGAAGGCATCAAAACTATGAATTAACACATGTGGAATTAGATACTTAACAAAAAAGTGTGAAACAACTAAAAATATTTCTTATACTCTAGGTTCTTCAAAGTAGCCACCTTTTTCTTTTATTACTGCTTTGCACTCTTGGCATTCTCTTGATGAGCCTCAAGCTGTATTTACCTGAAATGGTCTTCCAACAGTCTTGAAGGAGTTCTCAGAGATGTTTAGCACTTGTTGGCCCTTTTGCCTTCACTCTGTGGTCCAGCTCACCCCAAACCATCTCGTAGCCCCCCATCACTTTCCTTCTTGGTCAAATAGCCCTTACACAGCCTGGAGGTGTGTTTGGGGTCACTGTCCTGTAGAAAAATAAATGATGATCCAACTAAATGCAAAACCGATGGAACAGCATGCTCCTGCAAGATGCTGTGGTAGCCATGCTGGTTCAGTATGCCTTTGAATAAATCCCCAACAGTGTCACCAGCAAAGCACCCCCACACAATCACACCTCCTCCTCCTTGCTTCACGGTGGGAACCAGGCATGTAGAGTCCATCCGTTCACCTTTTCTGTGTCGCACAAAGACACAGTGGTTGGAACCAAAGGTCTCAAATTTGCACTCATCAGACCAAAGCACAGATTTCCAATGGTCTAATGTCCATTCCTTGTGTTCTTTAGCCCAAACAAGTCTCTCCTGCTTGTTGCCTGTCCTTAGCAGTGGTTTCCTAGCAGCTATTTTACCATGAAGGCTGCTGCACAAAGTCTCCTCTTACCGATTGTTGTAGAGATGTGTCTGCTGCTAGAACTTTGTGTGGAATTGATCTGGTCTCTAATCTGAGCTGCTGGTAACCTGCGATTTCTGAGGCTGGTGACTTGGATGAACTTATCCTCAGCAGCAGAGGTGACTCTTGCTCTTCGTTTCCCTGGGGCGGTCCTCATGTCAGCCAGTTTCTTAGTAGCGCTTGATGGTTTTTGCCACTGCACTTGGGGACACTTTCAAAGTTTTCCCAATTTTTCGGACTGACTAACCTTCATTTCTTAAAGTAATGATGGCCACTCGTTTTTCTTTACTTAGCTGCTTTTTTCTTGCCATAATACATATTCTAACAATCTATTCAGTAGAACTATCAGCTGTGTATCCACCTGACTTCTGCACAACACAACTGATGGTCCAAAACCCATTTATAAGGCAAGATATCCCACACCTATGAAGTGAAAACCATTTCCAGTGACTACCTCTTGAAGCTCATCAATAGAATGCAAAGAGTGTGCAAAGCAGTAATCAAAGCAAAAGGCGGCTACTTTGAACAACTTTTCACACTTTTTTGTTAAGTATATAATTCCACATGTGTTAATTCATAGTTTTGATGCCTTCAATGTGAATCTACAATTTTCATAGTCATGAAAATACAGAAAACTCTTTGAATAGGAAGGTGTGTTCAAATTTTTGGTCTGTACTGTAGCAGAGAGTCGCCTCTTCAGGCCGCTGTGCGGACATGAATGAACCCCTTAGATCTTGTTTTTAAATCTGAAATAGGGCTCTAAGGGGCTTTAAACTGTCACTGTTATAGCTTTCCAAACCTAAATCAATAGTATATGTGAAAAAAAGCAAGTTTTCAATTTACTTTTTTTTTTTTTTTTTTATCATGCTGTAAAACAAAGCTATATTACCAGAAATCCAGGTCCAGTCTTTTGAAGGCAGATTTTTAGTCTTGTTATAGTTAAAAATAAGAGAATTAATACAAGTCTGGCCTGTACATAATGTCACGACTCAGAGTCAGAACACAGGAAGTGCCATCTTTCCCATTATAACTAAAAAAACAAATAATAAATGTAAATTGCAAACTTGCTTTATCTCACAACTACTGTTTATTTAGTTTTTAGACAGAGACACTTTAAATGCGTCACCTGGTGGTCTAGTGGTGATCCCTGGAGTTCGGTGAGGTCCTGACCTTTGATCAGTTTAATAAATCAAAAGATTCTGTATAATAGTCTCCTAAAGGGGCAAAAAAAGTTTTCTTGAATAAAAAAAACCCTCCCATAATAAAGGTTAACACCACCCTGTTTCTCCATTTACCAAATAAAAAGTGTAAATAAATAATCAAATAAACATATGTTATATCGCTGTGTGTGTAATTTCCTAAACTATTAAAAGTTCCAAATGCCTGTCTGATATCTCTTTACAGTATAATCTAACAGTCCGTGAAGGAGAATCCGGGAATGACATTCTACGGTTTAAAGTTGAAGACAAGGATACGCCAAAGACATCAGCTTGGAAAGCCAAGTACAAAATATTGTCTGGAAATGATAAGGAAAATTACAACGTGCTGACGGATCCGGAAACCAATGAAGGGATTTTTAATATTATTAAGGTAAAGAACTCCAGGGTCTAAAGGGCTGGAGAATCAGATTCTGAGCCAGTGGACAATTTTGTGTATGTTTCTATAACTTGACATAGACATTGGCTGAACAATCTTGGCCCAGGGGGTTAGATATAGATGGTGCAGGGATGGCATGAGGGGTTGCATTATACACCCCCAGCCACAATTGTGCTCAGCCATTGTGGACAGTATTGGACACATTGAAGTCTATGGGCTATTTGGATTCCACAGACCTAACACTGAATATGGTAGGTGTAGAGGCCCAGTCCCTCACCTGCAATAAGGTCCAGCAGCTTCAAATTGGGTGACAGACAGCAAATTGCAGTCAGCCTAGTTTGATATTTGTCAGTCAATGAATATTATTCTCCTTAGCACATATTCACACGTAGCAGATTGTTTTGCAGTAATATCTGTAGAAACAACCCTGTTCACAACACTATTTTTTTTTTTTGCAACCTGCTCCTTGTGACCATACCCTTACAGTATGAATATCCACTGCAAAAAAAAAGGAAAAATTGGCCGCACATCTATGACTCTATTCACACTGCAGGTTGCACGCTGCTCGTGGCTTAAGTACAGATAAAAAACAGAAGGTGCATCAGCAACCCACAGGTGCAAGGGCTTACCGTATATACTCCTCCCAGCGTACACACGGTAAACACTGACATTTGTCAGTCAATGAATATTATTCTCCTTAGCACATATTCACACGTAGCAGATTGTTCTGCAGTAATGTCTGTAGAAACATCCCTGTTCACAACTCTATTTTTTTTTTTGCAACCTGCTCCTTGTGACCATACCCTTACAGTATGAATATCCACTGCAAATAAACCAGTGTAAGATTTTCTATTGCGTAAACTTTTACAACTTTTTAATAATTTTGCAGCCTCTAGATTACGAAGGGACTCCGACAAAAACGGTTGTCATATCAGTCGAGAATGAAGAGCCACTCTACACCTGTCAGAGCAACAAAATGAAGATAGCAACATCAGTAACCTACAGCAACGCAACCATCAGCATCACCGTAATAGACTCAAATGATGCCCCTGTCTTTGTCCCTGCAAAAAAAACTGTCTGGGAAAAAGAAGGTGTGAAGGCAGGGACAATCCTGGTGACATATAATGCTTCTGATCCCGATAAGGTGCCAAATAAAATCAAGTAAGTCAAGACATATTAACAGTATGAAGTAGATAGAGACAATGGGGAAAACAAATAATTCGGAGTAAGTTTTCCCATCTCCAAATAATGGAGAGATCTTTAACTGGGAGAGACAGAATCTGTAAAAAAAAAAAAAGAAAAATTCAAGAAAATCATATTGTATGATTTAAAAAAATTATTAGCATTTTATTGCATGAAATAAGTATTTGATCACCTACAAACCAGAAAGAATTTTGTCTCTCACAGATCTGTTAGTTTTTCTTTAAGAAGCTCCCCTACTCTGCACTCATTAATTGTATTATTTGGAGCTGTCCACACACCCAGTCAATCACACTCCAACCTTTCCACCATGGCTAAGACTAGGGATGGTCCGAAACTGCCAAGGTTCAGGTTCGTATGAACCCGAACGCTCAGACTCCCGCTGTCTGCCCGCTCCGTGCAGTGGGTGGACACAGCAGGAGGACCGCCTGGAAAACTGGGATACAGCCTATGGCTATGGCTTTATCCCAGTTTTCCAGGTGGTCCTCCCGCTGTATCCACCCGCTGCACGGATGGGCAGACAGTGGGAATCATTGCCGAGAGTTCGGGTTCGTACGAACCTGAATCGAACTCTGTTCAGACCATCCCTAGCTAAGACCAAAGCTGTCTACTAGTGTTAAGTGAACAACAGGAAATTGTCCTTGTTCGACTGAGTGGCCAATCCCAAACACTCAGCATTCAACTCCTGGCGTCTGGAAAAGTTGGATGTCACCCTACGGAGTCCTGAAAAACATGAAAACAGTTGTAGGCTATGTTCACACTACGTAAAATAACGGCCATTGTCCGCGCTGCAAAACTACAGCCGTTGTTTTGAGGTTACCTATAATGACTGCAATGCAATATAACTACGGCCGTTGAATGCACACTACGTATCAGATAACGGCCGTTGTTTATATGGCCCCGTGAAAAATGAACATGTCAATTATTTCCGGCCGGTAATACTGCAACAACGACTGTGGATTTCAATGCGGCCGTGAACGTAAAACTTATATCTCATGAATTAAACTTGATTTTGATGTAAAAAAAATTCTGAGTGGTTTCTCAGGCTGGGCGCAGTATTTAAAGTGTCACTGTCGTGAATTTTTTTTTTGCAGAAATCAGTAGTCCAGGCGATTTTAAGAAACTTTGTAATTGGGTTTATTATCCGAAAAATGCATTTTTATCATGAAAAAGCAGTTTGAAGCTCTCCCCCCTGTCTTCATTGTTCTCCTATGGAGAGAGCTAAAGAAAAGACCAAAACAGGACAACAAAGAGTTAATCTACAAATCCCTCACCTGATATCTCTTGGGACCATCACCAGTGACCTGTCTGAGCTCAGATTACAGCTGTCACCCAGCTCCATGCCTGTAATCCTCTGTTATCTGCTTTCTGCTGCCGGCTAACTCCCTCCTTCCTCCTCCCCCTCCCCTCTCCCTAGAACAGACAGGGGACGTCTCCTGCAACAAGTCACAATTTTAAGATTTTTCAGAGTGGATGAAAAAGAGGAAGGAGGGGGGGACCTGGGAAAAGGCTTTTTACATGCAGATAATGGCAGATTTGGCTAATAAACCCAATTACAAAGTTTCTTAAAATCGCCTGGACTATTGATTTCTGCAAAAAAAAAAAAAATACGACAGTGACTCTTTAAAGTAAATGACCTGTTGCATCCCGTTTATAATCATACTAGGAATCAAAATTAAACAACGGCCGTAGTTTCACAACTAGCCCGTACAATCGTAATTCTACGGCCGTAGTTTTGGTTGCAAAAGTCTGTCCGGTGAAAACAACGGCTGTTGTTTTACGTAGTGTGAACATAGCCATAGATTGCATCCATGTTTTCTTGGCAGCTCTAGGGTGAGAACCAACCTGGACAATTTTCTGATGTTTGCTCAGCACTACTGTCTAAAGGATATCAGAGACAAAACTGTAGACCTGCACAAGGCCAGGATGTGCCACAGGACAAAAGACAAGCGGCTTGATGGGAAGGCAACAACTGTTGGTGCAATTATTTGAAAATGGAAGAAACAAAAGACAATTGTCAACCCTCTGTCTGGGGCTCTATGCAAGATCTCACCTTGCGGGGTAAGGATAATTGTAAAAAAAGGTCAGGAATCAGCCCAGAACTACATAGGACTACCTATTCAATGACCTGGAGAGAACTGGGACCGCAGTCTCAAAGATTACCATTAGTAACGCACTACACCAGCACATGTCCAGGCTCATTTGAATTTCGCCAATGACCATCTGGATTATCCAGAAGAGGCATGGGAGAAGGTCATGTGGTCAGATGAGACCAAAACAGAACTGTGTTTAGAGAAAGAAAAAGGATGAGTACAACCCCAATAACACAGTCCCAATTGTTAAGCATGGGAGTGGAAACATCATACTTTGGGGGGGGGGGGGGTTGCAAAGGGGACAGGACGACTGCACTGTATTGCAGCAAGGATGGATGGGGCCATGTATGGTGAAATTTTGGCCAACAACCTCCTTCCCTGAGTAAGAGGGGTTGTGGCTGGTTCTTCCAGCATAACAATGATTCGAAAAACAAGGCCAGGGCCACTAAGGAGTTGTTCTGTAAGAAGCATTTCAAGGTACTTGAGTAGCCGAGAGAGTCTCCAGACTTGAATCCAATAGAAAATTTTTGGAAGAAGCTGAAACTCAATGTTGTCCAGCATCAGCCCCAAAACCTGAAATATCTGGAGAAGACCTGTATGGAGGAGTGGGACACAATCCCTGCTGCTGTGTGTGAAAACTTGGTCAGGAACTACAGGAAACATCTGACCTCTGTAATTGCAAAGGTTTCTGTACTGAATATCAGGTTCTGTTCTTCTATTATATCAAATACTTATTTCATGCCTTTATGGGCGTCTTTGGAATGATGTAGCAGGCTCCTGGGCTGGGAATTTCTCACCGAGAGAGGAGGGATAACAGCACAGAGGGGAGTGATTATAGCCCATGACTAGTTAGGGGATAGACACCGCCCACATGCCTTAGTTAGTGCTGATTTGGGTATAGTGCCATAAGAAATATAACTTTGCTTTCGGGGAAAAGGAAATAACAGGAAATTGTAATGATAGGTTCCCTTCAATATGTTTTTTTATTGCATTTATTGAATACAAAACCAGAAATTTATCTTTGTACTTGTACCTGGTTTGTATTCAGCAACTGAAATAAAAAACCTTAACATGTGAACATACTCTAGTGAGGAATAATGATAGGGTTACAGCTGACTATGATGGATCAGTAAATGCATTGACCTTTTTTGATTGACAGGTATAAAATAGCTGAAGATCCTGCTGGATGGGTGACCATAGATGAAAACACTGGAGTTCTTAAAACAACTCAAGAGCTGGACAGAGAATCTCCTTATGTGAACGAGACCTTATACACAGTCGTGGTTTATGCTATAGATGACGGTAAGTACACTACGTATGGTAGGACCACTACAACCTTCTATTTTTATAGCTGTTTCATATGAAAAATGTCCAAAAATAAATATGGAACATTTGCACTTTACAACTTGTGCTGTCTGTATCAGTGTTTATCATCCTGAGACTTTCCTACTATTGCAAAACTACAATTCCCAGCATTCCCAAGTAGCCACTGACTGTCTGGGAACGTCAGTAGTTCTGCAACAGCTGGGAGATTGGAGACCACCAGCCTATATAATGTCCAGTCTGTTAGAAAAAAAGTTCTGCTATGTTCTCTCCTGAAACAGTGCCACTCTTGTCTAAGGGCGCTCCTTTACTGGGCCTGGGTTACCGATGTCCTTGCAGCCCTTGCTTAACTTTATACATTACCTATCCATGCTGCAGGGCTCCTCTCGCAGTTTTCTCCACCGGGTCCCGCGCACTACAGCTTCAGAGCGGCCTGTCAGCTTAGACAGGCCACTCTGAAGCTGGATCACGGGACCCGGGGAGAAGAAGACCGCAAGAGGAGCCCTGCAGCCTGGATAGGTAATGTAAATCGTCAGCCGCTGGCCGCGCATCGCTACGTGTAATAGCGGTGCGCGGCACCCGAAAATTATAGGTTCAAACCTATATCAACGATCAGCTGATGATCGTTGTCATCGGCGGATCGTTGCATTTATTACACGGAGCGATAATTTGGCCGATTATCGTTCCGTGTAATAGTACCCTAAGACATAGTATTGCAGTTCTGCTTTATTGAATAATTCGGTACCAGATGCAGATCACTGACAAGAGTAGTGGGATAACTTTTTCTTTTTGACTTCCAATAATCAACACTTTTTTTTTTTTTTTTTTTTAACCTTTACATTGGTTGCTCTTGATTTTAAATATAGGTGAACCTCCCGCAACTGGATCAGGTACCATTAACCTGTATGTGTCAGATATCAATGACAACACCCCAGAGATAAAGGTGCCATATGTTGAGAGATGTGAGAAGCAGAGCAGCGAACCGTTCACCATTGAAGCTACAGACAGAGATCTGGATCCATATGCCGGACCATTTAAGATTGAGGTTGTAGCAGATCATTCCAAACGAGTGAATGAAAACTGGAACGTCAAACAGATATCTGGTAGGTGCACTGCTTAGCTTGGTAAGATTTAGGCTATGGCTTTAGATTTTGAGCAAACTCCACAGTGGGGTACTTTTACCATATCATGTGGAATTTATTTTGTTTTCTGCTGGAGAAGATATGTAAGATCCTGAAATCCTTTCCTTTGATCGCACAATGACCCCCCTGCAAATTACATGTGATTCTGTGCTTTTAATGAGGTCACCGTTTGAGAATGTCCTACTGTATATGATAAAGCCGCATAGACTGTTCCACACTAGCTCTTAGCTTGTACAGAAACAGGGCAGTGTCAGTGGTCTGTTGTTTTATATGACTGTACACGTATAGGAAGTCCAGGCATCCTTTATCAGTGAGACCCATTAAACACATTTATAACATACACTTCCACTATGCCACATACAACCATACTCTTATTAAAAATCTCTTGTAAAATTGCATATTGCACATATTTGCTGTGAATTATTGTGTTAAATTTTATCTTCTTGCAGACAATTCTGCTGAAATCTCAATGGTGCGAAGCCTCAATACGGGGAATTACAGCATACCCCTGGAAATTTATGACAGACAGGGATCTTACAGCGAAAGAGTCCTCAACATACGAGTGTGCAGCTGCATTGATGGGCAGACCTGTGAGAGGGTACAGCCTGCCGCATACCATATGGGCGGCGGAGCTATAGGAGCCATCATTGGTGCTCTACTTATTTTCTTGTGTAAGTATAGTCTATGATCAGTGATCTACTTATATTGGATATATTTATGCCTTCCTGGGACGTCAGGGCCGATGCTTTGTCAGTGGTTTCCAACCTGTGCCTTCCCAGCTGCTGCAAAACTACAACTCCCAGCATGCCCAGACAGTAGTTTTGCCACAGCTTGCGAACACCACACTATGTGCTTCTCAGGTCTAAATACTGTTTTGTTATTTTTGTTACAGTGGCACTATGTTTCCTTATGTGCTTCCTCTGTGGCTCCGGTGGAAATAAAAATAATAAATTCCCTGCAAATGATGAGGGCAACCAGACCCTGATCCAGTACAATGAGGAGGGGGGAAGTGTATTATCTCAGGTAGGTGTTACTAGATGGGGGTTACGACCTCACCAGCACTACACCAGGGGGCGCTGCGCATGTGCCCATTCTTATTCAGACCCATACATAGTAGCATAGATTTTTTTGCCTTTGGATTTAGCTTAATTTGCACAAAATTTAGCTTGACATTTATTTATGTTTTGCACCGAAAAGAACATTTATTCATGGAACACTTTGGGGGAAATTTATCAAGGGCTTTGTGCCTATTTCTAGGTGAATATTTGTATTTTTCGCCCATTTTTAGTCTAAGTTCTCTTTATGATCCAGAAAATTTGGGGCACATATTTTTTACATGCAACTCTTTTTTAATTCTGCATAACCCGGGATTTGCGCCCAATTTATCATTTACGACTTTTTAACCCCTTCAAGACAGAGCCCTTTGATGCCCGGATGTCCGGGTCAAATTAATGCAATGTTCCTCCTCACCTTCTAAAAGCCATCATTAGATTGCATGTACTGATCTATACTATGCCATAGCATAGCATAGATCAGTGTTATTGGCGATCTATGCATAGAGCCTGCCTAAGAGCAAACTCTATGCACAGATCGCCGAACAGACAGGATGGAGCTAAGAGGCTTACCCCCGACTGTCTGTTCATGCAATCGGGCCCCCTGCAGCATCACTCAGTGACAGAAGCTTGTTTTGTCACTGAGTACCTTAACCCCTTAAGGTCAAAGCCAATTTTCGTTTTTGCGCTTTTTCCATTTTATGTTTAAAAGTCCATAGCGCTTGCATTTTTTCACCTAGAGACTTATATGAGCACTTATTTTTTGCGAAACCAATTGTACTTTGCAATGGCAGGCATTATTTTTCCATAAAATATGCTGCGAAACCGGAAAAAATCATTTGCGCCTTCAAATTGAAAAACCAAACAAATTTGTTTTGATTTCGGGGAGTTTTGCATCTACGCCGTTCGCCCTATGGTAAAACTGACTTGTTATGCATGTTCCTCAAGTTGTTACGATTACAACGATATGTAACATGTATAACTTATATTGTATCTGATGGCTTTTAAAAAATTCAAACCATTGTTAACAAATATATGTTCCTTAAAATCGCTCTATTCCCAGGCTTATAACGCTTTTATCCTTTGGTCTATGGGGCTGTGTGAGGTGACATTTTTTGCGCCATGATGTGTTCTTTCTATCGGTACCTTGATTGCGCATATACGACTTTTTGATCACTTTTTATTAAATTTTTTCTGGATTTGATGCGACCAAAAATGCGCAATTTTGCACTTTGGATTTTTTTTTGCGCTGACGCTGTTTACCGTGCGAGATCAGCAATGTGATTAATTAATAGTTTGGGCGATTACGTGCGCGGCGATACCAAATATGTTTATTTAAAAAAATGGACCAATTATTGTATGGTTGTAATCATACTGACCTAAAGAATGAAGATAACGTAAGTTTGCCTGCACTGCAAACAGTGTAAAAAAACAAACAAAAACAAAATTAGCATGCACAGCTAAAACAGAAAAGGTAAGTCTATGGGCCCTATTCCACCAGAGGATTATCGTTCAGATTATCGTTAAATTGTTTGAATCTAAACGATAAACGTTCGGTTGAAATGCAGTTAACGATTAACGACTGAACGAGAAATCGTTGATCGCTTTATAAGACCTGGACCTATTTTTATAGTTGCTCGTTCGCAAATCGTTCGCAAATCGTTTGCATTGAATAAGACCTCGTTCGGTCGTTCGCAGTAGATACAAACGCAATAGCGAAAAAATAGAGAAGAAAAAACGATCATAAGTATGATTATCGTTCCATGGAAATGAGTGAACGTTTTCAGGTCTTTCACAATAGCGGTCGTTTGAGATTGTTAATCGTTAACGATTATGCAAACGATAATCGTCCGGTGGAATAGGGCCCTATGACTATTCTGATAATGCGGTTTTCTGTGACTTGGCAAAGACCATCAATATTATATTTGGGGGAAGAGAGAGAGGGGGTCTTTTACCCCAGCTGATCGGCTGATTGAAGGGCCCCTAGTTCTGAGCCCCCTTCCTTCCAGACAGCTTACCAGCTTTGTACATTGAGTAGTTCCCTTACCTGGTATTGCAGCTCATCCTACTGACGTATACCAGATACACCATGGGGGAGATTTATCAAACATGGTGTAAAGTGAAACTGGCTCAGTTGCCCCTAGCAACCAATCAGATTCCACCTTTCATTTTCCAAAGAGTCTGTGAGGAATGTAAAGTGGAATCTGATTGGTTGCTAGGGGCAACTGAGCCAGTTTCACTTTACACCATGTTTGATAAATCTTCCCCCATGTTTTTATAGCATGTTGTGAACATGTATTAAATTTGTACTGAATTCTCTGCCATTAGGCTTCTCCGGCTGTTCTCCTGGCTAATGGAAATGGGAATGGAATTATTGATCTTGCCAGCAAGGTAACATACAGTGCAAATATTCTTTCTCTTAGCCTTATACATAGGATAGATGGCACTAAAAGGCATTGTTGGTATTGCATTCCATGTTTTACTACTGATGATCAGCTAACATCACCCCAGTGCTGTAACAAAAAAAAAAAAAGTGGTAAAAACTTTACTTTTTTTTTTTCTTTTATAGAAAACACTTTCAATTTCTGGGGGAAAAAACTAAATTTTATGTTTTAAATGGCGAATTAAGGAAGTGGAAACTTCCATTGATTCCTCTTTGAAAATTATAGGGAAAATGCACAGAAAAATACTGCAAAAGGGGTTTTCAAAACTATGCTGATTTTTCATTGGGGTGTGAAATCTCCCATTGAAGTTAACGGGGTGTGTTTTTTTTTTTTATGCCAAACTCATGCCAAATCCTCTGGGTTTACTTGACTAGAATACTGCCACATTTTACAGTTTACACTTCAGGAATATATCAGGGGAATGAAGCCATCCTGTTAAAGGGGTTATCGAGCGAAAATCTTTTTCTTTCAAATCAACTGATATCAGAAAGTTATATAGATTTGTAATTTACTTCTATTAAAAAAATCTCAAGTCTTCCCATACTTTTTAGCTACTATATGTCCTGCAGGAAATGCTTTATTTTCAGTCTGACACAGTGCTCTCTGCTGACATCTCTGGCCGAGACAGGAACTCTGTCTCGGTTTTCTATAAATCCCCATAGAAAACCTCTCCTGCTCTGGACAGTTCTTGTCTCAGACAGAGGTGTCAGTAGAGAGCACTGTGTCAGACTGAAAATAAACCAACATTTCCTGCATGACATACAGCAGCTAAGTATGAAAAGACTTGAATTTTTTTTAATAGAAGTGAATTACAAATCTATATAACTTTCTGATATCAGTTGATTTAAGAAAAAGATTTTCGCTGGACAACCCCTTTAAATAGAAAGCCGTTCGTAAAGAACATGATTTTAAGTGGGAACATACCTACACATGATACATTTACCAATCCTTCATACACTGACCTTCTGCTTAGTATGTGGTGGCCTTGTGCTAATAAACAGCTGCCAATCTGTATAAACAGAGCTGCAGTGTAATGTATAAGTCATATAAAGAGCAGCAGCTGTGTACATACACTCCATAGGTAGTTACTTATACAAGATATCAAGAACCAATCATCAGCTTTATTAATATATTGCTTAACTACAGGATAAAGAGGCAGTCGGACGAACCCTCTCAAACCTCTCAGGTGCTTTCCCAAGGGCTCAGTACCAAGCTTGGGAAGCAGTGAGTATTTAGCTTATTGTTATTTTCCCTCTTCACAAGGCATAGACCACAATTATAACAAATGTCCTCTATGTTTCAGGATGGAGCTGGGCGAGCACCACGGGGGCAGTATCAGTCCAATGAAATGGTGAGTGGGAACTAACATAAGGCTTTTGGACTGTGCCTCCAAAATAATAAGGCTGCATTCACACCTTCCGTGTTCCGCACAGAAAATGGCCATGGAATACCTGTAATGGACTTCTCCCCCCGCCCGGGCACTGTATGGATATGTGCCGCGCTGTAATGACAGAGACGCGTGGCTGATTCATTACAGCGCGGCGCATATCTGTACAGTTCCCCCGCTCCCAGCATCTTATCACAGATGCTGCCTGGGCGGGGGGAGAAGTCTGTTACAGGCATGCCACGTCCGTGTTCTGTGCGGAACACGGAACGTGTGAATGCAGCCTTACTTACATGATACTCTGTGTAAGGGGCTTGAGCCTGAACCATGATTGTTCTATTGCTACAATATTATTGATCCAACATGCCATATAATAGGAAAAAAACCTAATGCCAGAACTGAAGTTTTTTGGTCAGATCACTTTCCAAAAAAAAAAGAAAAAAAAAAAAAGGGATGTAAAAGTTTAATCTGCAATAAAATAATATAAATAAAAACAATTTGAGGGACAAAAATAGGCCCCATACAGCTCCATAGGTGGAAAAATAAAAATGTTATAGAAGTATGAGTAGGAAAAAAAAAAAGTGAAAATTTTTTAAAATGTGTACATCCTAAAAAGATTAGACAAATCGTGTATGGTTGTAATCATAGTGACCTGAGGAATCAAGATAACATAAGTTTGCCAGCATTGCGACCAGTTTAAAAAAAACACAAAATTAGCATACAAAGCTAAAACAGAAAAAGTAAATCTATGACTAGTCTGATAAAGGGATTTTCTCTGACTTGGCATAGACCATCAATATTATATTTGGGGGAAGAGAGGGTCTGATCGGCTGATTGAAGAGCCCACAGTTCTTTTGCCAGCACTGAGCCCCCTTCTTACCAGACATAGCTTTGTATACTCAGCAGTGCCCTTAGGCTGGGTTCACACTGCATTTTTGCAATCTGTTTTTTTTGTACGGTTTTAGCAAAAAAACAGATGCATTTGTGTGCATCTGCTTCAATCCATTTTTCCATTGACTTCCATCTTAAAGACATAGGGGGAGATTTATGAAAGGGTGTAAATATACACCTGGTGTAAACTGCCCACAGCAACCAATCACAGCTCAGCTTTCAGATCGGGTAAAATATAAGAGGAGCTGTGATTGGTTGCTGTGGGCAGTTTCCACCAGGTGTATATTTACACCCTTTCATAAATCTCCCCCATAGTCGCAAAACGGATGAGTTTTTTAACGGACACAAAAATTAGGTTGACAATGTTTTTGTGTATGTTAAAAAAGCAGATAAGTTTTTTTTTTTTTACAATGTAAGTCGATGGAAAAAAAAGATCAAAATGGATGCACACAAATGCTACCTTTTTTTATATCCGTTTTTCTGGGGGCGGGGGGTTGGTGAACCCAGCCTTACCTTGTAGTGCAGCTCATCTTACTGAAGTATACCAGGTACACCATGTTTTTATAGCATGTTGTGATATTGTATTGAATTTGTACTGAATTCTCTGCCATTAGGCTTCTCCGGCTGTTCTCCTGGCTAATGGAAAAGGAAATAGAATTATTGATCTTGCCAGCAAGGTAACATACAGTGCAAATATTCTGTCTCTTAGGACTTGCATATAGGATGCATGGCACTAAAAGACATTTTCTGTATTGCATTGCATGTTTCACATTGCATGTCTCATTGACGTTCAGCTAACATCACCCCAGGGGGGAAAAAACAGTGGTGAAAATGCCACGACCAACTAACTTTTCTAGAAAACAGTGCTAACTTCTGGGGAAAAAACTGAATTGCATGTTCTCATGGTAAATTAAATAAGTGGGAATTTCCATTGATTTCTCTGTGACAATTATAGGGCAAATGCACAGAAAAAATCTGCTAAAGGGTTTTTCAAAACTATGGTGATTTTACATTTCCCATTGAAGTCAATGGGGTGTGGTTTTCATTGCCAAACTCATGCCAAATCCGCTGACTTACTTTACCATAATACGGCCACATTTTGCAGTCTACACATGATACATCTACCAGTCCTTCATACACTGACGTCTGCTTAGTATGTGGTGGCCTTGTGCTAATAAACAGCAGACAATCTGCTTAACTACAGGATAAAGAGGCAGTCGGACGAACCCTCTCAAACCTCTCAGGTGCTTTCCCAAGGGCTCAGTACCAAGCTTGGGAAGCAGTGAGTATTTAGCTCATTGTTATTTTCCCTCTTCACAAGGCATAGACCACAATTATAACAAATGTCCTCACTGTTTCAGGATGGAGCTGGACGAGCACCACGGGGGCAGTATCAGTCCAATGAAATGGTGAGTGGGAACTAACATAAGGCTTTTGGACTGTGCCTCCAAAATAATAAGGCTGCATTCACACCTTCCGTGTTCTGCACGGAACATGGACATGGAATATAAAGAAGAAGAAAAATCGTCTCCAGCTCTTTAATAAAAATATCTAATCTTTATTTTAAGGCATCATAAGGCATATGATGCCTTAAAATAAAGATTGGATATTTTTATTGAAGAGCTGGAGACGATTTTTCTTCTTTTTTATATTGGACTATACGGGATACGGCCTGCAATATTGAGTCTTCCGTGCTCCGAATCAGGAGAGCCATTTATACTATTGGAGCAAGCATGGTGAGCTGATTGAAAGTGTTCCTTTTTTGATGTGGTCATGGCCATGGAATGCCTGTAATGGACTTCTCCCCCCGCCGGGCACTGTATGGATATGTGCCGCGCTGTAATGACAGAGATGCGCGGCTGATTTATTACAGCGCGGCGCATATCTGTACAGTTCCCCCGCTCCCAGCATCTTATCACAGATTCTGCCCGGGCAGGGGGAGAAGTCTGTTACAGGCATGCCACGTCCGTGTTCTGTGCGAAACACGGAACGTGTGAATGCAGCCTTACTTACATGATACTCTGTGTAAGGGACTTGAGCCTGAACCATGATTGGTCTATTGCTACAATATTATTGATCCCACATGCCATATAATAGGAAAAATACCTAATGCCAGAACTGAAGTTTTTTGGTCAGATCACTTTCCAAAAAAAAAAAAAAAAAATTGATGTTAAAAGTTCCATCTGCAATAAAATAATATAAATAAAAACAATTTGAGGCACAGAAATAGGCCCCATACAGCTCCATAGGTAGAAAAATAAAAATGTTATAGGAGATTGAGTAGGAGAAAAAAAAAGTTTAAAATTTTTTAAAATGTGTACATCCTAAAAAAATTAAACAAATCGTGTATGGTTGTAATCATAGTGACCTGAGGAATCCAGTTTGCCAGCACTGCGACCAGATTAAAAAAACACAAAATTAGCATACAAAGCTAAAACAGAAAAAGTAAATCTATGACTATTCTGATAAAGGGATTTTCTCTGACTTGGCATAGACCATCAATATTATATTTGGGGGAAGAGAGGGTCTGATCGGCTGATTGAAGAGCCCATAGTTCTTTTGCCAGCACTGAGCCCCCTTCTTACCAGACATAGCTTTGTATACTCAGCAGTGCCCTTAGGCTGGGTTCACACTGCATTTTGGTAATGTTTTTTTTCCGTACAGTTTTAGCAAAAAAACTGATGCATTTGTGTGCATCTGCTTTAATCCATTTTTCCATTGACTTCCATCATAAAAGTCTCAAAACTGAAGAGTTTTTTAACGGCCACAAAAATGAGGTTGACAACGTTTTTGTGTATGTTAAAAAAGCAGATACGGTTTTGGTTTTTTTTACAATGGAAGTCGATTTAAAAAACTAATCAAAATGGATGCACACAAATGCATCAGTTTTTTCATCCGTTTTTCGTGGGGGGAGGGGGGGGGGGCGGATTGCAAAGACGCAGTGTGGTGAACCCAGCCTTACCTGGTATAGCAGCTCATCTTACTGAAGTATACCAGGTACACCATGTTTTTATAGCATTTTTTTTTACAATGTAAGTCGATGGAAAAAAAAGATCAAAATGGATGCACACAAATGCTTCCTTTTTTTATATCCGTTTTTCTGGGGGCGGGGGGTTGGTGAACCCAGCCTTACCTTGTAGTGCAGCTCATCTTACTGAAGTATACCAGGTACACCATGTTTTTATAGCATGTTGTGATATTGTATTGAATTTGTACTGAATTCTCTGCCATTAGGCTTCTCCGGCTGTTCTCCTGGCTAATGGAAAAGGAAATAGAATTATTGATCTTGCCAGCAAGGTAACATACAGTGCAAATATTCTGTCTCTTAGGACTTGCATATAGGATGCATGGCACTAAAAGACATTTTCTGTATTGCATTGCATGTTTCACATTGCATGTCTCATTGACGTTCAGCTAACCTCACCCCAGGGGGGAAAAAGCAGTGGTAAAAATGCCACGACCAACTAACTTTTCTAGAAAACAGTGTTAACTTCTGGGCAAAAAAACTGAATTGCATGTTCTCATGGTAAATTAAACAAGTGGGAATTTCCATTGATTTCTCTGTGACAATTATAGGGCAAATGCACAGAAAAAATCTGCTAAAGGGTTTTTCTAAACTATGATGATTTTACATTTCCCATTAAAGTCAATGGGGTGTGGTTTTCATTGCCAAACTCATGCCAAATCCGCTGACTTACTTCACCATAATACGGCCACATTTTGCAGTCTACACATGATACATCTACCAGTCCTTCATACACTGACGTCTGCTTAGTATGTGGTGGCCTTGTGCTAATAAACAGCAGACAATCTGCTTAACTACAGGATAAAGAGGCAGTCGGACGAACCCTCTCAAACCTCTCAGGTGCTTTCCCAAGGGCTCAGTACCAAGCTTGGGAAGCAGTGAGTATTTAGCTCATTGGTATTTTCCCTCTTCACAAGGCATAGACCACAATTATAACAAATGTCCTCTCTGTTTCAGGATGGAGCTGGACGAGCACCACGGGGACAGTATCAGTCCAATGAAATGGTGAGTGGGAACAATTGTACAGTTTGTAGACTGTGCCTCCAAAATAATAAGTTGCATAACATTCAATGCAAGGGATCTTTTTTTTTTAGTTTAAGTTTTATTTATTTTTTAATATTTTGCAGCATGATTTGGTCTATTTTTGACCCTTTCAAAATCTGCTTTGCAAGTTGCAAAAACAACTGAAAAACATACCAAATACTTTATAATATGGTGTCTCATTGTTGACAAGCTAAGTAAATAAGAGAAATTATACATTTGTTTTTGTATTAACAGGTTGGCGCTGGAATTGTAGGATCTGCTTCTAAGAACACTGGGCAAGGGCAGACCTGGGTACAAGTAAGCCATCTTGTAATGACCAGTTGACATTGATGGGAGATGGATGAATATATTAGAGGACTGAGCAACATATAATTATTAGCCATAGGCAGATGATAGAGCAAGAGAGGAGTGTGGAGATCTCAGGTAGTAGACAGGATGGAGGAAAACCTTGGAGGGCAGCTCAAAGGCTGGAGAGAGGAGAGCAGATACAAGGCAGTTTGCAGGGAAGCAGAGAGAAAACAGGTCTCACGCTGTAAAGGCTTTACAAGCTAGAGTACAAGCTTTTACTTTTTAAAAACCTATAGAGAAAATGTTTTTGTACAATAATATGTACAAAGAAAGAATTAAAAAAAAAATAGTTCTTCATAGGTGCCCATAGCCTTTATATAATTTTATTGGATTGCATTGTGAATCACTCTTGTAGGTGCAAAGGTAAAATAGGTATCCTTAACAAAAATTCAGCGCCCCCCAGACACCCTCCCCCCCCGCCACACACACACACACACACACACACATCAGAGCGGCACCCTTAGGGACTCAGAGCAGTCTGCAGCGGCCCCTAACCAACTGACACACACTGTCTGAAAGCCCCCAGCAGGATACTTTCCCAGACAGTGTACGACAGCTGGCTTCAAGGCTGCACCAATGCCCCCCCCTCTCCATAGTTGTCCAGGTAAGCCCCGCCTCCATTGCAATTCACTGCCAGAGTGCACAGGGCCTGAGGAGGAGAGAAGGGGGCTGAACAGCAGGATGAATGTTAACTCTATCACTGCCAATTGGAGGTCACCCAGCTTTCCTAGCATCTTGTATAATGGAGGTCACTCAACTTTCCTAGCATCTTGTATAATGGAGATCATTCAGCTTTCCTAGCATCTTGTATAGTAGTAAGAAAAAAAGAGGTCACCCAGCTTTCCTAGCATCTTGTATAATGGAGGTCACTCAGCTTTCCTAGCATCTTGTATAATGGAGGTCATTCAGCTATCCTAGCATCTTGTATAGTAGTAAGAAAATAAAGAGGTCACCCAGCTTTCCTAACATCTTGTATAGTAGCAAGTATAATGGAGGTCACCCAGCTTTTCCAGGATCTTGTTTAGTAGTCAGTATATTCGGGTCAGCCAGCTTTCCCACAATCTTGTAGCCAGTAAAATGGAGGTCCCTCAGCTTTCCCAGCATCCTACACTTAGTATAATGGAGGTCCCTCAGCTTTCCCAGCATCTTTTATAGTAATCAGTATAGTGGGGTCAGCCAGCTGTCCCAGCATCTTTTATAGTAATCAGTATAGTGAGGTCAGCCAGCTGTCCCAGCATCTTTTATAGTAATCAGTATAGTGAGGTCAGCCAGCTGTCCCAGCATCTTTTATAGTAATCAGTATAGTGGGGTCAGCCAGCTGTCCCAGCATATTTTATAGTAGTCAGTATAATGGGGTCATCCAGCTTTCCCAGCATCTTGTACTCATGTGTATGGTCCTAATTGTAAGGTCCCTACAATAAAGACAATATAGAGAAAATTCAGAGGAAAAACAAAACTTAGGCCATACCCACAATAAGCCTTGCTTCTCGTTGTGAAGGCCTAAGTGTCCCTAGAAACAAATTTCAAATGTTGACAACTATGTGTCTTTCACCCCGGACACACTGACTGAGATGAGAGTGGCCCCCAGTGTCCACCACATAGTTTTTTTGCTATGCGGCCCTATGAATCCTAGTTATGCCCCTGTTTATTACACCTATGTTTTCTTGCTTTTCCACTTTAAGGCAGACCCAGACTGACCTAGTGGAGGACAGGAGGCTCCTCATGTGGGTTCAGTTCTGCATGATAGATAATGGCCCACGTAGAATAAATCAGGTTCAGTACAGTTTATGATGCAATCAAAGGGGGTGGGCACCTATTCTGTATGACATCTCCTCTGCAGGCCTCACCCTGCCTTTAGCTACTTTAATGCTCATTGTACAATATTTACTTTTAACTTTCCATTTTAGGGAAACCAGACCATGCAGGGTATGAATGGCACATGGCACCAGGTAAGGCCACTTCTTGGCTTTATACTATCTATTTGCTATAGACAATTTCTCTCACCCCACCTAAAATACCAGACTAGTATAGACAGTGCCATCTAGATGTATAGTGTCTGAACGAAATTGCTTCTTTCCTTTGCTGTTTTCCTAACTTCTCTAACTTCTCTAATCAATCATAGCGCTGGCAGGATGCTTCTTTTATGACACAGTTCACAGTTTTGGTGTACATTTAATTATTATTATTTTTTTTTGCATTTTGGGGAAACCAGATTATGCACATGGCAGCATGTAGGACCACACTTTGTCCTCATACAATCTATATTTGATATAGATAAATGCACCCATATAAAAAAACAATCTAGGTGTAGACAGTGCCACCTAGTTGCATAGTGTATGTGAAAATGTAAATTGGTCATAACAATCAATAAAATAGCTTCTATTTTCCCAACTTCTCTAAAACAATCATGGCAGCGGCAGGATGCTCCTTTTATGACACATTCTCAGTGTTGGCTTAACTTGTGCTTTACATTGTAGGGAAACAAGTCTATGCAGGGTCAGAATGGCACATGGCAGCAGGTACGGCTATTTCTTATCTTCAAACAACCTTTTATTTGCCTTAGGTGATGACTGCATCAACATAAAATACCAATCTAGTATAAACAGCGCCACCTAGATGCGTAATGTCTGTGAAATCCATAGATTACTCATAACAAGCACTGAAATGATTCATTCATTCATGACCATGACAGGATGCTCCTTTTATTACACATGCTTAGTAGAGAACGCAACTTGAGCATGCCCAGGTGCACCCGAACTCGAGCATGTGGCATTTGCTTGGTGGTGGCTGCAGAAGTTGGATGCAGCCCGAAGGCTGTATCCATGTTTTCCAGGACTCCCTAGAGCTACATCCAACTTCTTTAGTCACTGGTAATCAAATGCTGCATGCTCAGGTTTAGACTTACCTGAGCATGCTTGAGATGCACTCGTCTCTTATCCTTAGCTCTGGCCTACCTTTTATTTTGCATTTTAGGGAAACCAGATTATGCAAGGTCAGAATGGCACATGGCAGCAGGTAAGGTTTTCTCAAATTCATGTGGACTATATTTGCTTTAGTTGATGATTACACCCACATAAGATACCATTCTACTTCAGACAGCGCTACCTAGCTGCCCAGGGTCTGTTAAAGGGGTAGTGCGGCGGTAAACAATTATTCACAGAATAACACACATTACAAAGTTATACAACTTTGTAATGTATGTTATGTCTGTGAATGTCCCCCTTCCCCGTGTCCCACCACCCCCAGCCGTGTACCCGGAAGTGTGGTGCGCTATACATACCTGTCACGTGCCGACTCGTCTCCGATCTTCAGTCAGCGATGTCGTCTTCGGCCGAATCCCTCCGAGCGTCCTGAGTGCCGGCTGCCCTCTGCCGCGTCATCGGCTGCTCAGCCGCGATTGGCTGAGCCAAACTATGCTCAGCCAATCGCGGCTGAGCATCTGATGACGCTGAAGAGGGTGGCCGGCACTCAGGACGCTCGGAGGGATTCAGCCGAAGACGACATCGCTGACTGAAGATCGGAGACGAGTCGGCTCGTGACAGGTATGTATAGCGTACCACACTTCCGGGTACACGGGTGGGACACGGGGAAGGGGGCCATTCACAGACATAACATACATTACAAAGTTGTATAACTTTGTAATGTGTGTTATTCTGTAAATAATTGTTTACCGCCGCACTACCCCTTTAAAGGAGATGTCCAGTGAAAATTTTTAATAAAGGATTGTATTGCCCCCCAAAAGTTATACAAATCACCAATATACACTTATTACGGGAAATGCTTATAAAGTGCTTTTTTCCCTGCACTTACTACTGCATCAAGGATTCACTTCCTGGATAAAATTTTGATGTCACTTCCTGGATAAAATTTTGATGTCACTTCCAGGATAAAATGGTGATGTCACGACCCAACTCCCAGAGCTGTGTGGGCTGTGGCTGCTGGAGAGGATGATGGCAGGGGGACACATGGTGATGTCACTTCCTGGATAAAATGGTGATGTCACGACCCGACTCCCAGAGCTGTGCGGGCTGTGGCTGCTGGAGAGGATGATGGCACAGGGATGCTCAGTGTCCCTCCAGTGCCCTGTGTCCCTCAGTGTCCCTCTGCCATCACCCTCTCCAGCAGCCACAGTCCGCACAGCTCTAGGAGTCGGGTCGTGACATCACCATTTTATCCCTGAAGTGAAGCCTTGATGCAGTAGTAAGTGCAGGGGAAAAAGCTCTTTATGTGCATTTCCCGTAATAAGAGTATATTTGTGATCTGTATAACTTTTGGGGGGCAATACAATACTTTAATAAAAATTTTCACTGGACTTCTCCTTTAATTGCCTTTAAGCAATGTAATGGTTGCTTCCTTTTCCTAAATGTTCCTAAACAGCCATTATACTCTTTTTATGCTTTGCACTAAACATGTTCTCTTTTTAGGATGCATTTGCAGCTTTGGCTTACCTTTTACTTTCCATTTTAGGGAAACCTGACAATGCAGAGCCAAAATGGCACATGGCACCAGGTAAGGCCGGTTCTTGTCTTCATACAATCTCTATTCGTTGTAGATGACACCTGCACCACAGAACGTAATAATCTAGTATAGACAGTGGCACCTGATGCCTAGTGTCTGGGAAATCTATGAATTGACTATAACAAGCAATGAGATAATTGCCTCGATAATTCAAAGTGCTCTAGAGCGGTCATGGCAGGGTATTTTTGGCTAGATATGGCAGGACAGCCATATCTGGCTGTCAGTACATGGTGGATTTTGTAGTTTTGCAGCAGCTGGAGGGCCACAGGTTGGAGAGCACTACTATAGGATATGCATGCCTGCAATTCCCCTTTTTCACCTCTAGATGTCCATAAAGTAAAAGAAATGCACTTTCCCCATAAATAAACTGAAGTGCAGTATAATCAAACAACTGAACTATAAGCGGCTCAAGTCAGGAGAAGGAAATCAAGTCCCGAGATGAATACTGTGTTTTTTAACATAATATTTCAATTATAGAACAGCAAATACATGAAGAATGGATCACTGAAGATCAGACATGAACATGTATTTGTAGAAAGAATTGGAGAAATGCTCGGTCAGGTAAGTTAGAAAGTCATAAGTATTAGACAGCATTATGTTTTGGATGGCTGTGTTACTGTATAACTGTTTGTGTTTTTTGCCCTTGTGAATAAGGGGGGAGTCTAAGTATAGAAATGTCCCTTTGCAGCAGCTTTGTACAGTGAGAAACAGAGGAACTTACCTAGCTCGGTGGCCCCTTCATTCTAAAGCCAGAAATATGCTTAAGGGACTGTTCACACGTACAGACTCGCTGGGTATTTATCGCTGTGAGTTTCTCGCACATAAATCCACAGCGATACTGATTGCTATCAAGTCAATGTATGTGTATTCTCACTGCGCGTTTGGTGCAATTTTTACATGCGAGTTTTGATTTTCACAGGCAAGTTCAACACCACAAAAACGCAGCTACTTTCATGCAAGTTTGATGCGAGTTCTGTGCGAGTTTTACGCAGCGAGTCTGTACGTGTGAACAGACCCTAAAGGGGTTTTTCAACAACATTTTGTCTTTCAAATTAACTGGTGACAGAAAGTGCCATAGATCTGTAATACTTCTATTAAAAAATCTCTAGTTTCCCAGTACTTATCAGCTGCTGTATGTCCTACAGGAAGTGGTATTCTTTCCAGTTTGGAGAGCAGGAGAGGTTTTCTATGGGGATTTGTTACTGCTCTAGACAGTTCCTGACATGGACAGAGGTGGCAACAGAGAGCACTGTGTCAGAGTGAAAAGAATGCACCACTTCCTGCTGGACATACAGCAGCTGAGTGTGCATGGTTATGGGGGGCATTGAAGAGACCTCTATGAGTCATATGAGAGTTTGCCTTACATCTGTCTTATGTGTATGGCTACCTAAAGAGACTCTGTCACTAGGTGTATTCTGCCCTATCTAAGGATAGCATAAACTAGTAACTGGGACACTGAACAGAACGATGTGTGACTTACATCAGAGATATTCTCCACAATAGGGAGGACTCTGAGCGCGGCCCCTACTTAAAGGGATATCTCTGATGTAAGCTACACATTGTTCTGTTCAGCATCCCAGTTATGGAGTTCCCTCCATAATGTGAATGCACTCAGTAGTCCTTGATATTTCACCCACCAAGCACTGATTTTCAGCTCTCTGCCTATACTGTGTACTAGACGCTGGTGGTCAGAACTAGTGGCATGGAGATCATTCTTCTGCATATTAGGAGAACGGCTGAACAAAACAATGTAGGTGTCACATCACTTAGTTCAGCGTGTCTGCAGCTAGTTTACCTTGTCCTTAGGGGGCATAAACCTACTGACAGAGTCCGTTTAAAGGGTAGAATTTTTTAAATAAAAGTTATATAACTTTGCTATATAAAGTTAATAAAGAATAAGACTAGAATACCCCTTTAAGGATTGGTGGGGTCTTATTATCTTAACAGTACTTGAAGTCTCAGTCGCTGCAATAAACCACGAGCGGGGGACAGAGGTTGTCCAAAAATGAACATGCCCTTTAAGAGTCTGCTAGGGAATAAAGAGCACTGTCTTCTATCCCAGCCGTCTCCA
Organism: Dendropsophus ebraccatus; assembly: GCF_027789765.1. Classification (NCBI taxonomy): domain Eukaryota; kingdom Metazoa; phylum Chordata; class Amphibia; order Anura; family Hylidae; genus Dendropsophus; species Dendropsophus ebraccatus. Next base: position 50,155,827 of record NC_091467.1, read on the forward strand.
TACAAGTGATTGATCCCTATTAAGTTCAGGTCTCTATTGTTCTACTTGGAAAAGTCTTAATGTCCAAAATGCCCTTTTCACGCTATAACCTTAAGGATGTGACTTGTCGCAGACATCATTCATGTCTGCTGGTGCTCATCGTCAGCAAGTGCTATATGGATCGGAAAGACTGCAAGTTGTTAAAAGTTAATCTACTATAATAAGTGGTTTAGTGCGTCTCTGAATATTACAGCCGCAGGAACGGCATTTGATGGATCCTGACAGTAACTTTCTCTGGTACGCTGCATTTTTTTCTAGCTCTGCACATAATTATACATTCCACAGCCCGTAAATTGTTCATTGGTATCGGAGCCAAGTTACGTCCGTCTTATATAAACCAAACTCCCATATAACAATGAATCAGTTACTATCATTACGCCTATTGGCAACTCCCACACTAACAATGGGCGAAACCTCATAACATGGCAAATTAGCAGACACTTTAAGTGTTAAGTGCGACCGCAATGAGTCATGATTACTGGATCACGTCCAAGCCGGAGGAATGCACACCTTGCACAGCTGGTAACTGTAATAAAGCCGCACTTATGTTATTATAACTGGACACACGCATGCCTTTTAGGGCAAGGCATTCGCGTGTCATGGCATGCAGCAGTCTGCCGCCACTTATCATCTCTAGCCCAGGTGCACAATCGCTGACGGCAGCTTTGCAGCACAAATCTGACTCTGGGCAGAAGCTGAAATCTGATCACGTTCAGGATTCCTGCTGTTCTTGGTAACTTAATGCAATGAAAAGTTTTACGCCGTTGGGATTCCATTTGGTTGGAGAATAGAGAAAGGTATCTGGAATAAAGTTGTCATTGGAACATTACTGCTGTGTGTGTGAGATAGTCTTACTCCAATAGGTGGCACTAGAGAGAGCTTATTTGCATACCAATTGCCAGCCTGGAGAAACATGACCCTTGTAATCCTGATATTTGTGAAGCCTGTTGAAGCTCAAAACTATAGGTATTACTACTCCCTAAACATAGCTGTTTTTACAGGAAAGTAGCTGTGTTTTTCTAATTCTAGTGTTTAACCCCCTTCAGGACCGACCAGGCTAATTTTCGTTTTTGCGTTTTCGTTTTTACACCTACAGACCCACATGAGCCCTTATTTTTTGCGTCACTAATTGTACTTTGCAATGACAGGCTAAATTTTTGCATAAAATATGCTGTGAAACCAGAAAAAAATTGTATGGGCGGTGAAATTGAAAAAAAAAAAAAAAATCTTTTTCTTTGGGGGGGGTTCTTCATTTTTACACCGTGTGACTGACTTGTTATATATGTTTCTCCAGTCGTTACGATTACAACGATATGTAACATGTATAACTTTTCTTTTATCTGATGGCTTGTAAAAAATTCAAACTGTTAACAAATATATGTTCCTTAAAATCGCTCCATTCCATTACTTATAGCGCTTTTATCCTTTGGTCTATGGGGCTGTGTGAGGTGTAATTTTTTGAGCTATGATGTGTTTTTTCTATCGGTACCTTGATTGCGCATATGCGACTTTTTGATCGCTTTTTATTACAATTTTTCTGGATTTGATGCGACCAAAAATGCACAATTTTGCACTTTGGAATATTTTTTTGCGCTTATGCTGTTTACTGTACGAGATCTGGAATGGGATAAATTAATATTTTTGGCGATTATGCATGTGGCGATACCAAATATGTTTGGTTTGTTTGTTTATTTATTTTTATTTGTAACATGGAAAAAGGGGGGTGATTCAAACTTTTATTAAGGGAGGGGGCTTTTTATTAATAACTTGAGATGAGCGAACCGGGTTCGGGTTCGAGTCGCTCTGAACTCGAACGTTCGGCATTTGATTAGCTGGGGCGCTGAACTTGGATAAAGCTCTAAGGTTGTCTGCAAAACATAGATACAGCCAATGACTATATCCATGTTTTCCACATAGCCTTAGGGCTTTATCCAACTTCAGCAGCCACCGCTAATCAAATGCCGAAAGTTTGGGTTCGGATCGACTAGAGCATGCTCAAGGTTCGCTCATCTCCATTAATAACATCACTTTTTTTTTTTTTTACACTTATACTAGAAGCCCCCCTGGGGGACTTCTAGTATAAGCAATCTGATCTCTCATTAACATCTATGCTGTATAGATATGCAGCATAGATTGAGGAGATCAGTGTTCTATTGCTTTTGGCTGCTGCAGCCAAAATCAACCGAATGCCGAGCCGGGATTAGCACCATTACAGCGTAGACCCCGGCCGTCACCAGACATGGAGATCGCTCCTCCGTGACAACGTCACGGGGGAGCGATCTCCCCATTAGACACCAGGGAAAAGCTGCAATGAAGTTTTCAGATGCAGCTGTCAACTTTGACAGTTGCATCTGAAGACTTAATTAGTGGGCATGGCGATCTGGCCGTGCTCGCTAATAGCCGCAGTCCCGGGCCCGTGGCGGTTCAGAGCAGGGTTGCCGCAGGGTCTGAACGCCTCCACCCGCGCGAGGACATACAGTTACATCCTCGTGCGGTAAGGGGTTAAAATGATTAATTCTGGATAACTCCATTAAAGGGGACGGGGTTGCAGTACTACACACAACCCGTAGATAAATGGTGTACTGTTTCTGGAAAAAAGCAGCCCTGTTTTTCTTATTCCTTACACTTTTTACCCATTAGGGATCCATTATGTACATGTATGTCATGGGAGCCTGTGACTAAGGGTGTACATGTACTTCAAGTGGATGTACCATCAGACAAAGTGAAAAAAAAACGTTTTCACTTCCCTGTCGGGACCGGCGCTGTGGTTCTACTTTCGAAACGCTGCACGGTTCCCGTGCTCGCCGCTGCTTTGTTGTTGTGCAACGACCCAACACCAGTGTAATGATATCCCCTCCCCTCTGTGATGCACCTCCATTAGAATCAAACAGTGCCACATCACTGAGGGGAGGGGATATCATTACACTAGGGGCACCCCAATTTATTTCACACCACTTGATGGTACATTTGCTTTCATTAAAGGGGTTATCCAGCGCTACAAAAACATGGCCACTTTCTTCCAGAGACAACCCCACTCTTGTCTTCAGTTTAGGTGTAGTTTGCAATTAAGCTCCATTCACTTCAATGCAACAAAGGATATTTTCATACAGTAAACATGGATTCAGATGCAGAATCTGCTTCAAAATCCACAATAAATCTTGGAAATTTGCAATGCTGTTCAAGCACAGATTTTCCAATGACTTCTTGATTATAATCTGGTAGCCTGTAGGCAGATTAGCCTCATTAGATAGGGCTAAGGGCCCTATTACACGCAGGGATTATCAGCTGATTCGGCTGCACAGACATTGCTAACAATGTTGTGTAATAGGCTCAGTAAGTGACCTTACACTTCTCATTGGGCCTTGTTATATGGCCCTAATTCATATGGTAACAGAAATCCTAGGGTATTGCCACAGAGAGGGAATTTATGTGAACGATTATCGAAGGTATTCAGTCGATATCAGTCGTTACGCCCGATAATCGTCTCGTGTAATAGAAGACAACGATGAGCCTACATGAATGATGATCGTTGTCTGTCATCTTTCAATATATTTAAAGACAAACGACTAAGGGCCCTATTCCACAGTAACTATAATCGGCCGGATCGGCCCCATTTGGCCCGATTCGGCCGATTATCGTTCGGTGAAATAGAGAGAACGATCAGCCGATGATCATGTCATCGGCTGATCGTTCATTTAGGGCCGGACCTTAAATCATCGTTCCCGTCGAATATCGGTGCGCGGCGGGCGACTGACAATTTGACAAGCAGCAGCATCATACATTAACTGTCCAGGCTTCTTCTCCGCGCTGTCTTCATCCCCGGGTCCCGCGCGCTCTATCTTCAGAATGGCCTGTCAGCTGACGGAGCGATCAGCCAATCACAGGCCGGGACCGCTGCAGCCTGTGATTGGCCGAGTGTGGCCTGTCAGCTGACCGGCCATTCTGAAGATAGAGTGCGCGGGACCCGGGGATGAAGACAGCGCGGAGAAGAAGCCAGGACAGGTAATGTATGATGCTGCAAGGGCATCGGTAATGATGTCCTTGCAGCCCTCGCTCAACGATCATCGGGCCGTGGAATAGGCACAGTAAACGAGTGGAAATCTAGCAGATCGCCACTAGTTTACATCGTTGATCGGGCCCTCCTCGGCCCGTGGAATAGGACCCTAAGACAGCAACGATCTGCTACCGTTGCTCCATGGAAACAGGAGCAGCGGCAGCAGACCATTGCTATCTTCTATGGGCTCCCCGGACAAGTGATGAAGCAGATGAATGGAAAAAAAACTATACAGATGTAAACCTAGTGTAACCCTTGTAATAAAGGAAGCTTTGTACTGACTGACAGCAAGCAGAAGTCTTGACAAATGTGAGGGATTAATACAGTATATTGGAATATTGTTATCAGTGAATAACCTTTATTTTCTGAAACCATGATACTCCATGATCACATTTTACTAAAGTTATTCACTGTACTAGAACAGCAGGTTTACGTCATTTACTCACATACGGTATATGTGTTTGTGCTGTGCCCTGTAATGGAGATAGAAACCCCCATGCCACTTTCTGTGCCGCCCTTCCCATCCCTGTGAACAGCGATCCCTTTAGAAGTCTGGTCAGGAAGGATGGCACAGAAAGAGGGCATAGTTGCTTCTATCTCCAGTACAGAACGCAGCAGGAACATAGTGTGAGTAAATGACGTAAACCTGCTGTTCTAATACAGTGAAAAAGTATAGTATAAAGTAGCCAATGCCTTTCAAGGGGCTGTGTGTGTTATTACAATTCACCTCTATTTACAATGGAACTGAGTTGCACACCCACACCAAAACTGAATAGAAGAGTGGTGCTGTTTTTGGAAGTAAGCAGCCATGTTTTTCCAAGACTGGATAATCGATTTAAAGGGACTGTCTTCTTTGGCCAGTCCCTACATGTTATAAAGTTGCCATAATCAGCTGATCACTAATTATCAACTAGCTGGAACCTCCAGCGATCTCCTGTGATCTATGGGGCAAACCTGGCAGCAAGTGTTAGGTTTCCCAGCAGCACCACTACAGGGGAAATGAAGCATTACACCATGGGTGTCCAATCTTCATCCCTCCAGCTGTTGTAGCACTACAATTCCCATCATGCCTGGACAGCCAAAGCCAAAACATGATGGGAACTATAGTTTTCCAATATCTGTAGAGCTGCACAGGTTGGACACCAGCTATGTTAGTGGGTCATCTGTGTAATACAGAACAGGGTGAGTGAGAGACGTCATTTTTTCAGTAACTCTGAGGTGAGATTCTGAACAGAAAACTGAGGAATGAGTTTTCTGAACTGGACATCCCCTTTAATTATTTTACCTCTTTTTGCTTTCCAGAGACTTCAGGGCTTCAAGGGGGAGGATGAGACATACAAGCCCCGCACATATGCCTACGAGGGAGACCTGGAACGGATAGACTCAATGGACTCCTTTACATTCCCCGATAACAACATGGACTTTAGCTTCCTGGATGATTTTGACCCAAAGTTTTCTGCATTGGAAGCAATCTGCAAACAATAATGTGGACCGAGGACTGTTTCCACTCTGCCTGCTATTGCACTGAGCGATTCTGGGGACTGTATCTGAACAGGATCTGAAATAGTCTTATTTAGCGAGAGGTTGAGGGGAATTATGCTTCGCTGCAGACGCTTTGTTATATCTTCTGTATTGTACCATTTCTTTTTAGCACAAAAATGATGGGGAGATGAGACAGTTTGGTCACTAAGTGATAGACTGCTGGGATTCACCGCTGAGAACATCCCTGGACAGGCTTATGGGATGATTGCATAGGCAGGAGCTATGGAAATACCTTGCTAGGGCTCATGTCTGGACAAGGTAGACTGATTACTTACATAGTGTAGATGATGGCTGATGAGGAGCCCCTGGAGTGAACATCACGACATCGAGACAGCCTGCGCTCTCATCACAGCTACTTCAAGTACTGGTAAGAGAGACCAGCAAGACTCTGCTCGACTCATGATACATGCCATGAGGTCGGATATATCAGATGTACATGAAATCTCCATAATGGGGGTCATGGGGTCTTTGATCTATGTAGCAGAATAGGCCTAATCTGACATCACTAATATGCATACACATGCAGCAGTGCTGAAATATTAATATGAAAGATGCTCCCAATTACTTTATGAGCATATATTTTCTTAATCTGACAGGGTTAGGCTGGCTGACCTGTCCTCTTTAAAGCTGTCACCGTGCCAAGGTTGAAGCTTCCGCGTGCAGGTGAAGCTTATGGTTGAAGTTCCCTATTACGTTACTAGGGACATTTGCTCTGGGTGTTGGGCAGATGCACAGGTTGGAGAGCACCAAGTAGATTGGGCCAGTCTCATCTCAGATTTCCTTCTTTCTCACTCTGGCTGCAGATTTTATATGACTTTGCTATATATTCTGCAAATGTTATGCATAAAAAGGACAAACAGGACCTCACTCTAGAACAGATACCATCTTAAAGAAGCAGCATCTACCTCCTCATCATCACTGAAGCTAATAAGCACCTACAATGTTCTGACACATACTCCTGGTCTGAATGCATCTTCCAAGATCCAAAACCTCAAAGGGGGAAGTTATCATCCTGCGCACTAGAACTGTGGAATTTATCAAATAAATTCGATCAATTAACCCTTAGAGGGGCTCATGATTTAATTTTTTTTTTAAAAGCTAATTTAATCTTTAGTGCCGAGGACAGCAGTGCAGGAGCCAATAAGGCATAAAAATAATTGACACTTGCATGCTGCAGCACAGAAAGGGTTATCAGTAGGAAATTTATACATTTATGCCTCATCGGCTTCTGCAGTGACGACCTCCATTCTCAGGTTTGCCTGCATGTAGAAAATTGTGTGGGACTCTGGTGCAGAGGTTGGAGGTCATCAATGCAGGAGCCGAAGAGGCATAAATGTAATATCCTGGGTGGGGGGCTACAAGGATGCACAGAAAGGGCCTAGCTGCTATATGGATGCACATGGAGAACCTTCTATACTATATGGAGACACAAAGGGCGCCCATACTATTACTACATTAAAATAGTATCTGAGGCTGCCTGCTAGTATCAGAATGTTACCACACACAACCTGAGGACATGGGTGGGACTTATTCTGGAAGAAAGCCGCCATGTTTATCTAATCCTGGAAACCCCCTTTAAAACCTGCCCTGACCATGTCCCGCTCACACAGATGCAGCGCTTGTAACAAGGTATCACTTTGATATACTGGGACAAGGCACAGAGCTCTGTGAGTAGTAAATGATCAGTACAATAAAGGTTTTCAATCACTGACAGCAAGCGGAGATTTTGGAATCCGAAGCCAATAAAAATGCAGAACTTTCCATTGTATAACAAATAAAGGGGTATTACCATTTTATGACATTCTGTCCTGTCCACAGGATAAGAAATAACTGAATGCGGAGAAACTGTTACCATGAATGGATGGAGCGCCATTCGCATGCATGACCAGCTCTCTGTACATTCTCTATGGGGCTTATGGGTGAGATAACTTCATGAGATAGAAATACCCCTTTATTAAGCTTGAAATGTCCCCTGCATGTGCAAAACAGACTGTCTCTTATTACCGCTAAGACATGGGCTACCAGTTGTATATTTTTATACCTCACAATATTTTTTACAGCTTTGTACAAATGTAATGGGATACTTGGCTTTATGTATACATATTAGCAGTTTTATGTTTTCGTTTCTGCTTTTCTTTTTTTTTGTTTTTTAAATAAACATAACATTTTGATACAACTCGTGGTTCATCACTTCCATCCTATGTCTACAGGGTGCCATTGACTAAAGAACTAAAAATAATATTCAGGTTAGTTTTTTGTTGGAGAAGGCTTAGATATAGAGTCTGTTTGTTGGGGGTTCAAGATTTTGTTTAGAAAATCCATGTCAGTGTAATGTTTGATTTCCCCCCTATAAACATTATAGGCTCTCACAGGATATCTGATCTGATACACTGTGAATCTAAGGGATCCTATAAGATGTGTAGGTGAAGTTTTAGAAAATCACCACCGGGGGGTGCTAGATGTTCACGTAATACAAAATTCTCTGAATACTCCTTATTATGCTTATCTGTATTACTGTGATTTAAGCTTATCTGAATGCAACTACAATCAGAGAGATTACACAGGGGATAAAGCGTCCTTTATGTAACATCACAAGTCTATTGCTTATAATCATTATCTACTTAGAATTAACTCTTTATATACCTGTTGTGAAGCGCAGAGTAGTTTCATCAGTGCGATGCTGTATGTGCTGTGATATAGCTAGAGTATTATCAGGGCTGATAATATTGCAGCATTCTAGGACTGTGAAGTGTGGGATATAATGGGAAGGAATCTAGCCAGGGAGCTGTAGATGTGGATTAGATTTTGGACAATTTTTTTGCCACCCTGATTTTGGTAAATGCACATTTTGCTATCTCCATGCTTGCTGATGTAATGGAAGAGCTGTGCTGTGTGCCATGAGCCAATATTCTGAGACATCATCTCCTCCCATCTTAAGAGAGATGCTGCAGCTGCATCCTCCCTGACCCCTCTTTTGTCTCATAGAGATCAGCTGCATTCACATCCCCTGAGAGAGAGAAAGAGAGAGAGAGAGAGAGAGAAGCTGCAGCTACATACTCCTGCCCTCTTAGATTAGGAGACTCATACAGACATTGAGGGTGATAGACTGCAGCTGCATCTCCCCTCTCCCTTCTTATAATATTAGTCTCGTACAGACCAGCTGCATCCCCATCCCCTCCTATATCACACATCATCTACAGACACTGAGGTAGAGACACTGTAGCTGTACCCAGGGCTGTATTAACAGATGCTGCTGCCCTAGGCACTAAACCTGAAGACGCCCCATCTTCACGCACCTATTGGCGATACCAGACCTGACCAATACCACCATACCCCCCACCCCCCTGGAAAAGACACCAGATTTACTGGCAAGTCTGAACAGGAGGAGGAAAACTAAAAAAAAAAAAAAAAAAAAAAAAAAAATTGGTTTTTCTGTCCCCCTGCTCCCTGGTGCTGCCCCCCCTGCAAGGTGCTGTCCTAGGCACTGGACCACGGGTGCCTAGTGGTAAATACGGCCCTGGCTGTACCCTCTCATCTTTTACCTATGAGCCTCATACAGACACTGGGGGAGAGATACTGCAGCTACATACTCCTGCATCACAAATCTCTTACAGACATTGAGAGAGAGAGAGAGAGATGCTGCAGCTGTACCCCCTCTCGACTATTAACTGTATGCTTCAGATAAAGAGCATTCTGAACATTAAAGGGGTACTCTGGCGAAAATCTTTTTCTTTCAGATCAACTAGTCTCGGAAAGTTATATAAATTTTTAATTTACTTCTATATAAAAAATTTAAGTCTTCCATACTTATCAGCTTCTGTACATCCTCCATGAAGTGATTGATTCTTTCCAATCTGACACAGTGCTCTCTGCTGCCACCACTGTCTGTGACAGGAACTGTCCAGAGCAGGAGAGGTTTTCTGTTTCTATATATTTATTAAATTTTTTCAAAGTAATTTTGCAGACAAAGCAAATTTTGCAAACAAAATATACAATTAACCCTTTGAGGACCAGGCCCAAAATGACCCAGTGGACCACGCAAATTTTGATCTTAGTGTTTTCGTTTTTCCCTCCTCCCCTTCTAAGAGCTCTAGCACTCTCAGTTTTCTATCTACAAGCCATGTAAGTGCTTGTTTTTTACAGGAATACTTGTACTTTGTAATGGCGTCATTCATTTTACCATAACATGTATGACGGAATCCCAAATATATTATTTATGAAGATATAAATAAGTGAAATCGTAAGAAAGAATGCAATATGGTAACGTTTGGGGGGTTCCTGTGTCTACGTAATGCACTATATGGTAACAGCGACATGACACTATTATTCTATAGGTCAGCCTGAACACAACCATATGCAGGTTACACAGATTCTCTAATGTTATATATATTTTTTGTTATGAAATCCTTTTTTTTGCCAATTAAATATTAATAAAATGGGCTTATTGTGACGCTTATAACGGTTTTATTTTTTCACCTACGGGGCTGTATGGGGTGTCATTTTTTCCGCCATGATCTCTAGTTTTTATTAATACCATATTTGTGAAGATCAGACGTTTTGATCACTTTTTATTGATTTTTTTTAATATATAATGTAACATAAAATCGGTAATCTGCGCACTTTTTCCCCTCTTTTCGTGTACGCCGTTTACCGGTCACAATGACGCTTGTTATATTTTAATAGATCGGACAATTACGCACGCTACGGTATATTATATGTTTATCTATTTATTCATTTTTATATGTTTTATTTATATAATGGGAAAGGGGGGTGATTTAGACTTTTATTGGGGGAGGGGCTTTGGGGTTGTGTGTTAGTGTTTTGCACTTTTTTTTTTTACACTTTTGAAGTCCCTTTGGGGGACTTCTACATACATTACTTTGATTTCTACACTGATGAATGCTATGCCATAGGCATAGCATTGATCAGTGTTATCGGCGCTCTGCTCATTGAGCCTGCCTGTGCAGGCTCAGTGTAGCAGATCGCCGATCGGACCGCACGGAGGCAGGTGAGAGACCTCCGGCAGTCCGTTTCAACGATCGGGACCCCCGCAGTCACACTGCGGGGGTCCCGATCGGTAAGTGACAGGGGACTCCCCCTGTCACTTACACTTAAACGCCGCGGTCGCGCCGTGATCGCAGCGTTAAGGGGTTAATGACACGCGGCAGCGCGATCGCTGCAGCGTGTCATTACCGGTGAGGTCCCGGCTGCTGTTTGCAGCCGGCCCCCACCTGCTATGAAGCGCGCTCCGCTCCGGAGCGCGCTTCATAGCGGGAAAAACACCCAGGACGTAAGGTTACGTCATGGGTCGTCTGGGGACAGACTTCCATGACGTAACCCTACGTCCAGGGTCGTCTAAGGGTTAATGTAACATGTTATGTTTTCTATGGGGATTTGCTATTGCTCTGGACAGTTCCTGTCTCAGCCAGAGGTGGCAGCAAAAAGCTCTGTGTCAGACTGGAAAGAAAATAACATTTTCTGCAGGACATATAGCAGCTGATAAGTGCTGGAAGACTTGAGATTTTTAAATAGAAGTAAATTACAAATCTATATAACTTTTTTCGAAACCAGTTGATTTGAAAGAAAAAGATTTTCGCCTGAGTACCCCTTTAAGTAACAGCAGGGTGGGAATAGAGGTGGAAAATGCACCCATGGTGTCCGCCTCGCACATTTGATATACATTAAAATGTTATAATGTAGGAGCAGTATGTGTGATGTAAATTGGCAAGGAATGTTTAAGACTGTGGGGAACCAGCTCATATTGCTCCATAGAGACACAAGGATTGGTTGGATGACCTCAGGACATATTGTAATTCAATATGAGTGAGTTATGAGACAGCGTCTCCAGCAGTGACCTTCACAGACCAGCCAGACTGGACCTGCCCTTTAAGTATCTGGGTGACCAGGGCAAATGTCGAGCTCTAGGACATCAGAGACATCACGTAAATACAAAGAAATGGTTTGGATAAGGTTAATTTGTAAGGTGTATGACCAGAAGGCATTATAGTGGCAAATGAGGGCTAGGAACTTACAGAAGAAGAGGAGACTACCATAGCTGTTGTGAGGTGGGCTTAGATGAACTACAAGGACAAGAGGGACAGAATTACTGTATAAATATAAGAAGATATGCAGGTTCCCACATATTGGGCAAAAACATTTTTAAATGAAACAATACTAAAGTAGTGCCTCCCCCCTGCTCTCCTATCCACTTGTATTGGACCCATCAGAAGACCATCACACTTCAGACACCATAAGAACCAGAACACAGCAGTGTTTCTCTTCCATAGTCTTCACCCACCTCCAATCAACATACATCCTTTAAAGGTTTGGACAATGTCTGTTCAGGAAAAATTGGAATTTTGGAGATATTCAGGACTACAGGTGGGAATTGTAGCCAGACACATTTCATGTATGAGCATGTGTGACAGATCGGCATCCGAACCTATAGTGTCAGCACTGTAGTCGGGTAAAACTGGGGAAAGGCTATAGGATTGTCCGATCTGCGCTGTAAAACGCCCATTAGTCTAGGTATGGATTGCAAGGTGACAATGCTCAGGTCATGTTCCTGGCGTGGTCTCCTGGAGTGATAAGTAGCTAACGCTGTAAAGTAAAAAGATGGGAGACATTTGGTTGTAACTTCTTGTTACCAGGAGAGTTCAATGTCCTCAATAGCTTTCTTTCTGATTCAACGTCTGACCACTCCTGCTTGGACAACAGTACACTGCAGCAGTTGTAGGAAGTACCAGAGGGAATGGAGGACAAGAAGAATGACTGCTTGTGGGTGGGAACAGCATATGCCACAACCAAGTTGGAACAGTCTATCAGTTTAGGTGCCATCTATTGCACCACATTCTGGCCCAGCATTAAGACCTTGGGAGATATTTATGAAGACTGGCGTACTCGCACATTGGTCTTACATAAAGCCCAGTCCTGGCTGAATTTACTAGGAGGCGCTGCCTTTTAGTAAATGCGGTCTGTGGTCTAAAATAATTTAAAGAGTCACTGTCGTATTTTTTTTTTTTTTTGCAGAAATCAATAGTCCAGGCGATTTTAAGAAACTTTGTAATTGGGTTTATTAGCCAAATCTGCCATTATCTGCATGTAAAAAGCCTTTTCCCAGGTCCCCCCCTCCTTCCTCTTTTTCATCCACTCTGAAAAATCTGAAAATTGTGACTTGTTGCAGGAGTCGTACCCTGTCTGCTCTAGGGAGAGGGGAGGGGGGAGGAGGAAGGAGGGAGTTAGCCGGCAGCAGAAAGCAGATAACAGAGGATTACAGGCACAGAGCTGGGTGACAGCTGTAATCTGAGCTCAGACAGGTCACTGGTGACTGTCACAGGAGATATCCCGTGAGGGATTTGTAGATTAACTCTTTGTTGTCCTGTTTTGGTCTTTTCTTTAGCTCTCTCCATAGGAGAACAATGAAGACAGGGGGGAGAGCTTCAAACTGCTTTTTCATGATAAAAATGCATTTTTCGGATAATAAACCCAATTACAAAGTTTCTTAAAATCGCCTGAACTATTGATTTCTGCAAAAAAAAAATTCACGACAGTGACACTTTAAGGGTCTGGGGGGACATTTATAAAGATTTACACCGCCTTAAATTAGGCTCCGTCACCAATTGACCCACCAGATTTACTAAGTGGTGCACGCCTCAAAGTGAATTCAGCCTGACTAGCGCCTGCCACACAGCGGGCGCAGTAATCTGCCAAGATTCTGCCAAGCCTAAATCAGGGTAAATTTGGTGTGGGAGAAGGCCATGCCTCCTCCCAGCCTTGAAGCCCCCCGCCCACCATTGAGCAATGGGGGATACGGCAGGCGTACACCAGGGCGAGGGGTAAATCTGTGCCTTCTCCCTATCGTACGCCAGGAGCGCAGCTTCCATAAATGTTATGTTCCTCATAGGCACAGAAGCACTTGGCTGACAGTCTCATGCGTACAGACACATATGGTTCTCTACTCTATATACTCAACTGGACCCCCCTCCAGATCACAACTTCTTATATTCTGATATCTCGCTGTGACATGTCAGAAGATGAATGAAGAGACAAAGTCTGAAAAAGACATTGGATTTGAATAGGACCTCTCCTGTAAAGTCTAATATGGAGAATCCTTGTATTACCCAAAAGATAAAAATCCTGGAACAACTTTATATATATTGCCGATTGTCTCTCATCACTCCTAGCTAAAATGTATGAATAAGGCCGGACCTACTTGGACAGGTGACAGGTACAGATAATTCTTATGTATAGTATTCTTCCTGTAACTACTTATGTGCTTTATTCTCTGCACAATACCCTGTAAGGATCTGGTACCTGACCATTATATGGTTACTCTATAGTGGCATTGTCGCTTACATTGCTGCTTGCACAATGGTGGTGTACACTACAACTATGTATGATTAAGTTTTTCTACCTTTTTTTTTTTTTTCCTTTTTATTATCCTTCTTATATTGATGGTGGGGTTTACATACTTAAGGATAGGCTTGGTCAAATGAAACAAACTTTATTATCCTGTCTCTCTAAATTTCAGTAATAGATCCGCCATATCCAAATGTCCAGCTGAAAACAACTCCATTTGGAGATGACTTTGCAGAAAGTTCTGCTTCCATAGACTTCCCTAAGCCTAGGTTTCTGTAATGTGAAACGTTATAGTTCTATCTCTGCTTGTTGTCAGTGAATGCAGGCATATGTACCTGTCTTTGTGTCACAGCTCTGTATATTGTAAGTTTTATGAATGTTTTTAGAGTCTGGATGGAACTAGACTGTTTTCATTCACAGTCAGCAAGCAGGGATTTAAACCTTCACTACACCCCCACAGATGTTATGCAGCACATATCTACAACATGTGCGTCAGCTCTGCTACATCATCAGCTAGTATGGAATACATATTGGGGTGAAGTGAAAACTTGTAAGTCAGGAATTGCAGCAGCTAAAAAGCAGGAGACTGCTCAAGTAAGACCAGCTAGGTTCCGGAGCATTTAATTTTTTAGCTCCTAGGTGAATAACCCCCTTAAGTCCACCAGGCTGTAACACCTCCTCACTCCCCCTCCCATACGAGACCCTGCTTCGGCACACAATCAGTATAGATGGGGGTAGATCCTTAGAATCTTTGCCCCTGGTAGACCATGAAACCCTATACTGATTCTGTATTTGTCAATCCTAATGGCAGAAGAAGCCTTTTCTATATACTGTATAGAAGGGTCAAGCACTTACATAAGTGTCTCACCCCATGAATTATATGTAGATATTTAGTTCTGAGAATCTGATGGAGACAATCAAGCAAATAGCCTAAAAGAGAAATGTCAGAACTTTTAGTCAAAGACAAGGATCAGATGGGGCCTAAGGCTGCATCAAGGTGACTTACATTTTTTGTTCACTTACACAATCCGGCTTTTTGTTCATATAGACAAATGCAAGATTCAACAATTTTCTTGTGAGACAGAATAGGATACATTCATCACTCGTGAAGCAATACCCGACTCTACCAGAACAAGTTTCTCACAGTTTGAGGTCCTCAAGGATCATTGTCTCATAGAAAAGTGGTGTGGGTTCTTGCTTTGGGCTACAAAATACTTTAGTGTTACAGGAATTAAATAAACCTTTGATGTGTTGCACAGATATGTCAAATGTTTAGATCAGTCAGGGTCTTAGTGCAGAAGCCCCCCATTGCTATATACACTCACCGGCCACTTTATTAGGTACACCTGTCCAACTGCACTTTACCACTTAATTTCTAATTAGCCAATCACATGCCGGCAACTCAGTGCATTTAGGCATGTAGACATGGTCAAGACAATCTCCTGCAGTTCAAACCGAGCATCAGTATGGGGAAGAAAGGTGATTTGAGGCCTTCGAACGTGGCATGGTTGTTGGTGCCAGAAGGGCTGGTCTGAGTATTTCAAAAACTGCTGATCTACTGGGATTTTCACGCACAACCATCTCTAGGGTTTACAGAGAATGGTCCGAAAAAGAAAAAACATCCAGTGAGCGGCAGTTCTGTGGGCGGAAATGCCTTGTTGATGCCAGAGGTCAGAGGAGAATGGGCAGACTGGTTCGAGCTGATAGAAAGGCAACAGTGACTCAAATAGCCAACCGTTACAACCAAGGTAGGCAGAAGAGCATCTCTGAACGCACAGTACCTCCAACTTTGAGGCAGATGGGCTACAGCAGCAGAAGACCACACCGGTGCCACTCCTTTCAGCTAAGAACAGGAAACTGAGGCTACAATTTGCACAAGCTCATCGAAATTGGACAGTAGAAGATTGGAAAAACGTTGCCTGGTCTGATGAGTCTCGATTTCTGCTTGAACATGACAATGAGTTCACTGTACTCAAATGGCCTCCACAGTCACCAGATCTCAATCCAATAGAGCATCTTTGGGATGTGGCGGAACGGGAGATTCGCATCATGGATGTGCAGCCGACAAATCTGCGGCAACTGTGTGATGCCATCATGTCAATATGGACCAAAATCTCTGAGGAAGCTTCCAGCACCTTGTTGTATCTATGCCACGAAGAATTGAGGCAGTTCTGAAGGCAAAAGGGGGTCCAACCCGTTACTAGCATGGTGTACCTAATAAAGTGGCCGGTGACTGTATATAGCCGGTACTGCAGTGTACCAAAACTGAGGTGATCTATATCTCTATGGATAAAAGTTGCTTATTGCATTTTGGCCACAAGATGACGCTATCTTTTTTCTTTCACAGCAAGCACACTGAAGGATGCTAGAGGGGTTAATTTTCTATGTGACTTTGTAAGTGGGTGAGAAGAAGCTTGCTAGCCACGTCCCTGAAATGACACAGTGCTCTCTGCTGCCACCACTGTCTGTGACAGGAACTGTCCAGAGCAGGAGAAGTTTTCTATGGGGATTTGCTGCTGCTCTGGACAGTTCCTGTCATGGACAGAGGTGGAAGCAGAGAGCACTGTGCCAGACTGAAAATAATACACCACTTCCTACAAGACAAACAGAAGCTGATAAGTATAGGAATAGAAGTAAATTACAAATCTATATAACTTTCTGACACCAGTTGATTTTGAAAGAAAGTTTCACAGGATTACCCCTTTAAGCCCATGTTCTGAAAACTGGACTGTATAAGGTTAAAGAATCTGTAAACAAGGCGCCATTTAGTACTTGCAAAACTCTGCAGTAGTTCTAAAATAATCCTCTACACTATATGAAATCTATCTGTCTTCCCTCCGGGGAGATTCCTTGGCCAAGACCCAAGTACATAAACCTCATCTAGAAATGATGTATAGTAATCACCTGTCCTGTATTAAATGCAAGCAATCTGGGCTCTGTGTCAGCAACATGTTGAAGCCATGCCAAGGTTTCATAGGGTATTTTCTACTAATACACAGAGGACAATCCCGGTGCTCTGGAGATACAGGATAACATGAGGATGCAGCTGTCTCTGATGGTACAGACATCCGCACAAGTCTAGAGCAGGGCTCCCGGTGATGTATGGCACCTGTTTGCTCTGGCGGTATTGGCTCTGGTATCAGGTCTGTGGAGATCTACTGCCCTTTTCCTGAGCTCATTAAGTGCGAGCGGTTATTGTGTCTCGAAGAATTTCCTCCATTAAAATGTCAGGTTGTTTGTTTAGAGTCGACCGATCTGAAAGTGCCATTAACCATTTACTGCAAAATGCTCACTATCAGCTCTGTATGAAAACCACGGCATTGCTGAAGGGCCTGAAAGGGCTCGTGGTCCAGAACTTTATTTCCAATTCTGCTTAGAAAAACATGGTTGATTTCTGTAAATTAACAGGTCCACAGGTTGTACATGGTATTGCAGCTTAGCGGGTACAGTGTTGTTTTTGAAGCCAGCCTTGTTTTTGTCCCAAACAGTCCCTTTAAATCATACCTATCATTTCAAAAGATTTTTATAAACCCACATACATTTGTTAGATTTACCCTTCAGAGTGGTGACAAGGTGATTTTAGTGTTCTTACTGCATGGTGCGCATGCATGGACTTTCTCTCCCTTACTTCCCTGGTCAGTCAAAGCACATACTTCTCTCAGCTAGGCCATGACATTGTGATGGAGAAAGTGCACTGTGCAGGTTGTGTGGCAGCTGCTCGACCAGTCACTTGCTAGATGGTACTGTGTGACACCACTTTTATGGTGGATGGTCGGTGGAATATAGCTCAACTGGTTAAAATGTTGTCGTGATGCCAGTGCTAACTCAGCACACAGGTATGATGGTATACCTGCTTTTACCTGCTTTTAGTGTTTGGCTGGCTATATTGCTCCCCAATGGTCGGTGACCTGCCGGGTTGTGATGGGCCCCTTGGGCTCTTATCATGGTGGTTCGGAGTGGAGAGATGACCAACCCGGACTGTTGGCACCGCCACCCACAGAAATGGGAAATGACCCAAGGACAGTGTAGCTTATGTGTAGATGCTGGTGCAATGATCACTGAGTCCCAGTATAATAAATAAAAATTTTCTTTACTGGCAAGTCTCTAGTAATACAGGTGAATAATACATGACTGATACAGACTTGCTTTCACTGGATCTGTACTGAGAGTTGCTGAGGTAGAGAGTAAGATAGCAGTGCTGACTTGGTTATGTGCTGAGAAGAGTAGAGAGTTCAGAGGAGAAGCCCCTGTACTGGTTACCTGAGTTGAGCTAAGTGTCCGAACGTGTCCCGGTGTCACCTGCGCTGCGAGATAGAGTACGTAGGCCCTTGGCTGCTTTGCTCTATCCGGATTACTTCCTCTGCTTTAGGATACTGTCCTGCACTTCTAGAGATGTTCACGGCATGGGTTGGGGTGTCCTCTGACTTATACTCACGATGCAGTGCGAAACACTAAAGGGAGCACAGGAGTTGCTTCAAGAAAAAGAGTCTCTGTTCTCCATACGTGTCTGTACACTAAAGCTGGTCTGTCCCGACCAGGGAACCTAAGTTCAGCAGGGATGCCTGATCTGTGTGTCTCGTTCCACTCAGAATCAGAGAAAAACTGACTGGACCTACAAAAGTCTGGACCTACAATTCCTCTTCCCATGTGACTACTTCCTACAGGGTGTATGTAAAAACCTCTTTGAGTGGTGGAGAAGAGAGTGTGAGAAGGAAAAAGAATAAAGATAGGTTGAGAAAGAACAGCATCTCTCATAGGTGTACAGAATCCCAAAATACAATACAGTAACCCTTAAATGACTACAGCTGTGCAATATATACAGAAATATCCATAGTGACATCTAGTGGCAAAACTTATACATAACTTCATCACCACTTTACTTACGAAGTACAGGGGTTTTGCGAGGGGTGATCAAAACAGAAACAACCTTGGTGGGACACCACAGTTGCTCTATGCCAAGCAGATGATTTACTATACGGCATGTAAAGGAAGAAGGAGTTACTGATGCACAGGGTTTGCAAAGTGCTATGTAAGCAGAAAGGTAAGAAAACGGCAGGGTCAGAGCCAGGGAATACTGAGCACCAAGCTGCTACTGTTGTTGCTGCTCCAGGCAAACTGAAGAAGGAGTTTATACTGGAGTATGGTGGATATAACAATAATCATTATGCTGGTATGTACACAAGGGTAGGCTTTATGGGACCGCCTGAGCTGTGTGGGTGGTCAGAGAAGACAATGGAGCCTTGAAATACCTTTTAGAAACAGTGGGGCTCATCTTCAACAGTTAAACTGGCTCAGCATGCAGATACACATCCCAGGCTATATCAGGCACTTCCTCCTCTCTCCTGCACAAATCATGCTAAACCCCACCTCACTTCCTTCATTCCATCCTAATATAGCCGTTACTAGGGACAGATTTCCCATAACAACAAGCAGCAGACAGCAGATTAGTGGCCAATAATTTAGAGTTTATGGAGGGGGGGGGGGGGTGTTAAATGACAATGACAATTCAGGGAGAATGAGGGTCAAGCTCTCTGAGGTGTTCGCAAACTTGGTTGCTTACCTGGTTGACCAAACTATACTGTGTTTAGCAAACAGCATAAGGCTCTGTTCACACAAACTTTACTTGGATTTAGCAAAAACTTTTGCATGAAATTAGCCTCCATTCATTGGGAAATCTGCATCTCAGAGCGGACATTTTGGAACGGTTCTGCATCTGCAGCATGGAAGAAAATACATTTTTATATATTCTTGCAGAAGTCCCATTGAATGCATCTAATCCTTGTGCAATTCTGCAGTATATTGAGCACGGCAGAAATACAAGTGTCAGCTTCGGATCTCTGCCATGGCTCCCCTTGTAAATTCATGTTGAATTTGCCTATGGAAAATCAATTAAGTGTGATCATGGCCCAAGGCTCGATGCACATTGATGAGGGGGGATTCTACGATGTAGCAGAGCTAAAATGACAAACTCAGCTTCATTCCCCAAAATTCAGTTTTTCTTATACGCAGCTCCAAATCCGCCATATCACATTTTTATATCCTAGACTCAAGTCATAGGGCCTCATCGTTTCCTGTTCCAGCTCTGACTTCACGTGTGGCCTTAGTGTAAACCATACCGTGGTACTGTTCATGTGGTTGCCATACGGTAAATTCTATTTTCATCAATTCCAGTAAATAATTTTCCTTCTAATTAACTGTGGTGACATGAATATGCATCATTGCCAGTCTGCCGGCAGTGTGGGTGGGAAGAGAGGAAAACATTAATGTGGCGCAGCACTGTCAGAGAAGGTGATGTGACAGGTAGAGAACACATGCCGCTGGTGTAATTATCTCATCACATGGGACAGCAGCGACGCTTATCTGACACATGATAACAGAATCGGCTTGTGTTCTCATCACAGTCCATAAGCTGAAACATTCTGCCCCATAACATGGGTCGCTGATCTCCATCATCTACCTACTGCTGAACCTCATGAGTCTTGTTGTGGCTGATCTCCATCATATACTTAATGCTGGACCTCATAAGGGCCAGCATTAAAAATCTATCTATCTATCTATCATCTTGTGGTTAATCACCATTATATATCTACTGATCGATTTGTAATTCTTGCTGTGACCGACTTCCAATTTTCTGCTGGACCTCATGGCCCTGGCAGGGGCGTAGCTAGGATTCATGGGGCCCCATAGCAAAAAACTGTATGGGGCCCCATAAATCCTGTATGCCCCCCCCCCCTGCCAAACACAGACAATGACGCACATATACACACACAGAGGCACCATTAACATATATACAGATCCGCCACTGACATACACACATATATACGCTGTAATGTGATGACACTAGTGCTGATGTATACACCATGAGTAGACTGTACACAGGGAAATCATCTCAGTGTAATAAGAAATACTCAACCAGAAATAAAAGAAAATGCTGCAGATATTAGTGGTGGGTTCTTTTATTAGAGCCCAGCATTAATAGAAGCTGCTGCAGAACATCTTTGGGAGCAAACACACACATATACACCAGTGCTACAGACATTGCTGACATACACACACACACATATACACCAGTGCTACAGACATTGCTGACATACACACACATATACACCAGTGCTACAGACATTGCTGACATACACACACACACACACACACACACACATATACACCAGTGCTACAGACATTGCTGACATACACACACACATACATATACACCAGTGCTACAGACATTGCTGACATACACACACACACACACACACATATACACCAGTGCTACAGACATTGCTGACATACACACACACATACATATACACCAGTGCTAAAGACATTGCTGACATACACACACACATACATATACACCAGTGCTACAGACATTGCTGACATACACAAACACACACATATACACCAGTGCTACAGACATTGCTGACATACACACACATATACACCAGTGCTACAGACATTGCTGACATACACACACACACACACACACACACACACACACATATACACCAGTGCTACAGACACTGCTGACATACACAAACACACATATACACCAGTGCTACAGTCATTGCTGACATACACACACACACATATACACCAGTGCTACAGACATTGCTGACATACACACACACACACACACACATATACACCAGTGCTACAGACATTGCTGACATACACACACACATACATATACACCAGTGCTACAGACATTGCTGACATACACAAACACACACATATACACCAGTGCTACAGACATTGCTGACATACACACACATATACACCAGTGCTACAGACATTGCTGACATACACACACACACACATATACACCAGTGCTACAGACACTGCTGACATACACAAACACACATATACACCAGTGCTACAGTCATTGCTGACATACACACACACACATATACACCAGTGCTACAGACATTGCTGACATACACACACATATACACCAGTGCTACAGACATTGCTGACATACACACACACACACACACACATATATACACCAGTGCTACAGACATTGCTGACATACACACACACATACATATACACCAGTGCTACAGACATTGCTGACATACACACACATATACACCAGTGCTACAGACATTGCTGACATACACACACACATACATATACACCAGTGCTAAAGACATTGCTGACATACACACACACATACATATACACCAGTGCTACAGACATTGCTGACATACACACACATACACCAGTGCTACAGACATTGCTGACATACACAAACACACACATATACACCAGTGCTACAGACATTGCTGACATACACACACATATACACCAGTGCTACAGACATTGCTGACATACACACACACACACACACACACACACATATACACCAGTGCTACAGACACTGCTGACATACACAAACACACATATACACCAGTGCTACAGACATTGCTGACATACACACACACACACACACACACACACACACACATATACACCAGTGCTACAGACACTGCTGACATACACAAACACACATATACACCAGTGCTACAGACATTGCTGACATACACACACACACACACATATACACCAGTGCTACAGACACTGCTGACATACACAAACACACATATACACCAGTGCTACAGACATTGCTGACATACACACACACACACATATACACCAGTGCTACAGACACTGCTGACATACACAAACACACATATACACCAGTGCTACAGACATTGCTGACATACACACACACACATATATACACCAGTGCTACAGACATTGCTGACATACACAAACACACACATATATATAGCCACAGATACATATACATACTGACATATAAATATATACACAGATACATATATACTCACTGACACACATACACTGCAATTACAGCTCCCAGGCTTCCCCCCTCCTCCTCCTGTAGTCCGGGCTGATCTTCACATAGAAGTATTGAGGACCTTTGGGTCATGTGACCCAAAGGTCCTTCATCCCTCTCCTGTGCCGTCTGGCAGGTCCTGCTCCTCTGTTCAGCCCGCTCACCCGGCACTACAGTGAGGGGCCTGAACAGTGCAGTGGGGGTCCCTCTTACTCTCTGGACCCCTGGGGGAGCGGGGTACGTACCATGAAGGCAGGGCAGGCTTCCTCGGGCCCCCTTCCTGCAGGGGCCCCATAGCAGTCGCCTTCCCTGCCCTCACTGTAGCTACGCCACTGGGCCCTGGTGTTCTATAAAGTGCACTAACAAATAGAAGCCTTCAGGGTCTGTATAAGTTTATGCAGGCACAGGTTAAAGGACACCTGTCACCCCCCGTGCCGGGGTGACAGGCTCCCGACCCCCTGTTAGATCACCCTATACTTATGTGATCCCGCCGGGTCCCGCTTCCTGAGCCGGTCAGGTCACGGAGATTTCAGCGCCCGAAGCCCGGCGCACGCGCACACAGCAGAGTCAGATGCCCATAGAGAATGAATGGGGAGTCCGATGCTCCGTCATTCTCTATGGGCATCGGACTCATCTCTATGCACGCGCGCCGGGCTTCGGGCGCTGAAATCTCCGTGACCCGACCATCTCAGGAAGCGGGACCCGGCGGGATCACATAAGTATAGGGGGATCTAACAGGGGGTCGGGAGCCTGTCACCCCGGCACGGGGGGGGGGGGGGGTGACAGGTCCTCTTTAAATATATGGCATGTAAATGCAGTGGCCCAAGGTGCTGTGTGGTGTTATACAGCAGATGGGCTTGGTGTTTTTCTGGTTCACTTATCACGGTGGACACGGGCACTGACACTTGAAAAGGGTAGCACAAGGTGTAGGTGCGGGTGTGGCAACAAAAATAGGACGGAGTCCTGCACTTAACCAAAGGTGACTTTTACTGGAAGACTTCAGTGCAATACAAAATAGTAAGGCAGAAAACTTGACAGGTGCAGGTGACTATGGTGTAAGTGCGAATTCAAACTACGGAATCCGCGCAGATAAGCTTTGGCGTTTTCTGTGCATTTGCCCTCCTGCTTGAAGATCTGCCTGTCCTGTAGGTTCCATTCTATTCAGGCAGATTCTGCTGTCATTCCTTTGGGCTGATGGCGGAATCCGCCG
Organism: Dendropsophus ebraccatus; assembly: GCF_027789765.1. Classification (NCBI taxonomy): domain Eukaryota; kingdom Metazoa; phylum Chordata; class Amphibia; order Anura; family Hylidae; genus Dendropsophus; species Dendropsophus ebraccatus. Next base: position 50,179,890 of record NC_091467.1, read on the forward strand.
GACCACAGAATGGAGCCTATGGGACGTCCAGATGTTCAAGCGGGAGCGCACACTGAATTATCTGTGCGGATTCCGTAATGTGAACGCTCTCTAGGGCTATGATCACACCACGTAAGTTTTGTATTAATCACGGCCATTGTTGCCGATTTGCACATAGTATACACTCAGGCAGGGATCCTTAGCGGCAGCACAAAAAACTGACATCTTAGCTTTGTGTGGCCACTATTCACTGAAGCAGCTCTGGCTGCACTATCCATTGTCGGCTGTGGGGAATTGGGATGCGGGCGCACACGGGTGCACCTGCATCCCAATTCAGCACAAATGAAATTCATCTGGCCGGCACTGCAGTACCAGTAGGGATGATCTTTACTGACACTGGTCGTTCTGTGATACGGCCGGGTCACATAACGGCCAGTGTCATATGCCATATGAACCCGGCCTAAAGTAATAAGGAGCTTGTTTAGTGTAAGTATAGGGACTGTCTTGGGAGCCTTTTACAATGCAGTAATGTACTCTGCTGGGATTGGTGTAGAAAAAAATGCTGTAGAATACTCATGCTCATGTATCTAGGTACTGTATCTGACCCCTTTCTGCCCAATCAGATCAGAGAAGGCCAAGTTGGGTAATAGGAGCCCCAGGCCTTTATAACTTGGTGTAGCAGACTTCTCAAGGTTTCTTAGGATAGCCTTGCGCAAATCAGTAAGATACTTCGGTTTCCCCCGCTCTTTGTCTTACTGAGGGATCAGTTCCTTGCTGTGGTAACTGTCCTGGAGACGCATCCCTGATGTGGACAAGTTGTACCCTAGAGGACGGTTACCCCTCCTGTGGCTTTAGCAATGCATCTCGCAGAAAGTCTCTCTCATCAGGAAAATTTGTCTCTCATGTCTTAGTCCCTCCACTCCTCTACTACTGACAAAAGACGTCTAACCAGGAACTAACTGGACTTAAATAGGGGTGACCAGGTCTAACCTCCTATTGGTGGGGCCGTGTGAAGAAAGGAGAGGGAAGAAGTGTAGTTGGCTGAGAGCCATGTGTGGCACCTCCACCTGTGATTGGTCACAAACAGTGAACAAACAATATAACAAGTTGACCAATTCACTTCAGCTGTGCTCTTATAAAGAGTTTTAGAGAAGATTGAGACATCTAGTGGGGAAAATGCAAACAACACCCTTATCCCCTTTGTGCAACACCTGACAGAGATACTTTACCCAGGTGGTATAGAACTTAGCAGACCACCTGTACTGGGACACTACATAAAGCCTCTTAAAGGCGTTTTGCAACTTATTTTTATATTTAGGATATTAAATTGCCCACTCACTATATGCACCTGCTTTTATCTAATGCCGCCCAGCATCCCTGTATGTACCTCCCCTGTATGTACACCCAACCTATAGCTGCCAGAGTGGGATGAAATGGCGGATCAATATGAATATGTACCTGCTGTTACCTGCTCAGCCGTCCTGCTCCTGCAGCTATAGATTGTGCTGTCACCGCTTTCACCACAAAATAGGGGACAAGTACAAGCAGGGGATCCGACCTTCATGCCCCCCAGGGATCTATAGATCTGGCTTTTTTTGTTAATAATGGAGCTGTGGGTCCACGCAGCTCCATTCATTCTCTATGGAAACCTTGTGCCCTTGCATCATGTAGATGTTACTGTGACATGTATCATCTACCTAATCATTGTACACACTAAGCCCTCCCCTTCATGGCAGCGGGACCCCCTAATGGCAGCGTATAATGCCCCAGAATGAGGAAGATGACAAAGAGGCCAAGATGGTGACTCGGCCTTCAGATTCCCCTGATCTTAATCCGATACTTTATTTTCATCAACTGAACAGTATATACTATTTACAGGGGTTGTCCGGACAAATGATTTTCTACCATGTGGCCCAGTTTGCAGGAAATATAGCAATACCAGTGTTTTTTTTTTTTTTGTAGAAATGGTGGAGGCCCTTAGAAACAGTCACTTGATTGCTTATACAATACACTGCATTATATATGTATTGTAGTGCACTGTTAAATCTACAGAATGTAGATCTAACAGGGCATGGCAGAGGCCGCTGGCTGCTTTTGTAACCATTGCATAATGGGTGGGGTTGATTGGACCTTCAAAGTGCCAAGCGTGCAGTGGCTTAAAGCAGCTGGCGGGCACTGGGCAGGGATCAGCTATGGCTCCAGAGAATGCACCGTACATACTTAAAGCTCCTGTGACCGATATGTCTGTCATGAAGTGTTAAAGGGTTAATTTAAAAAAAATTACTGTCATGTAAGGGATGGTTCATGGAGCCAGAATGTTCTGCTGTTAAGCATTGTTTTCTGTCACATCTATGATTTGTAGATTTGCTATGAAGTAATAAAGATGGTGGCATCCTCTAAGTGCTGAGTCCATAATTGCTTCTGGGGGGGTCACATGCTCAAGGTTCTAAAATTAAAAGTATTCTTATTTTTTTCTGGCATTTTTCTGCCGTTTTTGACTATATGTGTGAATGATCTTTTTTGGGGGTTCAGGCGTTTTTGTGTGCTGGACTTTTTTTTTACTCTGCCATGACATGACCTAGCTGCTGGATCAAAAAAGGCGTTTTCGGGAAAACAAACAAACAAAAAAGCCATGGCGTTTTTATTGGCGTTTTTCCAAGATTTTAAGGCAGGTGAAGCCCGCCTAAAAGCAGCATGTTCAATGAATATGGAGTAAATGTTAAAGGGATACTCTAGTGAAAATGTTTTCTTTCAAATCAACTGGTGTCAGAAAGATATATAGATTTGTAATTTACTTCTATGTAAAAAATCTAAAGTCTTCTAGCTGCTGTATGTCTTGCAGAAAGTGGTATATACTTTCCAGTGTGACCCAGTGCTCTCTGCTGCCACCTCTGTCCGAGACAGGAACTGCCCAGAGCAGGAGAGGTTTTCCATGGGGATTTACTACTGATCCGCAAGCTTCTGTAACAGATAGAGGTGGCAGCAGAGAGCACTGTGTCAGACTAATAGTGCTGAAAGACTTGAATAGTGAGTGCAGCTCTGGAGTATAATACAGGATGTAACTCAGGATCAGTACAGGATAAGTAATGTGTGTATACAGTAACCCCACCAGCAGAATAGTGAATGCAGCTCTGGAGTAATACAGGGTGTAACTCAGGATCAGTACAGGATAAGTAATGTAATGTATGTACCAAATTGCAATGTTTTAGTTAGAATAAATGTCTACAATTGTTAATGTCCAATGGTGGACATAAGAGAAACAGATTGCTGAACTCAGGGAGAACAGCCAAATGACAACACTGCCGGCTGCTAATGAAAGCGCTCAATGCAGTGAAGTCCTAGGTGCATTGCCCCCTGGGAAACATGAGTATGCAAAAGAGGAGTCCGTGGAGCCTCATTGAAGAGTCTCAAAACACAGGACTAGCCACATATCCCTCCGGGAAGGACCCAGCCAAGTGGCAGCTCCTGTTAGGAAACCACCAAATCCACCATATTAAGTGGCCCTATAAGTCAGTGTAATGACAAGGGAAAAACCAAGGCTATATGGTGGATTTGGTGGTTTCCTAACAGGAGCTGCCACTTGGCTGGGTTCTTCCCGGAGGGATATCTGGCTAGTCCTGTGTTTTGAGACTCTTCAATGAGGCTACACGGACTCCTCTTTTGCATACTCATGTTTCCCAGGGGGCAATGCACCTAGGACTTCACTGCATTGAGCGCTTTCATTAGCAGCCGGCAGTGTTGTCATTTGGCTGTTCTCCCTGAGTTCAGCAATCTGTTTCTCTTATGGCTCTACTAGGCATTGCTCCCACCTAGCCAGAATCCTGCTCCACACTGATGAGGGGCAACACCCCGAAACAGCTGTCTGTGGATGGTTACCTAGCCTTGGTTTATCCCTTGTCATTACACTGACTTATAGGGCCACTTAATATGGTGGATTTGGTGGTTTCCTAACAGGAGCTGCCCCTTGGCTGGGTCCTTCCCGGAGGGATATCTGGCTAGTCCTGTGTTTTGAGACTCTTCAATGAGGCTCCACGGACTCCTCTTTTGCATACAATGGTGGACATAACATTCAACACAATCTTCAAGTTGATATCAAAACAGCTTTTATTTTACAGAGGTTGTTTTAAAAATTAAAGCAGGAATCTGATTGGCTATCCTGGACAACTCTTCCTCTGCATCAAGTTTGATCAATCTTATTCAATCAGAATCTTATATGGAATAACCCAGCACAGAAACACATCCTGGCAAGCAGATGCCCATGAAGGGAACATCTGAGAATCTAGTATTTTATGGTGGCCGAATGAAACACATGTCCTCATGGAGTTTAACTATGTTAGGAGATGAATGGCTCCAGAGCAGCAATCTCTCTTGTTAGATTTAAACTAAAGTCATTGTTCTTCCATAATTACTAATATTACTTCTCTCCGTCCTTCAAAGTATAATCCAACATCGTCCCTCGAGTCATAATAAAGTGATTTAAGAATTAGCGCCGACCACCACCTGCCTGGTGCCAAGGTCTTTCCACTAATTTAGAAAGTAGAATTGTTGTATACAGTATGACACCCCCAGCCCCCGATACGATGATTAGTACATGGCTGCTAATGTTATCTCTCTGATGGGATCATATTAATGGGACTTTAGACTCTGAACAGAAGTCGCTTCTAGCAAAAATCATTATTATTTCTTCATACAAATGACTTCACCTTTCATGGCATGAAACAATAGTTTCAATAGAAGTTGTGGAAGATTCATGTTGGGCTCAGGCCCATAATATTCTTCTTATGTTCAGCCAGTGGAACCAATAATATGGTACGTAGTGGTATGTAGCTTGGTATTTAAGGTCTGGCTATGTTGATAAGTTACGAGGGTTGACCCTATAACTCCCCTATTGTGTACCCTACTGGTTAATGGCATGAATATAAAAAGTTATTTTTGGTGGTAAGTTCTAGATTGTACCAAAATTCTTTTTCATTGACTCCACACCACATTTTTCTCATAAAGCCTCACAGTAAACATTCTTATCAATACCCACAGGCCTCAAGAATGACGTAAAGAACGAGCATATCTATTTATAGAACCACCCAGCCACCCAACTGGTTCTCCTAAGGGGCCCAGAATGTTCTGTTAAAACGTAGATTCTTAGAGGTTACAATTGGGTAAGAATTCATAGTACAGGCCAAGGAGGACATCATTTCTTAAAGAGGTTGTTGTGTTTAGAAGACAAATTTTCCATGTTCAAGACCCTCATGTAGTAGATGAAGCTGAGGGTGGCTACAAATAGCTTCTCTTTGTTCTGTCACTGTTGTGGTGCAGTTATCATGCCAGATTGTAAGATTTTAGAGAATGCACACAGCTTTCAAGTAGGCAACTCTGCAATATAGGAGACACAGCCACTTGTTAACAATGAACAAATATGGCTGAAACAAGGAGCATCACCCTTCTGGGTGTAAGGTAGAAAAAACAATAGACTTCTGACTTGACTTGACTGACAAGACTTGTGCTGAGAGCTTAAGAGGTAGAATAGCCATGCTGGCTTGGCTGCGTGCTGAAAAGTAGAGTAAATTCAGAGAAGTAGAGAGGAGGATGTTGAGAGAGTCCCAACCCCAAAAAGTACTCTGCTCTGCAGGAACTTGAGAAGTAGAATAAGTAGAATACTAGTAGAATAGTAGAGAGAATACTTGTGCCTGTGTTTTGAATCCTTGGTCTTTGCAACACCTATTGCCCACTAGTGTCAGGTGACCCGTCCTAGATGGCAACACAAGCCCCAGACCTTGTTACCTGGGATAAGCAGATTGGTCAGAGTTTTCTAGCAACTTTGATCTATCCAGATCAGTTCCTCTTTCTTCAGGATACTGTCCTGCACCTTTAGACTTGTTGACGGTGTGGGCTGGGATGATCCCTGACTTTGTCCTGTGAGTGTTTAGCACTGCATAGTGCTACTTTTAAGAAATGGGACATCACACTGGCACCTCAGCTCTCAACCCCCTCAAGCCCCTGGCACAGACTCCGAGGTACATGGCATCTTGAGGTAGCAAGCGGTCCACCTAGCCAACCCCTAAACCCTTATTCCCTCCGTGTGGTTCTCTGCTCACTTAAAGCGTAACTGCCATTTTAGTGTCATTTTTCAGAAAACAATAAATATCAACAGTACAAGCAATTTTAATAAACTCTGTAATAGGTTTTATTTGACAAAAGCATTTCCTTCTGTACTCAAAAAGCTGTTTTCTTAGATCCCCCCTGACTTCAGAAGAAGCAGGAAAACAATAAAGGATTGGCCCCCCCGAACAACTCCCTTCTCTTAAACCCAGTGCTACTTGTTAAGGAGAAGCCATACAAATCCAGACATTGTATGTCCTTCACTCTTATATGGAGGCCCAGCTATCCTAAAACACTACATCTCCTAATGCCTACCACTGCGCCTGCCTATCTCATCTACAAAACAGGCAGAGCCACTCACTTCTCATCCCCCCCCCATTTACACTGCACTTTTACAAGGCTGACATACATGCATTTTGCAGTGTCTGTCTATCTATCTACCTATCTACTATATCTGTCTGTCTATCTACCTACTTGTCTATATGCATATCTGTATGTCTATCTATAGATAGATAGCTGCAAATTGGTAACTATTTATTAAAGAAAAACTATGGTAAATTCTCACAACCATAGCGGTATGCAGAAGCATACATTGGCCACCAGGAAATCCAAATTGGGCGGTTCAGGGGCGGATTAACTTTACCATAGGCCCCGGGCTGTTCACCAAGCCTGGGCCCCCCCACCCCACTGTAACTATGGCAGCACTAGCCTGGCGTTCATAGTACAGGATAGATAATGTCATGATGTCCAGATTTGTGCAAAATTGCCATAAAAAAACTGATTTTTTGCAAATCATGGCAGAAGTGTAGCCAGGAGACAGTACACCATTGAAAGTATAAGTCTTTTGGGGTGGTCATGGGCCCCCCAGGAGCTCAGGGCCCCGGGCTGCCGCCCAAAACGCCCCTATTATAATCCACTACTGGGGCGGTTTGATTGACACCTACCTGCATCTTCCTTGCTTGCAACCTACCTTTCTACCGACCTGCTTGGTTGCCTGGCTACAACTAAACTGCTAGCCTTTCTGGCAGCTATATACGTCATCACAGCCTTGATGACATCACCAACACTTCTTTGGCAGGCCAGTTGCAAACAACCTTGGCAGTTGGTTGCCATGGCAACAGACACAAACATGTATTTGCAAAACAAACTTTTATTAGGAATGTCCAGCCTTATATTTTGGGGTTCAGCTGTACGCCCTGTTTGGGGGGTGTTTCTTGCAATGCTGTTTCAGGTGCAGCTGACTTTTCTTTTTTAAGGTGCAGCTGCGCACCCTTGAGGGGTTCTGTTTTTAGGTAACTCATTTCGGAATGCACTGAACCTAGAAGCACTGCAATACCAGGCCAATGTCTGGAGAGGACCTAGCAAGCTTTTTCCATCTCCCTCTTCTAAAAATCCCTTTAATATATGGTCCCCAGATAGGGGACGTATCAGATAATAAACTGATAAGAACAGATACTACACTTGATCTTAGCCAAAAGGCCGAGAAGCGAATGAGGCAAGAACAGGACATAACAGTAGAGTATGCTATGACACTTTGCCAAAAGTTGGTATAAATAACAATATGTATAATGCAGATGGTGGAATGGTTAACAAACACTACACTCAGGTCTAGACATTTAGCCTAAACCATACAATTTACAGGGCATAGATGAGCTTAGTCTTAGGATATTCCTTTTACATTGTGAACCAGAAAGTCAAGTGAAGCCCTCCATATAAAGATAATGTGGAATTATATTAGGACTAGAGATGAGCGAACCGGGTTCGGGTTCGAGTTGATCCGAACCCGAACGTTCGGTATTTGATTAGCGGTGGCTGCAGAACTTGGATAAAGCTCTAAGGTTGTCTGGAAAACATGGATACAGCCAATGACTATATCCATGTTTTCCACATAGCCTTAGGGCTTTATCCAAGTTCAGCAGCCACCGCTAATCAAATGCAGAAAGTTCGGGTTCGGATGGACTCGAGCATGCTCCAGGTTTGCTCATCTCTAATTAGGACCGTATAGGGCTTCAGGCCAGGTCTAGTGCAGCATGGCTTTCATGTCATGAGAACTACAAGATCTGCACCCAGCAATCTGGGAATTGTGGAATTGGAGAGACAAACAATGAGTGTCCCAGCCCCTGAGCTGCATCAAAGGAATAAATACTGGAAGGACATGCTGACCGGACCCTCTTACCATACTGGTACTATTGAAGTGTTAGATCCTGCTTCAGAAACTAGTTAGGACTAGAGGACTGCAAGGTACAGGTATCTCATCATGACTACTACACCTCACGTGTAACCCTTCTGCTAAGAAGAAACTGCCTCTATCTAATCTGCTACTTGACAAGAACAATGGGCATCCTATTTTTTGCAACATCTGTGCACCCTGTGGGTCTGCTTTAACAGCATAACAATGGTATACAGTACAATATTACAGGAGTAAAGTGTCAAATAATGCAAGAACACATGAAAACAGGTTACTGTAAACCACATCATAAGGGTACACAGTGGGACACTGCAGCGGTGCAAGGAAACCCTTGCCTTGAGGCCCTATTACATGAAGCGATTATAGACCGTATTTGGCCGATACCGACTGTTACGGCTGATAATCGCATAGTGTAATAGAAGACAGCGATCAGCCGACATGCACGGTGTCGGCTGACCGTTGTCTTTTAACAAGTTGAAATGGCAACGATCCCGGCAACGATACCGCTGCTATCTTCTATGGGCTGCCTGGATGATCTAGCGATCACCCCCCCGCAGCTCCCCATGGCCCCCCTGCTCTTACCCGCTTGCTGATGACGCATGTAATAGCGGCTGCAGCAAGCGGGGAATGAGGTGCGAGCGATGACCTGACAGGTCGGCACTCGTTTGTTCTTCTGAATCGCCCTGTGAAATAGGGGCTTCAGGCTCCCGCAGAGCTTGTCTTGTGCCACACAACACAGCACATTACTTTCCTCCAATTACTAATACAAATGTCATCCTGTCGAGAAGATAACATTGTTGTAAATGATCAATTATATTCCTGATGATCAAAGGTAAGTCATCCCCGGAGCTAATGAGAGATGCCAGGCATCGGGCGCAGCCACCGGATCCATCAGTCCAGGAGACTAATATTTGTTATTAAAGTGTTTTCAGAGAATTCTCCTGATGTAGAGATGTGACCCATCCCTTTGTTACATATGTACAGTATGATACCAGGCTTTACAGGCAGTTAACTGGTAAATGGCTACTGCTATGTATGAGAATTCTTATTACACGGGGTGATTCAGAGGAGCAAGCAAAGGGCGACCTGTCAGGTCAACGCTCGCTTGCTCCTTGTTCCCCGCTCACAGCTGGCACTATTGCACTAGTCGTTAGCGAGCGGGTAAGAGCAGGGGGGCCGTGGGGAGCTGCAGGGGGGCTGCTGTTGTGATCGCTAGATCGTTCGGGCAGCCCATAGAAGATAGCAGTCATCTGCTGCCGCCGCTTCTATTGCACGTAGCGACGGCGGCATGTCGCTGCTATCTAGATTGTTCACGTTTCAACATGTTGAAAGACAACGATCAGCCGACATTGTGCATGTTGTCTAATCCCTGTCTTTAATTGCACAAAGCAATTATCATCCGTAACGGCCTATATCAGCCGAATACAACCGTTAATTAACTTAGTGTAATAAGGCCTTTAGAATGCTAAATGCCAGCCAAAGATACATTTAGAACAATTCCTCTAAGCCAGAAATCTGTTGCTACTGCTGCCCTCCAAACAGGGTGCATGCCAAAGATGCCCCACACATGCACCCTACAGATTTGGCCATGCTAATGTTCAAGCTTTCCCATAACAGCCTACTACTGATTCCTCCTTAATGTAACATGGCACCTGCCATAGATGCCCCCATTACATTGTACCTTCCACAAATGCACTGAAGTGTGCCAGCCGTAACAGTGTGGCAGAAATAACAGTGTGCCCCCATAACAGTGTGCCCTCTTAATAGTCTTACTCTCTTGGATCCTCTGAAACATTGAAAAGCACCATAAAAGTATGTCACATACACATTCTTTCCGAACATTTTGCCTCCGGGAGACGCCCCTATAGCGATGTGTAATGTTGAAAAATAGTATCTAACGGTTTGGCTGTGAACCAAGTTCTTAATTAATTGCCATTGTAATTGCCTTTCATTATCCAAATGAGCACTTAGAACTCACTTCTAAAATCTGCCATCCAGAGAACCATGCACATAGTCACTCATTGCTATACCAATCCTATTCTTTTAATAGTGGACATAAAATGGCATACGCCTTATAGCTCTCTTTATGGTAAAAGATTTCCATGACAATAAGCTGTTTATAGGATGTCCTACTTTGGGGACCAATGATCAACTGTAATCTGTGGTTGATGACAACAAGTGTGTAGTTCCCCTACAGTGCCACCCCTGGTGAAGTAAAGTATTACAGCATTCCCATTAAAATCACTAAACAGTCTATTAATGGATAGATGTGTGGGGTCCTCCATTTTTCGTTCACCATTGATAATGTACAGTATTCGTTTACGATAAATCAGAATAGTCATACAACTACATATATAAATAATTATAATGCTCAATATTATAATGCACCCATAATCTAAAAATCTGAAAAAAATAAAATTATAAAACAACATTGAGTAAACATAAATCTAATCAAAGATTATAATATCCAGCCAATAATTTGTAATATGATCCTTACTCACATAGTAGCAGCTGTCATAGTAAGCATAGTTCCCAGGAAGGACCAGTTCTCATGTGTAGCTGATCTTGGGCTGGGTTACATTCATCAGCGATCTGTACCCTCTACCCGGTTAGTAAATTCTGCTGATTTAGATGATTATTGGATGCACGAAGTTACTATGTAAAAACCTGTAGTCCGATCTTCATCTCATTGCTGCAGAGTTCTTCTTCAGTACAATGAGAAGTGAGCTCCTTCAGAGTCCATATGAACATCCTTAGATGACATGTCGCCTACATTTTTACATGATTTATACTTTGACAAGAGTGTACACAAAGTACAAAAGCTAAGATTGACAAGATATTGTTACAGGTAGAGAAGCCGGGTAAGGGGCACAAAAGTCCCTGCACCTGTTCTGACCACATTTTTTCTGTGACATCTCTCGTTCCCGGAGGGTTGTATTATATGTCACCTCTAAATAAAAATTCACCTGTAGGGTATGAGGCGTTCCAGAATAGGTTGATGAGGTAATGGGGTAAATATCCCCAATACCTCTATAAATCAAACTAAAAAGTAATGGTGCGTTTACACAGAGAGATTTATCTGACAGATTTTTGAAGCCTAAGCCAGAAATGGATTTAAAAAAAAGAGGATGGATCCCAGTCTTTCCTTTATGACCTGTTCTCTGCTTAGAGTCTTTTCCTAGCTTTGGCTTTAAAGATCTGTCAGATAAATCTCCCTGTGTAAACGCACCATAGAATGGAAACCTTAATAAACTGGATAAAATATTAATATATAACGAAAAAAGAAAAAAAAAAATCAAAGCAAAAAATGAAATGCTTAAAAAAATTATAAAAATCTACAAAATGAAACAGCCCAAAGTTACAAAATAAAGGTAAATTTTTTTTAAATAAAATGAAAAGAAAGAAAAATTGAAAAAAAAAAAAAATCAACTATTAAATTAAAATAAGATCTTAAAATAAACTAAAAATAAAACGAAAAAGATAGAAATTTTGCAAAAAAAAGGAGGTAAAAAAATATATTAATACATAAAAAAAAAAAAAAAAAAAAATTTTTATCTATAAAGCGCCAACAGATCCGGCAGCACTTTACAATTCTGGGGGTAACATACATAGACAAAAATAGACATTACAGAGGAGTAAGGCATACATACATGAGGAGTGAGGCCCTGCTCGGAAGTTTCAGCTTACAGACTACAAGGTAAATGATATGAAAAGAAATAAAAGATGATAAAGAAATAGTGAAATATAATAGGTAACAAGAAAATAAAAATGTATTATAGAAAATAAAATAAACTAAAAAAAATCTGAACATAATAAATTAAGGAAACATTTATTAAAAATTAAATAAAGTATGAAATACAAAGTTAAAAAAAAGGCCGTAATAAGGCTATGTTCCTACTTTCGGAACATAGCAGGAAAATGTGGTCGTCTCCTTATATCGAAAATCAAAAAGCGATCTAAGTTGGCCGCTAATATTAATCATGATTAATGATAATAAAAATCAGGAATTACATTTTTTTCCCTCCCCTCCCTCAAAAGGCCATAACTGTTTTATGCCATATGAAGGCTTGTTTATTGCGTGACCAATTGTACTTTCTAATGACATTCTTTCCATACAAAACATATATTGCAAAGCAGAAAAAAAATATTTGTGAATATGAAATATAAGTGAAATATGTTGTTCTTTACTGTTCACTGTCTGCTAAAATTACAATGTTATTCTTTAACAGCTTCGCGACATATGGCATTTATGCTACGAATGCCTGGGCCTGTACGTGGTACATCATGCTATTGCTATGAAACTATAAAGCAAGCTCTGGATCTGAGCTCTTTCATAGCATGCGAGGACTGGCTGCCCCTACATTGGGTCCCGATAGGTTTTACTGAATGCCGAGTGTATGATACTTACCTCCATGTGGTCCTCTGTGATCTTACAGTCTGCCTCAGGAGCTGATCATACTGATCAATGCTATGCAATGGTATAGCATTGAACAGTGTAAGCAATCTAGTGATTGCTTGTAATAGTCCCCTGGGGAGAAATGTTAATTTTTTAAAAAGTTTTTAAAAATATCACAAAGCCTAAAAAAATAAATACACATATTTGGCCCATAGGTGGAATAATAAAACTGTTATAAGAGTCAGAAAAGGGCCATTTTAATCATAATTATTTCTATTCTGACACCTGCTCTGACACAGTGCTCTCTGCTGCCACCTCTGTCCATGACAGGAACTGTCTAGAGCAGAAGCAAATCCCTATAGAAAGAGTACCATGTCAGACTGGAAAGAATACATCACTTCCTGCAGGATATACGGCAGCTGATAAGTACTGGAAGATGAGATTTTGAAACAGAAGTAATTTGGAAATCTGTACAACTTTCTGACACCAGTTGATTTGTAAACACATTTTCACTAGAGTACATCTTTAAAGAGGTTGTCTGGGATAAATTGATAATTAGCGATCCTGCTGGGGCTGCGAGGGACATGACAGTTTTGTATACTTACCTGTCGCTCATTTTTTGTCCTCCAGTCTGTAGTTTTATTGGTACAATTTTGACACTGATCTAACTTTTTGATCCATTTTTGTTTATGCCATTCATCTTCTTCATTCATACTCTTTTGTTAACATTACATTTTAATACGTTTCAACATTTCTGAGTGACCTCAAATGTGTTTTTTTTTTTGTGGTTTACATTTTTTGATTTTAAAAAATAGGAAAAGGTATGATTTAAATTTTTATTACGAAAAGGATTTTTAAATATTTAATTTAAACATTCTTTTGCTTTTTTCATTTAAATTTTTTTTTTTTTTGCTTTGGGTGACTTCTACAGAAAATCATTTGATTGCTTATTCAATTCAATGCATTTCTATTGCAATGAATAGAATTGATTTATTAGTTATTTATCTGCCTACGCCAGACTGTATAACCACAGTGATCTTCAGACTGGCCAGTCAAGGTAACTGCCGAGATCTTGTCAACCCATGAACCACCAATGAGGTGTAGCCATACTGTTTAAATGGTGCTGCATCCTCAGTTGGCATCATCAAGAATAATATGCTTGTCCTGTGTTGTCACCTGGTTAATAATGTTTTATATAAAAGTCTATTAAAAAGTTGTTTAAAAATATCCCATAATCCTAACAGCCATTAAAGAAGAACTCTGTCCTAAACAAAAAATACAGTGTGGGGGAACATAATAAAGAATATGTACTTACCGCTCCCTGTGCCCCTGCAGCACTCAACAGGCTCCCAACTAGAGAGCGGGGACACGGGGACAGGTAAGTATATATTCTTCATTTATGTTTGTTGCCCTCTTAATCTCTGGTAACGCGCTGATGTCAAGTTAAATGCTCAGCCTCATTGTTCTGGACTGACCAGCTCTGTGCAGGTGCAATGTCCAGGTGATGCGGTGATCTTGTCCACTCATTGGTCACTGGAACCGTTCAAGGTAACCTGTACAAGCAACCTGTTTGATAACAATTGCTAAAATGTGTCTGAACCTGCTGAGCACAGATCTGAAGTCTGAACGCCCAAGGAGGGTGCAGGGGCGATAAGATCACCTTCACACCTACACTAGGAATCCTCCGAAAGGGGCAATGCAGACAAACTCCAGGTCATCCAAGTGAACAGGAGGTCAGGGAGCGAGTGAACTTCCCACCTACTCTATCATTATGTGTTATTGTGTATCAGTGACAATGCTTCCTATAAGAAAGATCTCACACGACTGCAGGATCACGACATACAGGTTTGTTTTATAACCAAGGAGACATATAGGTCTGCATAGAAGCTGTGTACACATAAAAGGTTAAGGGTTTTTTTTTTCCAGATTTTTTTCAATTTTATTTTATGAAGACTGTTGCCTCACATAGAGGTAGTATAGCGCATTAGCACAATATAATATAATTCATTGCAAAAGTATACATAGCTTGGAGAGATGCGACTACACGCTGGGGGGGGGGGGCAACTGCTGAGCCAACCGTCCAACATCCAGCAAATCTTACATTGTACATAGTACATTGGCCTTAATTAGGGATGGTCCGATCCGAGTTCAGTTCCGGTTCGTACGAACCTGAACGCTCGGCAATGATTCCTGCTGTCTGCCCTCTCCGTGGAGAGGGTGGATACAGCGGGAGGACTACCAGGAAAACTGGGATACAGCCATAGCCATAGGGTGTACCCCAGTTTTCCAGGCGGTCCTCCCGCTGTATCCACCCACTGCACGGAGCGGGCAGACAGCGGGAATCTGATGCCGAGCGTTCGGGTTCATACGAACCCGAACCTCGGCAGTTTCGGACCATTCCTAGCCTTAATCATCAAAAACATTTAATTTAAATTGTAAAATTGAAATGAATAACGCTGCATACTTACCTGGCCTGACCCCCCATTGCTGCTAGTTTACTGAGCAGCTGGTCCTCTTCTTCACTACTGTTGGTAATGTGCCAGGTGGCCAGGAGACAACGCTGACAGGCACAAAGGGCCAAATAGGCCACTTAAGCCTGGATTTTTCTCATGAAAAAATGATAAAATATAACTTTAATAAATAGTGTTAAAACATGTTTAAAGCATGAGAACAATGTTAAAAAAACTCTACTACCGCAGTCCTATATATCAGTTATATTTATTGTAAGCCCTCACAGGAGACCGGACACATAAATCGGTAGTGGCAGGGGAGCAGGAAGGGTAAGTATAGAGCTTTGTTATTTTCAATGTATTTTATTTGCCCATAGCAACCAATCACAGCTCAGCTTCCATTTTACTAGAGAGTTTTAAGAAATTAATGGCGATACTTGATTGGATTACTGTCTTTGTGTTCGCTGTTTCCTAGGTTGTTAACCCGGTGTTTCTTTTCATGTATGCTGTCTATACAAATGTTACACATAATTCGTATATGTAATAGCTACTGGAAAAAAACCCCCATAAAACTATTGAACAAGACATTAAAAAAAATTATTGTTATGCCTATGCAACTAGTTTATATAACCTCGGTATATAATGCTGTGATAATGGCTGATAACAGAGAGCAACAGTGTAAATATCTTTTCTGGTTCCAACCTTGTACTAATGGCTGATAACAAAGATCAACAGTGTATATATCCTCTGGATATATAATTCTGTGTTAATGGCTGATAACAGAGAACAACAGTGTATATATTTTTCCTGGTTACAACCTTGTACTAATGGCTGATAACAGAGAATACTGGTTTATATATCCTCTGGATATAATCCTGTGATAATGGCTGATAACAAAGAATAACAGTGTATATATCCTATGTATACAATCCTGTAATTATGGCTGATAACAGAGAACAACAGTGTAAATATCTTTTCCGGTTACAACCTTGTACTAATGGTTGATAACAAAGAACAACAGTGTATATATCCTCTGTATACAATCCTGTGATTATGACTGCTAACAGAGAATACTGGTGTATATATCCTATGTATACACAGTGGCGGTCTTTGGCACCAAGCACCCCAAGCGATCGCTTGGGGCCCCCAACATCCAGGGGGGCCCCCACGACCCGCTCTTGTGCTCAAGACTGCTGGACAGGGCCGCTGCCCCGCTCACTGCTGCCATCTGAACTGTAACTATGAGCACTCATAATGAGCGCTCATAGTTACATGCAGCAGCACTGACAGGGTGGGAGATATTGGCTCCCTTCCTGTCAGTCACTCTTGTGGCCCCAGGAAGGGTTTTCCCTGCGGTCACAAGGGGCAGCTTTGTCCTTGAGGTGCCGGCGCTCCAGTGATATCACTGGAGCATCGGCGCCAGGACAAGGGGAGTGCGGCCTCTTGTGATCGCAGGGAAAACCCTTCCTGCGGCCACAAGAGTGAAGAGAAGAGGAGACGCCCGGACCCAGGTGAGTATAAGTGTTTGTTTGAGTGTTTTATACTATATGGGAGGGGGAGCACACAGGGGTCTGTTTAACTGGTGGAGCTCACATCGGGGGTCTATATAAATGGGGGGAGCACACAGGGGGGCTATATAACAGAGGGAACACACAGGGGGGGGCTATAGACTACTGGGGCTTCACAGAGGGGTCTATATACTACTGGGGCAGCACACAGGGGGCCTATATACTACTTGGGGCAGCCAAATGGGGTCTATATACAACTTGGAGAGCACACAGGAGGTCTATATCCAAGTGGGGGAGCACACAGTGGGGCTATATACTACTGAGGGAGCACACAGGGGTCTATATACTACTGGTGGGGCACACAGGGGGTCTATATACTACTGGGGGAACACACAGGGGGTCTATATACTACTTTTGAGGCACACAGGTGGTCTATATATAACTGTGGGAGCACACAGGGGTCTGTATACTACTGGGGCAGCACACAAGGGGTCTATATAATACTGGTGGGGCACACAGGGGGTCTATATACTACTGGGGGAACCACACAGGGGGTTTATATACTACTGGAGGAGCACATAGGGGTCTATATCCAAGTGGGGGAGCACACAGGAGGTCTATCTCCAAGTGGGGGAGCACACAGGGGGGCTAAATACCCCTGAGGGAGCACACAGGGGGCCTATATACTAGTGGGGGAGCACACAGGGGGAATATACAACTGGGGGCAGCACACAAGGGGTCTATATACAACTGGGGCAGCACACAGGAGGTCTATATACTTCTGGGGGAGCACACGGGGGGCTATATATAACTGGGGGAACACACAGGGGTCTATATACTACTGGGGGAAGCAAACAAGGGGTATATACTACTGGGGGCAGGACACAAGGGGTATATACTATTGGGGCAGCACACAAGGAGTATATATTACTGGCGGTAGCGCACAAGGGGTATATACTAATGGGGGCAACACACAGCGGTCTATTGTTTTGGAACGCGTGTTGAGGGGGGGGGGCCCAGACATAACTTCGCTTGGGGCCCCAGAAATGCCAAGATCGCCCCTGTGTATACAATCCTGTAATTATGGCTGATAGCAGAAAACAACAGTGTTTATAGCCTCTGTATACATCCATCAAGATCAGGATCTTTACATAATCTCTTCCAGACACCTACTGGTTAAAGGTCAAAGGGTTAGGTGTGTTTTTCCATCAACAACACACAGCTCTGATCAAATGGGTGGCACGTGATTGAAGAGAGTCCCCGCACTGATCAGTCAATCATCACCTACCCTGTTGTTGGTGAGAAAACCCTTTTAAATAGCTTATCCAGGATTATTAAAAGCATAGCCATTTTCTTGGAAAAACAGTACCCCCCTTGTCCTAAGGTTGTGTGCGGTATTACAGTTAAGTTCTATTCAATTCAATAAAACTGAGCCACAAACCTAACACGAGGACAAGAATTGTGCTGTTTCTGAATAAAGACGGTCATGTTTTTCTATGTCTGGGCAACCTAGCTGCTTTCTTCCAGAAACAGCGCTACCCTTTGCCTCAGTTTGTGGGTGGTATTGCAGCTTAGTTAGATCAAAATAAATGGGGAAAAGTGTTTTTAGGAGAAAGCACCTATGTTTTTTTTAACCATTGATGACCCTTTAAGTGATTATGAGCTGACCCCCATTGACCACTGCCGGCTGTCACTGGCTGCAGTGCTCAGGTTGACATGACAGGTCATCGCTGGAGGCCAGATGAACAGAAACCATCAACCAGAAACGTGTCACTATGGGAGTGCCAAGGGACCGGTAAAGTGAGTGTATCGGTTGTTTTTTAAACTTTCAACTTTTACACAGATCTGTGATGAATTTTGCTCCAAAACCTGCACCTGCAGCAACATCCGCACTGCTTGGACTTGATTGAATTGCAAGGGGAAATTCTGAAATAAATCAGAGATCAATGAATAACACAAACCAACATATTTGCACCGAAAGTTTTCCCTCTGTTGTGCTAATATCTGATGTATGTTCATATGCAAACCTTTATTAAGTAGATGTACCAAAACCAGGGTTGGCCTTACGGGTGTGCGACCTGTGTGACTGCACAGAAGGCATCACCACATAAGCGAGAACCCTGGTATTGGCTCTTTGTGCTGTCAATTATTTTTGTGACCACCTATTACACTGGAGCAGCACACAGGGGCCTATATTATTGGGGTAGCACACAGGAGACTATACTACTGGGGCAGCACACAGGGGCCTATACTACTGGGGCAGCACACAGGGGCCTATACAACGTAGTGGCTGTACAGAGGGGCCTGATACTATATGGGGGCTTCACAGAAAAGCCTAATACCATATAGGGACTGTACAGTGGGGCCTATATAATATAGGGACCTTAAAGGAGAAGTCCGGCGAAAATTTTTATGAAAGTATTGTATTGCCAGGAGAAGATTTCATAGTGGCCTGGGCTGGATGGAGAGAAAAAAGAAAAGTAAAAGACTAATCAGGGATGCCCCCTTTGAGGCACTGGTTGTAACTGCACAGTTTGTGGCTGTATTATGTAGTGGTATCATTGGTAATATATTTCTGTTTTCAGTAGCTGTTTGGAGGTAATATTTAATCAAAGTATGATGGCAACAATGTTATAAATTGATACTGTGTGGGGGCACTTTGGGGGCATTATACTGTGTGTGGAGCACTGTGTCAAAGTGGTGGTGGGGGAGCCAAAAGCACATTCTACACAAGGTGCGATCTACCCTAAGGCCAACCCTGGCCAAAACCACAACGCTTTTAAGAGATTTATGTTACTTATATGTTTGTCTGTGTGTGTGTGTTTTTTTAAGAAATTGATTTAGATGTTTGGGACAAACTTCTAGCAGATGTGGTTGGTAAATCCACAATACCAGAATGTAAACCTGCCTGGGATAAACATATATCTGTCCTAAGGCTATGTTCACACAACGTGAACGACCGGCCGTTCTGTGACCCCGGCCAGGTCACGGAACGGCCGGTCTCTGCACAGATCATCCAGTACTGGCCGGATGATCTTTATGGCCGTAGTGTTCTGATGCGGGCGCATCAGCGCGCGCCCGCATCAGAACTCCCCATAGGACACAATGAAACAATCAGTCGGAGCCGCTCGCTTCACTGTGTGAACTGACAGGGTTTCCTACGGCTGCAATTCACTGAATTGCGCCCACAAAAAACTGACATGTCAGTTCTTTGCGGCGCCGCTAGGGGTCCTGGCCGGAGCGCATACGATGTGTATACGCTCTGGCCGGGATCCCATAGAACAATAGGCTATGATCCCCTCCGCACAAAGTATGGCCGTGTTTCTTTTATTTTTAAGAAACACATTTTTAAGGTATAAACCCACACACCGTATATGGAGAGTATTTACTGCTGCGATACGCAGCAAACTCGCAGCATATTAGATCTAAATAATTGAACACAGCATCAAATCTGTACCAACAAATCTGCTGCGTATTTGTTGCGTATCTGCTGCGTATACGGTCTGTGGGTTTATACCCTTAGGGTGGCATTTATTAAGTCCGGCGTTTTTTACGCCGGACTTATAAATGCCCCCGCAGCTCCGGCGCTACGGAGATTTATGTAGAGGCGGACTGCCTCTACATAAATCCCGTGCGCGCTGGTGCGCACCGCCGAAAACCTACGCCAGCTGAGGACTGGAGTAGGTTTTCGGCATACATTTGGGCGGAACGGATGGTAAATCGCGCGGACTCTAAGTCCGCGCCCTCCGTTCCGCCCACTACACGCCCCCTTTCCGCCCCCCCTGGCGAACATTTTATTCGCAAATCGGCCATTTGCGAATAAAAAAATACGCAAATCGGCACTTTCCGCCGAAAATCATCCGTTCGCCGGATGATACATGTGGCCCTTAGGGTAGCTTCACATGTACCGGATCCGCAGCGGATTTCAGGCTGTGAGTTTCCAGCAAAATCCGCTGCAGTTTCTGTAGTGTGAAGCTGAATGGCCCGGCCCCTTTAACCCCCCCCTGCCGCCGCCCCCCATACATTACCTGCTCAGCGCCGCGGCTGTGTGAAGCCCCCGGCTCCCCTTGCTCCCCAACAGCCAATCAGTGCTAATGAGGAGTAAGGGGAGCCGGGAGCTTCACACAGCCGCGGCGCTGAGCAGGTAATGTATGCTTTGGGCCAGGGCTGGGGGGGGATATGTTAAAGGGGCCGGGTCCCATACACTCAGTGGTTCCGCTGCGTGTATGGGAGCCATTCAGCTTCACACTACAGGATCCACAGCGGATTTTGCTGCAAACTCACAGCGTGAAATCCGCTGCGGATCCGGTACATGTGAAGCTACCCTAACAATGTGTTTCTCTGGACATTTGTGTTTTATGGGGCTTTTTTTTTTGCATTTTACGTCAATCCCATTTTCAAGCGTGTATGTGCAAAAACTTTATGCATGTAAATTGACCCCAAACAAGTACTGAACACTTTTTTTTTTTTTTACGGCTGGTATAATTACAGCTGTAAAATTACCTGTCAGATGTTTCCCCATCGTGATCAATGCAATGCAATGGAGCAGAAAATTTATGGTTTTTTTTTTTATGTTTTACTACTGTGAAAACCCATAAATCAGTTTCTGCGTGAAAATCTCTGCTGCAGGTGAATAAGATTTTTTTCTTTATTCCAACGCTGAATTTTCATGCGAAAATCTGCACTTCAAATCTTGGTCAGTTTCGCTGTGTTTGAAAGTAGCCTTAAGTGACTCATGTCATATAGCCACCCGTCCTGCGGCCCTCCTCCCCTCCATGCTACATAATAATTTACTACCTCCAAAACTCTACTTAAAATTTGCATAACCGGCTACTTTCGTGGGGGGTGGGGGAGTCCTCCTGAGATGGATACAGAGAGTCACACACAAGCGATAGGAATGTTGGTGGAGGTGTAAGGTTGCAGAAGAACCTGACTGTGGTGTGGAGCTCGTCCCTTGACTTTGCTGGTTTTCCACTTGATCATGGAGGGGATTGCTGGGAAAGTTCTTGTGGTAAGGGGCAACAATCTCATATTCTAACCTAAAATATAATACTAAGGTTGTGTTCACACATTGCAGTTTCTTTGCGTTACTGTTGCAGTACATTGGAAAAAGTACCTGTAGCACTTTAGCCATGGGAAACTGCAACTTGCAGAACATGTTGAGAGTTGTAGTTTTGTCGCAGCTGGTGAGCCTTCCGCTGAAAGTTGTAGTTACACAAAAACTACATGCTATTACATATCACATAATGTATCATTCTGGCTTGTAGACATGTAGCAGAGCTGAATTTCTTCATTAAACCCATTGATACATTATTTTATCCAAGTAACAAACTCAGCTGTCTTGTTTATACAGATATAGCAGAGCTGATTTAGTATTTTTGGCTAACTCTATAGATTCAGAGGAAAATACAGTATATGAGCAGTTAAAAAACAAAACTTTATACAGATGTAGCTGAGTTAAACAGGTGGCTCCTTGGAATTGCAGTATCTGTAGGTTTGCCAGCAGCCCTATGTAAAAGCGTAAATATGTTGGCACCATAAACTGCACTTGTATTGATTGTGTTCTATGTTTCCATATAGCAGAGCTGAATTTCTCTTTTTCCTAACTTCATTGGGACTAAATTATATGTATATATTATATATTATATGTATAATGCTTAGGTTTAAACTATGATAAACCTCATATGATGCTATTGCAATATCATTATATGCTGTGACAAACTCAGCAGCACTATTCATAATATACTGTCTATAGCATATACCATTTGTATATATACTGTATATACAATATCATGATGCCAAGCTGAATTTTCCAGCTCAATTCTTTGTGACTCTCTAGTATCTATAAATGTGTGGTTTTCCCTATGTAAATCCACAAATATCATAGATGAAATTTTACAAAACTGAGCTGCCCTGGAGACACAGTGATAGCAATTGCTAAAGTGCTAAAGGTCATTCGTAGACCCCCTGCAACATAGGAAGACACATATATTATAGATTTAGTAGTAGTAGTAGTAGTAGTAGTAGTAGTAGTAGTAGTTGTAGTAATAGTTTTTCCTGTGCACCAAATGGCAAACTCAGCTCTGCCACATCACTTATTGCTGAAATGACAGAATAAACATTTAGGGGGGGGGGGGAATCTACAGAACAGAATAACAGGGGTTACATCTACAAAATTATTTTCGAGCAAGTGATACTTTTTATAAGCTGCACAAAATATTTCAGCTGTTTCCCAAAAAATATCATTAGGCGCAAGTGCCTTGATAACTCTTGCACAATGTTTTTGCACAATTTTGCCTAAAACAACTTGGCAAGAAAACTATCGCTGCACAATTTTTTTACGTAAAAATGTTAAAAATTGCACAATCTGAAAACACGCCACCTCCTGGTGCTAAAACAGAAATGGTGTCCGTGGGGTAAACTGGAGAAATCGAGCTAATTTGCCTTGGTATATGTCACATACAAAAAATGCACTTTGCCCAAAATCTGAGTATTAGCTAAAAAGAGTGCAAACACGGTGATGCATTTGCCCCTTAGAGTACATTGAATGCATCGCTGCTTGCATCAGGATTGCCGCTTTGATGTGGTGCACTCTGGACATCCGGGGAAGGGGGTTGTAAATTCAAGGATTCTACCATAATTGCTGCACTTAGGTCTGTGATTCATCCTAGTAGAGTGACATAAGGATTAGAGTTGTACACTCCTGTCTGGTGGAGGACACCTATGTAAAATAATCTAAGGACCTGCACTACAGACAGGTGTAGCAGAGCTGAGTTTGTCATCTACAGGAGACTACTGGCACTCAGCGACTCTTTGCTGACCTCCCCTATTGTGTGACCTGTATGACATAAGTCTGACCTAGGCAGGTACATGGTGATGGTGGTACATTGAAGTACCTGGGTCCAATTGTGACACCTGTAACAGGCTCCTATAATTCTAGAATCTTCCTATATGCCAGTGGGCCAAGAGCGCCCCTCCAGGGCTCAGGTGTGACTCCTACTGTATAGCTATACTGGGTGTGTCGCCGACACAAAGCCCAGCCATTGCATAAGGAGAATATCTGCAGCTTTCTTTTATACTTGGTTTCCATCTGCCACCAGCTCTGCTTGCTTTCAGTGGATAGAAACCTAGATTTGCACATTTAGAGGCTGATCCCTGACTATGTCTGTCTGGTTCTGTGTTATGAGGACATGATATACAGTAGCGGAGATTTCTCTGTAATGTTGTAGAACACAAGACGCCCACACACATGTACACACTTCCACCCTGATGTATGTGGACACTACACTGAAGATCACACACCTACACGTGTGACAATGCGGGCACACTGTTCTCTGGCCTAACATTACACAGTCCATTGACATCCAACAATCACTTACGACGCACCCACGGCATTTCTCACTATACGACTGATATCCCCGGGGGATACAGGGGCCATAGAGACCAATCTGAAGAATCCACAGAGAACTATACAACACAGGGAAAAGATGTCTACAGAAGCGGGGGATGGGAAGTTTTCATGGCTGTGCAACTTAATAGCCTAAGGTTGTGTTCACACATGGCGTTTAACTAGCGCTAATTAGGTGTTTTTGCAGGAACTTTGAAGCTATTATGTTGTGAACTGCTATCTATCTATCTATCTATCTATCTATCTATCTATCTATCTCCTATATATCTATCTAATTCTATCTATCTAACGAAAATCCGCAGCACTCCAGCTCCAGTAAAAAAGTGAGTTTTTTTGAAAAAAAAAAGTGCAAAAGAACAAACAAATGCGATGTTTCAATTCTCTCACATAATCATTATCCTCAAACTTGATAATGATTCTGTGAGAGAATCGAAACGTCGCATTTGTTTGTTCTTTTGCACTTTTTTTTGCAAAAAACCTCACTTTTTTACTGGAGCTGGAGTGCTGCGGATTTTCGTTTGCTACATATGGGATCCCATGCCAAGGAGCTTTTCTTCTGAGCAACCGCTACACTGAGTGTTGGAAGTGCAGCCTTTTTTTCCAACATTATCTATCTATCTATCTATCTATCTATCTATCTATCTATCTATCTCCTATCTATCTATCTATCTATCTATCTATCTCCTATCTATCTATCTATCTATCTATCTTCTATCTATCTATCTATCTATCTATCTATCTATCTATCTTCTATCTATCTATCTATCTATCTATCTATCTATCTATCTATGTATCTATCTATCTATCTCCTATCTATCTATCTATCTATCTATCTATCTAACTATCTACTCTTCTATCTAGTCTGTAAAATATAAATGCATCACTCTTGGAAAAAAAACATAGTTGGTAGGTGCCCAGCAGTGTGTCCGTGTGTGACCAAATGGACTGTAGCTAGTAATAGAGGGTCACTGCAGCACTCAAAAATAGTTCAAACAAACGTGAAGTTTATTACACCCAGGCAGTGAGCGACGTTTCAACTCCTCATTGGAGTCATTGGAACACAGCTTAAAAATAACTCCAATGAGGAGTTGAAACGTCGCTCACTGCCTATTTTTGAATGCTGCAGTGACCCTCTATTACTATTCTATCTATCTATCTATCTATCTATCTATCTATCTATCTATCTATCTATCTTCTATCTATTTATCTATCTATCTATCTATCTATCTATCTATCTATCTATCTCCTATCTATCTATCTATCTATCTATCTTCTATCTATCTATCTATCTATCTATCTATTATCTATCTACCATATCTATATATCACATATCTATCTATCTATCTATCTATTTATCTATCTATTTCCTATCTCTCTTTCTCTCTATCTATCTATCTCCTATCTATCTATCTATCTATCTATCTATCTATCTATCTATCTATCTATCATCTAATCTATCTATCTATCTATCTATCTATCTATCTATCTATCTATCTATCCATCTATTATCTATTTATCTATCTATCTCCTATCTATCTATCTATCTATCTATCTATCTATCTCCTATCTATCTATCTATCTATCTCCTATCTATCTATCTATCTATCTATCTATCTATCTATCTATCATCTAATCTATCTATCTATCTATCTATCCATCTATTATCTATCTATCTATCTATCTATCTATCCATCTATTATCTATCTATCTATCTATCTATCTATCTATCTATCTATCTATCTATCTATCTATCTATCCATCTATTATCTATTTATCTATCTATCTCCTATCTATCTATCTATCTATCTATCTATCTATCTATCTATCTATCTATCTATCTCCTATCTATCTATCTATCTATCTATCTATCGGGACCAGGAATCACTTGGTGTATAGAAATCCAAAAAGAAAATGACTGCGGCACTCAAAAAATAGTAAAAAAAATTAAAGGTGGTTTATTTAATCTATATCCATATACAGACTGAAACATTGCATTGCCTGTATATGGATTGAATAAGCCATCTTTATATTTTTTTCAGTTTTTGTAGTAATTTTCTTTTAGGATATCTATCATCTATCAATCTTCTATCTACAGTATTTCATTGTGTTTGGCAGAGAGATAGGCACTAGCCTAAGCAGACATTTCGGGATATTTGCACATATTAACATATCTCAATTTGCTTTCTTGCGTCTATTCTCTCTATAAGGGGACATGCACACTGCACATGCACCATGGCTCATTCTGTGCAGATTAACAAGCAGATGCCGCTATCAAATATTTATGCTAATTGCATATTACACAACTCTACTCTGGCTGTTATCTTCCCCTGCAATGATCTGTGCTGACAGTGTGCCCAGTGTAGGCTCATTACAAGCTTTTCATTATTACAGATGAACTTTTGTGCAGACTGGGTCCAGTGGGTTAAAAACACTACATCACCATCGTTTTGCAACATATTTTACACTTAACTGCACCAAACACAAAACCCAGAGTTAACAGACACTCAAATAAAAAAATCAGTCCACAGAAGCATTGTTTATACATTGTCTTCGTAATAAATCTGTAGTACATATGAATATATGAATCCTTGTAATATATCTTATTAGCGGGACATGTCTTCTTCTCACCTTTTAGGATTCCTATACAATGGTGCCTTGGATTATGAGCATTATTCTTTCTGGGACCTTGCTTGTAATCCAAATCCACTCTTAAACCAAAGCAATTTTTCCCAAAAGAAATCACTGATATGCAGACAATTGGTTCCACACCCTAAAAATAATGATTTTTTAAAATTCTGAATAATAGAGATGAGCGAACCTCCAGCATGCTCGAGTCCATCCGAACCCGAACTTCCGGCATTTGATTAGCTGTGGCTGCTGAAGTTGGATAAAGCCCTAAGGCTATGTGGAAATCATGGATATAGTCATTGGCTGTATCCATGTTTTCCAGACAACCTTAGAGCTTTATCCAAGTTCAGCAGCTTCCACTAATCAAATGCCGAACGTTTAGGTTTGGATCGACTCGAACCCAAACCCGATTCGCTCATCTCTACTGAATAACATGTAGAACAGATGAAACAATGAGAAACAGCTGAATATGTGATATTATAAGTTACTGTACAGTATAGCAACCAGCATGTGGAGTATAATGTATAGTAAGGGTATAAACCTGAAAAAACAGCAGCAGTTTGTAGGTACAGGATGGAGCTGCAGTTCCCCATACTGCAGTAGTGTAGTGCCATAGCTCCCAACCGTCCCGGAGTCCCGGAACGGCCCCCCAGTGTCCCGTATTATATGTGGCCCCACCAAAAAAAACATTAAACCAGTAACTCACCTGTCCTCCGGTCCCAGCAGCTCCTTTCCCGGCAGAGCGCGCGCTCCCGTCATCCTTCGAGGCGGGCAGCGGGGTATACAGACACTGACTGTGCCGGAAGTGACCTGTAGCCTCTATCATGAATCACTTCCGGTACACTCAGTACCTCTGTACCCCGCTGACCGCCCCGGAGGATAACAGGAGTGCGCGTTCTGCCGGGAGAGGAGCTGCTGGGACTGGCGGACAGGTGAGTTACTGGTTTATTGTTTTTCTGGTCGGGCCACACAAATGGGGGGATTGGCTACTATGTGGGGCGCTATATGGAGGGATTGGCTACTATGTGGGGCACTATATGGGGGCATTGGCTACTATGTGGGGCACTATATGGGGGGATTGGCTACTATGTGGGGCACTATATGGGTGCATTGGCTACTATGTGTGGCACTATATGGGGGCATTGGCTACTATGTGGGGCACTATATGGGGGGATTGGCTACTATGTGGGGCACTATATGGGGGGATTGGCTACTATGTGGGGCATTGGCTACTATGTGGGGCATATATGGGGGGATTGGCTACTATGTGGGGCACTATATGGGGGATTGGCTACTATATGGGGGGATTGGATTCTATGTGGGGCGCTATATGGGTGCATTGGCTACTATGTGGGGCACTATATGGGGGCATTGGCTACTATGTGGGGCACTATATGGGGCATTGGCTACTATGTGGGGCACTATATTGGGGCATTGGCTACTATGTGGGGCACTATATGGGGGGATTGGCAACTATGTGGGGCATTATATGGGGGGATTGGCTACTATGTGGGGCATTTATGGGGCATTGGCTACTATGTGGGGCATATATGGGGGAATTGGCTACTATGTGGGGCACTATATGGGGGATTGGCTACTATATGGGGGGATTGGATTCTATGTGGGGCGCTATATGGGTGCATTGGCTACTATGTGGGGCACTATATGGGGGCATTGGCTACTATGTGGGGCACTATATGGGGGGATTGGCTACTATGTGGGGCACTATATGGGGGGATTGGCTACTATGTGGGGCATATATGGGGCATTGGCTACTATGTGGGGCATATATGGGGGGATTGGCTACTATGTGGGGCACTATATGGGGTATAAGCTACTATGTGGGGGGATTGGATTCTACGTGGGGCACTATATGGGGGATTGGCTACTATATAGGGGGATTGCATTCTATGTGGGGCACTATATGGGGAATTGGCTACTATATGGGGGGATTGGATTCTATGTGGGGCATATATGGGGCATTGGCTACTATATCGGGCATTTTGGGGGGGATTGGATACTGTATAGGGCACTATTCAGTCAGCAGCATGTGGTGACTGTAGGGGAGTGGCTATGGAGGGTCACTATGGGGGCATGGCTATGGAGGGTCGCTATGGGGGCGTGGCTATGGGGACTGTGGCGCACATGTCCCTCTTTGCTCTTTGCAAAAGTTGGGAGGTATGGTAGTGCAACAGGCTAGAATAGAGAAGCAGGGCTGCTGTCAGAGGTCTGTGTGGTCACATGACAGCAATAGGGAAGGGGTGTGCTCAGCATGGAACAGGAAGTGAAAATCACAGAGCTGTGCAGAAGGACAGAGGCAAAAACTTTTCTATACAGCAGTGTAAATAGCTGAGTGTAAGTGCAGGCACATTATAGCTGCAGTGTGTATAGCTGAGTGTAAGTGCAGGCAGATTATAGCATGAAGAGAGAGGATGGGAAACACAAGGAATTTGAGACTGCAGGGAGTATGAAGGAATGAACAGGGCAGATGTTGGCACATAAATGCAGCACTCTCTGTCCGGGGAGAGAGGGGTTACAGCTATAAATAGACTACCTCCACAGTCCTGTCCCCTGATGTAAGCCCCAGCCTGAAGTGGATCTGCTATTTGAAAGGTGAGGGAGACTTCCTGGGACAGAGTACAGAGCTAAAGACCCCGCTATGTAGACCATGCCCCTCCTCCACTCCCCCTCCCACCCACTACAGGGAGTTCTTAAATAAAGGCAATGCTCTTAAACCAAGTTACAATTTTAAAAAACTGTGAGCTCTTCTTGCAAAACGCTCTTAATCCAAGTTACTCTTACACAAAGGTTATAGGCCTACCAACAAATCATGTTTTGAGGAGATCACATACAAAGATGATGCACTGACTAATTATAAAACATGATGCACTTACTAATTATATCATCTGTGAAATGCTATGGAAATCTTCAAAACATGACCTGGTGGCATACCTTCCAAGTGTCCCTCTTTGCCCCTTACATGTCCATCTATTTGACCTAGGAATTAGATTTGCATTAATAGACTTTGTATGTTGTTCTAGAAAGTGTCTGGGTTCTTACCGTATAAACGTGCACAAACCTGCATATTATTACATCATGTGGTGCAAGTTGGATCCTAAAAATTGCTATATTCGGATACGACATTATGGCCCCTTTCACACATCATATCACACATGCAGTTCATATAGCCCCATACACACATCTGTAGGTGTTCTGATCTGTTCTGGGGCCATGATCCATGACATAAAAAAAGCTATTGTGCATCCGTGTTACCTATATGACAGTGGGTCCCTGCAAATGCGGACAGTTACTGAAACACATAGTAATCCTGTCCGCAGTTGTGGGTCTGTAATTACAGACAGGATTACTGATGTGTGATTGGGACCTAAGGATGCGATCACACATACAGGATTCTGTAGCAGATCCTTTAGGTGTGATTGCATCAATCTGCAGCAGATCCTGTAGGCGTGATTGCATCAATCTGCAGCAGATCCTGTAGGCGTGATTGCATCAATCTGCAGCAGATCCTGTGTGTGTGATTGCATCAATCTGCAGCAGATCCTGTGTGTGTGATTGCATCAATCTACAGCAGATCCTGTAGGTGTGATTGCATCAACCTGCAGCAGATCCTGTATGTGTGATTGCATCAATCTGCAGCAGATCCTGTGTGTGTGATTGCATCAATCTGCAGCAGATCCTGTAGGTGTGATTGCATCAACCTGCAGCAGATCCTGTATGTGTGATTGCATCAATCTGCAGCAGATCCTGTAGGCGTGATTGCATCAATCTGCAGAAAATCCTGTAGGTGTTGCATCAATCTGCAGCAGATCCTGTAGGTGTGATTGCATCAATCTGCAACAGATCCTTTAGGCGTGATTGCATCAATCTGCAGCAGATCCTGTAGGTGTGATTGCATCAATCTGCAGCAGATCCTGCAGGCGCGATTGCATCAATCTGCAGCAGATCCTGTAGGTGTGATTGCATCAATCTGCAGCAGATCCTGTAGGCGTGATTGCATCAATCTGCAGCAGATCCTGTAGGCGTGATTGCATCAATCTGCAGAAAATCCTGTAGGTGTGATTGCATCAATCTGCAGCAGATCCTGTAGGTGTGATTGCATCAATCTGCAACAGATCCTTTAGGCGTGATTGCATCAATCTGCAGCAGATCCTGTAGGTGTGATTGCAACAATCTGCAGCAGATCCTGCAGGCGCGATTGCATCAATCTGCAGCAGATCCTGTAGGTATGATTGCATCAATCTGCAGCAGATCCTGTAGGCGTGATTGCATCAATCTGCAGCAGATCCTGTAGGCGTGATTACATCAATCTGCAGCAGATCCTGTGTGTGTGATTGCATATCGTACGGAAAAATCCTTTTGCAATTTCGCACATAGGTTAAATCGGGGAACGACTGTTCACACGGAACGATCTGTGAAATTTTTGCGAACGGCAATTTAAGAACATGTTGTAAGATCAAAATTAACTATTTCTCGCTCGTCGTTTGATCGTTCGCTGCGTTTACATGTACAATTATCCTTCAAATTCGATCGTTATCGTGCAAATTCGAACGATCCGTGTAAACGCAGCATTAAGCATTGGAGTTGGGGACACACTGCTCTAACCCACCTGCAGGATCTCCTTACATCTCAAGGAGTCCATCTTGAGTAAAACAGAATAATGGGGAGAAGGAGAAGGGAGATGCAGCTACAGTTTCTTTCTGTGTTTCTGGGAGTGTATGCTGTGAGAGGGGAGGA
Source organism: Dendropsophus ebraccatus (assembly GCF_027789765.1). Lineage (NCBI taxonomy): Eukaryota > Metazoa > Chordata > Amphibia > Anura > Hylidae > Dendropsophus > Dendropsophus ebraccatus. The sequence goes on from NC_091467.1 coordinate 50,211,298, forward strand.
GGAGAAGCATGTCCTTAATTTAGTTTAAAGTGACTGTACCGCCAGGCCCAGGCTGAAGCACTGTAGGCGGGCCGACCCACCCTTAGTAGGAAGAAATTCCAGCCCCTCCATGACGTGACTCCATTAGAATCAATGGAACCCTATCATAGAGGGGCGGGGGTTTCCTCCCACCAAGGGTGGGTCGGCCTGCCTCCAGTGCTTCAGCCCGGGCCTGGTGGTACAGTCACTTTAAATGCCAGATATGGCCTTAAACTGGACCAGTTGGTGAAATATTTCAAGTCTTGTGCAGTGAAACAGTGGATCAATTACAAAGGCACATGGGTTATGGCTAATATTGCATCTTTGCGCAATTAAAGGGGAAGGAGTTTTCCAGTGACCGGGTCTCCACAACCCTGTATACAGTATTTATTTCAATTAATGCCAATATATGAATCTCATATTAAGTGTTAAATGCATTGACATGCATCGAGCTTCAGTGGTGACCTGATTACCTCAATACACCCTGAAGAAGAGTTAAGAAATGCTGGATCCTTATAACTGGATCTTCTGTCAAGTATGCTGCGGCCCAAAAACTGCCGGTCACACAGCGAATGATAATGGGAAACTATCATTCTTATTTACAGATTATACTATGTTTATGAGTCATGGAGTTCCGGGTCTTACTCCAGCTTGACCACAGACTGAACCCCTGGAGGTGGACATTGGCAATCTAGTAAGATGTCTTCTTGCCGAGTCTTGCCTGAGATTGACTGGAGTGTTTCAGTTCTTACCTAGGGCTCTTTGTAATGTTCTGTTGATTCTTGCTACGCTGGGCCCAGAAAACAGCCCAGGGCTTATTCCAAGATCAATGCAAGGTCACAGCCAGAATACTCTTTGTATATGAATACACATAATTTTAACTACTTCAAGACAGGTAGAGGCACTTCAAAACACAGATCTGATGGGCTCTTCTGTAAGTTAGCTTGGTTTATTGATTAGACATACAGAGGGAGATTTATCAAACATGGTGTAAAGTGAAACTGGCTCAGTTGCCCCTAGCAACCAATCAGATTCCACCTATCATTCCTCACAGACTCTTTGGAAAATGAAAGGTGGAATCTGATTGGTTGCTAGGGGCAACTGAGCCAGTTTTACTTTACACTTTACGTTTGATGAACGTATAAGGAAATAACAATTACTGTGTGGTGCACCAGCATTGCCATGCACATGTCTTTGCCAGTACTAGCACTCCATAGGGCCTATGTCTATATTTGCATTCCCATTAATTGGTAGCCTTAAATGTCCTCACCCCTATTATCAACCACCGCAACAGAACATTGTGGTACCACTGGATACTGTGTCCTACCACGTTAAAGCACCTATAATAAAGGAGAACATAACACATATACCGTTCCTCATCACATCATATAAAAATATATATGTGTGTATTAAGTCAAAGAACACAATATTCATTGAGCGGTCTCTTCAGTGTAAAATGCTCATTTAACCCCTTTACGCCCCCCCCCCCACTGCCATAACGCAGTAGGGTGTAAATGTATGCCCTGCTGGGGTCCCGGGCTATGGAGCAAGCTCACGAGCTGAGCTCGCTCCATAGCCGTAGAGGACCGGCTGCTATCTGCAGCCAGGCCCTTACCCTCAGTGGCCGGCTGCCGTGAACACCCCGCCGCCTGCCATTAACCCCTTAAACGCCACAATCATTTAAGTATAAGTGACCGGAGCATCTCCGTGCACTTAGCGATCGGGACCCCCGCAGCGTGTCTGTGGGGGTCTTGATTACATGGCCTGACTGCCGGAGGTCTCTTACCTTCCTCCGTGCAGTCAGGTCTTCACTTTTTCTGATAGAGTCTGCCACAGGCAGGCTCTATCAGAAGATCGCCGATAACACTGATCCCTGCTATGCTATGGCATAGCAGTGATCAGTGAATTTATTCTAATAATGTAAAATAAATAAGTTTAAAAAAAATAATAATAAAAGTTTTAAAAAATGCCCCAAAGCCCCTCCCTCAATAAATGTGAAAATCACCCCCCTTCCCATTTTATACATAAAACACATAAAAATAATGAAGTATACTAATAATAATACTGTTCCCACCTGGTGAACGATGTGAACAAAAAGCGGTAAAAAAACGCAGAGATTGCTGTTTTTTAATGACATTTTATGTAAAAAAAATTTATAAAAAGCGATCAATTGGTTTGATCTAGAAAAAAATGTTACTGATAAAAACTAGAGATCATGAAGCAAGAAATGATGCCCCATACAACCCCGTAGGTGAAAAAATAAATGCGCTTTAAAAGTCACACATAAATATGCCTATTTGCAAAAAAAAAAAGTTTTTTACTACTAATGAAAATGGTAAAACTTTAGAAAACCTAGTTAACACGCATATCCCTGTGTTCAGACTGACCTATAGAATAAAGAATAAATGCCAGTTTTTCCTCAATAGCCATCTGAATGGCTGGCCTATAGGCGAGGCCTATGTGGTGATGACGTCATGGAGGGGTGCGGCTAAGTGGCACTGGGGCATGGCTAAGTGGCGCTTCAGCCATGAAGCACCGCCCATGTATCCCAATCCCAGATCATAAAAGATCACTTTTTACTGGAACAAGCATCGTGAGGTATGATAGAAAATGAGGTATGAAAACTGCTAAATTTACCCTTAACACCTGAGTAGAGCAGTCATAATGCAAAAAAGAGGGTGACAGTGTCACTTCAAGGCCATTACAGGCTCGGTCTTTAAGAGATTAAAGCCTACCCATTGTTTTAAAAGGTTAAAAAGAAACCTTCCTAGTTATGTTACAGTAAGCCAGAGTGGCGATGAGCAGTAGCGGTCTTTGGCACCAAGCACCCCAAGCAATCTCTTGGGGCCCCCAACATCCAGGGGGGCCCCCACACCCCGCTCTTCTCTTGTGCTCAAGACCGCTAGACAGGGCCGCTGCCCCGCTCGCTGCTGTGATCTGAACTGTAACTATGAACACTCGTAATAAGCGCTCACAGTTACATACAGCAACAGCAATGACACGGCGGGAGCCATTGGCTCCCTTCCTGTCAGTCACTCTTGTGGCCGCAGGAAGTGTTTTCCCTGCGGTCACAAGTGGCCGCTCTGTCCTTGTGGTGTCGGTGCTCTAGTGACATCACTGGAGCATCGGCGCCAGGACAAGGGGAGCGCAGCCACAAGAGTGAAGAGAAGAGGAGACGCCCGGACCCAGGTGAGTATAAGTGTTTGTTTTATTGTGTTATATACTATATGGGAGGGGGAGCACAAAGGGGCCAGTGTAACTGGGGGAGCGCAGAGCGGGTGTCTATATAAATGGCGGGAGCACACAGTGGGGCTATATAATGGGGAAGACACAGGGGGGCTATATATAACTGGGAGAGTACACAGGGGGGCTATAGACTACTGGGGCTTCACAGAGGGGTCTATATACTACTTGGGTCAGCACACAGGGGGTCTATATACTACTTGGGGCTGCAGAATGGGGTCTATATACAGCTGGGGGAGCACACAGGAGGTCTATATCCAAGTGGGGGAGCACACAGGGGTCTATATACTACTGGGGGAGCACACAGGGCGTCTATATACTACTGGGGTAGCACACAGGGGGTCTATATACTACTGGGGTAGCACACAGGGGTCTATATACTACTGGTGGGGCACACAGGGGGTCTATATACTACTGGAGGAGCACACAGAGGTCTATATACTACTGGCGGGGCACACAGGGTGTCTATATACTACTGGGGGAACACACAGAGGGTCTATATACTACTGGTGGGGCACACAGGGGGTCTATATACTACTGGGGGCAGCACACAGGGGGTCTATATATAACGGGGAGCACACAGGGGGTCTATATATAACTGGGGGAGCACACAGGGGGTCTATATATAACTGGGGGCAGCACACAAGGGGTCTATATACTGCTGTAGGAGCACACAGTTGTCTATATACTACTGGGGGAGCACACAGGGATCTATATAATACTGGTGGAGCACACAGGCGGTCTATATACTACTGGAGGAACCACACAGGGGGTTTATATACTACTGGAGGAGCACACAGGGGTCTATATCCAAGTGGGGGAGCACACAGGAGGTCTATATCCAAGTGGGGGAGCACCAAGGGGGGCTATATACCACTGAGGGAGCACACAGGGGCGCTATATACAAGTGGGGGAGCACACAGGGGGTCTATATACTAGTGGCAGTGCCTGTCACTGCCACGCCGAGCCACTATCTCTATAGGGGAGGAAGGTGTGGTTGGTGAGTAAGCTGACAGTGCCACCTGCTAGTACTATAAAGGCAGACCACTTGTTTTCCCAACGGGCCCCATAGCAGTTGCGTGGTCTGCCTCCATGGTACTGTAGCTACGCCACTGATGTTACACTATCACACGGAAGGAAGATGTTTGAAATGACAGTGACTATTTAAAGTGACAACTATCGGTTTTTACAGTTATGAAGCAGCCCTTTGTCCCCCCAAACTTTCCCTGTAATAGTAACAAAACATGTGACCACCAGGTCAGTATGCTAATTCACTGCTTGCTGATAAGGAGATGCCTGTGGGTGGGACAACCCGTGCTTAGGTTTATATCACCCATGAGGTAGGATTAGGGTGCCAATATTATTGAAAATTTCCTCCAAAGACCCTCTGGGGATTACTAGTCTAACCAACTCATGGTTACATGTGTATGAGCAATGTCACTGCTATACCTGTCCAGAATACTTGCCTGTGGGTTACATTGCATAAATGTTACTAAACCTGCCCCTGTCCTGCAGGAATCTTCACAATGCTCTTTGAAATGTGACCTGACTCAGGTATTGTTTGGGTCTTACCTGTTTCTGCATCTATTTTGCCATGACTACAATACTCCATATACAATGACTACAATACTATTTTACTATTTATAAAATGTGAACCATGAAACGTCAGCTTAGCGGTCCAGTAATCATTGTAATGGGTAATCCAAGGACGTGGGGGATTGGAGGTATATGGAATATGGAATCAAGTGGTAGCACAAGTGTATCCAGAAAAATTATATACTAAAACTTTGTTGGTATTATCACCATGTTTAAAAAAAAGAGCAAGAAACACTATGTTTTGGGCTTAATATAAACCGTTATTCGAGAGTGCAGTTAAAGGGGTTAAACTGGGTTCACTGTGTTTTTGCAGTCGTTTACCACATCCGTTTTATGTGGAAAAAAATTAATTGCAAGTAAAACATATTTGCTTTCTTCGAGAAACAACTCCGCTCAACAGTTTAGGTGTAGTTTTGCAATTCAGTACCACTGAAGTGAATGGAGCTGAATTGCAATACCACTCACAGCCAGAGAACAGGTGTGGCGCTGTTTTTGCAAGAAAATAGCTGTGGTTATTCTAATCCTGGATGACTCCTTCAAAAACTATGGTATATTTATAATATAGTTTTGGTTAGCTCACCTTATGGAAATCATTTGAAGCAGTGGTGGCTTAAGTGGTGGCTAGACATCTGATTCATAGAAGATATCTTTTACACTTAGATATAGAGTAAAAGCTATTCCACTGAGCGATAATCGTCCGGATTCGGACGATTATCGCTCCGTGGAATAGAGAAAACGATCAGCTGATCGTTTATTTAGGCCCAAACCTAAAATCATCGGTCACCCACCATGTATCACTTCGTGGAATAGCGGTATGCAGCGGGCGACCGACAATTTGAGAAGCGTCTTCCTCCCGGCAGCATCAACTCCGGAGCGGCTTGACTGAGCTGTTAGACTGCTCAGCCAATCACTGGCCGCGGCGGTCCCGGCCTGTGATTGGCTGAGCGGTCTGACTGCTCAGGCCGCACCGAAGCTGATGCTGCAGGGAGGAAGACGGAGCGGAGGAGAAGCCCTGCTAGGTAATGTATGCTGCAAGGGCTGCAAGGGCATTGGTAAAGATGTCCCTGCAGCTCTCGCTAAGCGATCATCGGGCCCTGGAATAGGCCCAGTAAAGGATCTGCTAGATCGGCGCTTGTTTACACTGTTGATCGGCCCGAGGAATAGGGCCCTAAATTTTAATATTGGCACTTCTCTACTCAGTTGAGCATACTTTTAAAACTACAGCACGTAAAAGCAAACAGTGACTCCCCAGCTGTTGCAAAACCGCTTCTGCAGCCATGTTGGGAGTTGTGGTTTTGCGACAGCTGAAAATTCACAGGTTGTAGACCAGACCATTGTTCATTATCATCCAACAAAACTGAGTGTCATGTAATGTACTGTACATTGAACTAACTGTTACACATTGATCTCGTTTTAGGTTCTTCTAGTTGTCCTGTCGAGTATTCCCGAAAGTGAATTTTCTTCGGGTACCAGAGTGAACATCTTGGTCAACAATAAGGTATGGAGAAAATCAGGTGGAGATGAGTTTTACAATTTCTATATAGATACAATCTCTTCTTCTGTGTTGGGAGAGTTGGCATCCTCTATAAGACAGCTACAGTAGGTTGGATCCAATGTAAGATACATCAACTGGCTTCATCGGTCAGTCTAGTATCCAAGTTTTGCTGGTTCTATGGTAATATTGAATGCTGGTAGAAAGGTGGGGGTCCTTTTCCTTAAAGCCTCCAATACTGGCACCAGATGTACCCCTATTGGCCACACCTTATCTCTTGTCCGTAACAACAGATTGACCACTAGAATGGTTCCTTGTCTGTTTTATAGAATTTTTGAATGCTGTTTAAAAGGTGTAAGATTTGTACCATACATGGAAGTGAGGCCTGCAAGTCATGCCCCATAGCTGGTGCCAAATCTGCCCCTATAGTATGTACAATTTTGTAAGTCATTTCTAGGAATGTATATTTTAGTGGGCAATGGTGGATGACTGTGCAAAGTTTACCCTGTTTTATTTAAAAATGTTTGTTATCAAGTGAAATGTTAAGGTGGTCCTTATTGCCTCTTCCATACCATTTCTTATCCATAGGGCAGGTTGACCACTGGAAGGGTTGCTTGCCTATTCTGTAGAAATATTGAATTCTGGAAAACTTGTGTAGTATCATACCACCATCCTAAGCTGGGAAGTCCCTTTTTTTTAAACCTGGTTACTGGCATCAGATGTGTCTCTGTGGTCCAAAGCTGGCCATAATCATTAGATAAATGTTGTACAATTTTGAGTGTGAGTCTTTCAATTTTGTTCCCTGGCAGCAGATGTTGAGAACACTTAGACCTCCTCTGTCTATCCTTTTGTTTTTTCCACCAACAGAGTCTGGCAGTGGGTTTACCCCCCCTCCCCCCTTTCCATTTGAAGATTAGTAGTGATGAGCGAGTACTAAAATGCTCGGGTGCTCGTTACTCGAGAGGAATATCTCCCGATACTCGAGTGCTCGTTTTGAGTAATGAACCCCATTGAAGTCAATGGGAGACTCGAGCATTTCTGCAGGGGACCCAAGTTCGGTAGGGGGAAGGTCGTGTGAAAACCTGTCAACCTCAGAAAATGATGGAAACACCACGGCAATGGACAGGAAACAGCAGGTGCAGCATGTATGCATGCCTCTGAGGCTGCCTAACGGCACCATTATGCCTAATTCTGTGCAACAGCCTGGTTAAAACAGAGGTAGGCTTATGGACCACCCTGACACAGCATGGCAGTGAGAACACAGGGAACCATTAAAACAGAGGTAGCATATCATGAACGAGCCAAAAATTTCAGCCTGACACAGCATGGCGGTGAGGACAGAGTGAACAAGGTAGAAGCGGTAGCCAGTCAGCCTTCCAAAATTAAACCAGATCTAGCATGGCAGTAAGCACACAGAGAACCATTAAAAGTGAGGAAGCAAGTGAGCCTCCCAAAAATTAGGCCAGACACAGCGTGGCATTGAGCACAGAGAGAACCATTAAAAGTGAGTGAGGAAGCAAGTGAGCCTCCCCAAAATTAGGCCAGACACTGCATGGCATTGAGCACACAGAGAACTCCCGAGAGCAGCAGTAGCCAACATGGATGCCAGTGAAGGCCCAGCAGTAGTCAACATGGATGCCAGTTAAGGCCCAGCAGTAGCCAACATGGAGGCAAGGGCAGGCACAGCATTAGTCAACATGGATGCCAGAAAAGGCCCAGCAGTAGTCAATATGGATGCCAGTTAAGGCCCAGCAGTAGCCAACATGGATGCCAGTTAAGGCCCAGCAGTAGCCAACATGGAGGCTAAGGGCAGGCACAGCAGTAGTCAACATGGATGCCAGTAAAGGCCCAGCAGTAGTCAACATGGATGCCAGTTAAGGCCCAGCAGTAGCCAACATGGAGGCAAGGGCAGGCACAGCAGTAGTCAGCAGTAGTCAACATGGATGCCAGTTAAGGCCCAGCAGTAGCCAACATGGAGGCAAGGGCAAGCACAGCAGTAGTCAACATGGATGGCAGTAAAGGCCCAGCAGTAGTCAACATGGATGGCAGTAAAGGCCCAGCAGTAGTCAACATTGATGTCCATTACTGCTCTGGTCAATCCTGCCTTAAAAACGGCTGCAACATCAATAAAAGGTAGAAGGTACTGGTGAAAGAATGGCAAAGGACAATCGTAAGATAAGATGACATCCACAGATAATATGGTTCGAAATGGAGAAGACAAGGAAGGATAAATTAAATTTGACTATGAATTTGACTAGCAGTTGGGGTTAGTTTAACTGGTTGACTTGCGGAAATGTGTACCTTGGGGTAAGTTTTAAGGAAGCGCAGCAACACTAGGTTGAAGACGTGAGCCAGGCATGGTACATGTGTGAGGCTGGCGAGTTGCAGAGCCGCCACCAGGTTCCACCCCTTGTCACACGCAACCAAGCTCACTGCTAATTACACACGAACCCGAGTGCTGACAGCTAATCGGCTAGGCCAGCTGTCAGTCACCATCAAGGATACACATGATGCCTCTCGACCGGGTGGCTGGTTGGCGGGGGCACGATCGGCGGGCCCCCGGCAACCAGTCCCGCTCCTCCGCAGATGTAGTGTGATGTCAGAGCATGGCAGTGATGACACAGAGAACCATTAGAAGTGAGTGAGGAAGCAATTGAGCCTCCCAATAATTAGGCCAGACCCTGCATGGCAGAAGAAGACTTGGCAGTTGGCTATGAATTGAAGGAAGAGGAAAAGGAGGAGAGGAGATACCAAGAATCTTCACGTTGAGCTGCTTTCCCCAGGTAGACAGTTGAATTCAGGTGAAATCCAGGCTTTGTTCATTTTTATAAACGTCAGCCTGTCAGCGCTGTCAGTTGACAGGCGGGTGCGCTTATCAGTGATGATGGCACCAGCTGCACTGAAGACCCGCTCTGACAACACGCTAGCGGCAGGGCAGGCCAACACCTCCAAGGCATAAAGCGCCAGTAGTTGTAGGAAGCAGAGTGATCGGTAAGGATGTTGGTATGGTCAGCAAGGTACTCCCTCACCATCTTCCTGAAGGCTTCCCCCCCTACTCTGTCTAGACTGGGGACGGTTGACAAAGTCTTGCTGGGGTGCCATGAAACTGTCAAAGGCCTTGAAGAGTGTTCCCCTGACCCTTGACAAGCTGCCTGCTCCACCGCTCCTCTCCCCAGCTCTTTGGCCCACAGAACTACGTCCTCTGGCGCTAGTGGTGTCAGATGGAAAGTACACTGGGTCCTGGGCTGGCTCCGGCGCTGTAATCACGCCCCTCTGGGCGTGTTGGAAAGCGGCGCCTGGTGACGTCACTCGGGGGGCCGGCATTGCACGTCGGCCACACTGACGTCTTTACTATGCTGCGCATGCGCAGTGCAGCCAGATAAAACACTGCTGTACTGCGCCTGCGCGGCGTAGTACAGCAGCGGCTTCACCCGCTGTACTACGCATGTGCAGTATAGTTAAGACGTCGGCGTGGCCAACGTGCAATGCCGCCCCCCCGAGTGACGTCACCAGGCGCTGCTTTCCAACACGCCCAGAGGGGTGTGATTACAGCGCCAGAGCCGGCCCAGGACTCAGTGACTACTTGAAGAAGTCTCCGCCCACCGTGACTACTTGACCAGCCACCCGCCCACCATGACTACTTGCATGGTAATTTACATAGAGCGCGGGAGACTATTAAACTAACTTTGCGGGCTGTATGTACATGGGACGAAGGGTACAGGGGGATGTTTAGGAAGCGTGCTGGCTGATGTACCAGCACGTTTCCTTATCTTTATGGCCAATTTTAGTGTGATTGGTTCCATTTAAGGAACAGCTGCACCACTAGGTTGAACATATGGGCCAGGCATGGTACATGTGTGAGGCTGCCGAGTTGCAGAGCCGCCACCAGGTTTCGCCCGTTGTCACACACAACCATGCCTGGCTTAAAGGCTCCATGGCGCAAGCCAAAAATCTGACTGCGCCGTGATGCCCTGCAACAGCTCCTGGGCCGTGTGCCTCGTGTCGCCTAAGCTCAGCAGTTTCAACACCACCTGTTGGCACTTACCCACCACACTGCTGATGCTACGAAATGGAGGCGACATGCTCGTGGAGGAAAATAGAGAGGAGGAAGAGGAAGTAGAGGTGTACAACTCATGAGAGACCGCGACCGAGGTAGGCCCGGCAGCACATGAGCGGAACCAGGGTCAGACTCTGTCCCAGCCTCCACCAAGTTGATCCAATGTACCGTCAGGGAGATATAGTGTCCCTGCCCGCCAGCACTTGTCCACGTGTCCGTGGTTAGGTGGACCTTGTCGCTGACCGCGTTGGTCATGGCACTGATGATGTTATCCGAAACGTGCTGGTGTAGGGCTGGGACGGCACACCATGAAAAGAAGTGGCGGCTGGGGACAGAGTACCGAGGGACAGCCACCGCCATGAGATTCCTAAAAGCCTCTGTCTCTACCAGCCGATAGGGCAGCATCTCCAAGCTCAGCAGTTTGCCTATGTGCACATTTAGGGCTTGTGCATACGGGTGAGTGGCAGCGTATTTGTGCTTCCATTCAAAGGTCTGCTGCAGGGACAGTTGAACGCTGCGCTTGGACACCTTGCTAGAGGGTGTGGAGCATAGTGGAGTTGAAGGGGTTCATGTAGGGCAGGACGCCCTCGTGCCTGGGGCCTGGGCGGGGGGACTGACAGAGCCAGCACGTGACACAGGAAAAGGAGCAGGTGTGTGGCTTGCAGCCACTGAACGGCCTTGGTTCCACTGAGTGGGGTGTTTAGCACTCATATGCCTGCGCATGTTGGTAGTGGTTAGGCTGGTAGTGGTGGCTCCCCTGCCAATCCTGGCGTGGCACACGTTGCACCCTACAGTTCGTCGGTCATCCGCACTTTCTTTAAAAAACCTCCAGACTTGGGAACATCTAGCCCTGGCCATAAAACAGTTGCTGATCTATTTGCTCTGCCCCTGCTTCTCCCTCTGCCCACCCCTCTTCCTTTTCCAACCGGTCCTTTGGGTGAACTTGCCTCCCCCTCAGAAGCATGGTCTTCACTAGGCTTATCCACCCAGCTCGGGTCAGTCACCTCGTCCTCATCCACCAGCTCCTCACTCTCCTCCTCACTTTGAGTTACGTCCATGACAACAACCTGTCTGACAACCGGGTCTCATTGTCATCATCAGACACCTCTTCCAACGCCGCTTGCAAGTCGCCACTCTCATCACCCACTGACTCTGTTACCTGCATAGTTTGTGCATCGGGACAGATCGACTGCTCCGGTTGCTCTGACTCAGGAAAGGGTCCAGAAAAGAGTTCCTGGGAGCATGCTGGTGGATCTGAATCCCTTCTTTCCCTGGAGGGGCCAGGCTTTGGGGAAGGAGGCTGAGCTAATGGAGCAAGGGTTCCACTCCCTTGGGTAGCGTGGACTGCGTGGAAGACTGGGTGGTGGATAAATTACTGGACACATTATCCGCTATCAACGTGATCACCTGTTCACACTGCTGCGGTTTCAATATCGGTCTACCATGAGACCCCGTAAGTTGGGAAAAGATGCTAGTAATGATGAGCGAATACTGTTCGATCGAATAGATATTCGATCGAATAGTGAGATATTCGAATATTCGATATCCGTACGAATATCCCGCGAATATTTGATATATATTCGATAAGCGTTCAAGTCTCCGGTTTTACCCTCCAAATGGTCAAATGGATGTTTTTCACTAATCGAATACTTGTTCCCATAGACTTTAATGGGATCGAATATTCGATCGAATATTTGAATATTCGCGGGATATTCGTACGAATATCGAATATTCGAATATCTCACTATTCGCTCATCACTAGATGCTAGGGAGTGGAAGTCTGCGGTGTGCCACTGCAACCTCCTCAACAGGTGCTGCTGTGTCAGCCTGCTCTGAACCACGGCCTCCGGCAACGGCATCACTTGGAACCCCACGCCCTCGTCCCTGACCCTTACCCCTGGGGTTCACCATTTTATGGACACTGCACAGTATCGAACTTAGATAGGCCTTGCGTATGAAATACAGAAATAAGGAAAAATACTTGTGCTCCCACAAGTTTTGGGGGGCTGTACGGTACAATCTGGTGGTGGCTGGACCTAGACACACGCTGTGATACCCCCTTATAATGAGCAGTGAAGGTTTATGCAGGTGTACTACAAATCCAAGCAATACAGTGTAGTACCCACTAGTTTAGGGGGGCTGTACGGTACAATCTAGTAGTGGCTGGACCTAGACACACTGTCTGACACACCCTTTACTCTGTGAAAGCAGTTGTGATGTGATTGAAATTAGATAGGCCTTACGTATGAAATACAGAAATCAGGAAAAATACTTGTGCTCCCACAAGTTTTGGGGGGGCTGTACGGTACAATCTGGTGGTGGCTGGACCTAGACACACGCTGGCATACCCCCTTACAATGAGCATGAAGTTTTATGCTGGTGCACTACAAATCCCAGCAATACAGTGTAGTACCCACTAGTTTAGGGGGGGCTGTACGGTACAATCTGGTGGTGGCTGGACCTAGACACACTCTCTGACACCCCCGTCCAATGAGCAGTGAAGTTCTTTGCAGGTGTACTATAAATCCCAGCAATCCAATGTAGTACAGCCCCAAAATAAAAAAAGAGTACACTGAGCACTTCTTAGGGGTGTTAGGGTGGTCTTCAGGTAAGACCTTCAGGTATATTGGATGGTAGCCAGATTGGAGGGGCAACTCGGCCGAGAAGGATGCAGACAACTCGAGATGGTTCTGAGTAGCAGCATGTTTATTGCAACAAAGTCATCTTCTTTTATACCCCTTGCGGGGTGTACACTTCATTAAACATTAACACAGAATCTTTAGGTATTTTCCATAGATGAAGTCATGTGATGCAACACCTAATATCCCTTTTCTGCCAGCAGCCGATCACCACAGTGTGCTGGTTAAATCTTGGTAGCAGCACTTGGTAGCAAGTCCCAGCCAGCAGTCTGTAGTAATACTATTACAAACGATTTGAAGCCCTGAAAAGGGCTGTTTGTTTGTATTGCTAGTATTCCCTGCCTACTGGAACGCTAATTCCTACTCTGACACTCTCCCTGAGAAGCAGCAGCTCTGTCCCTAATCTTTTACAGCATGCGTCTGATGCCAGTACTGCCGGCTGCGCGTTTTACTGTATATGGCAGGGTCATCTGATCTGGCCCACCAATCGCTGCTATCAACATGTATGGATCCCACGTGATCGCAGGCTGTACCAAAGAGTCTCCTGCATGTTTATTGGCTGAGAAATAGCACCCAAACTTAGAGGAAACAGATGATGAGATTTTCTTGAGTATTGCGAGATGCTCGTCCGAGTAACGAGTACCATCGAGTACCCTAATACTCGATCAAGTACCAAGCTCGGACGAGCATGCTCGCTCATCACTAAAGATTAGCCATTTGGGTCATGTGAGGAGTAAAGGTGGTCCATAAAGACCACCCCATATCATCCCTTGCCCATAAGAGCAGGTGAAAACCTATTTAGGAATAGAAATAAGGGGAAGGCAAGAAAATTTCCCTGGGAATGGAACCAAGCCGAACCCCTATAGCTGGTGCCGGATGTTACACATTAGTTAAAGGGGTTATCCAGCGCTACAAAAACATGGCCACTTTCCCCCTTCTGTTGTCTCCAGTTTGGGTGGGGTTTTGAAACTCAGTTTTATTGAAGTAACTGGAGCTTAATTGCAAACCGCATCTGAACTGGAGACAACAGTAGGGGGAAAAGTGGCCATGTTTTTGTAGCGCTGGATAACCCCTTTAAAGGGGTACTCCAGTGGGGGGGATTTTTTGCTGGCATCGGGGAGGAGGTGGCCGATGGAAAAGACGTCCACTCACCTCCCCGGTTCCAGCGGCGGGTCCCGCATCGTGGCGCTCCGGTGCCCGTTTCCCAGTCGCTTCCGGGTGTCTGACGCAGGCCCGAGACGTGACGTCTCAGGTCCGCTCAGCCACTCAGTGAAGGAGGTGGGATCCATTTCAAATCCCGCCTCTTTCACTAAGTGGCTGAGCGGACCTGAGACGTATTGTCTCGGGCCCGCGTCAGACACCCGGAAGCGCCTGGGAACCGGCACCGGCACGATGCGGGACCTGCCGCTGGAACCGGGGAGGTAAGTGGACGTCTTTCCCTTGGCCACCTCCTCCCCGGTCCCAGCAAAAAAGTGCCCCCCCCCCGCTGGAGTACCCCTTTAAATATTGGCCCATTTTGTTGTTATTGATGTATGGGCCTTTCCAACCTCTTCCAATCCTGTTTCCATCCTCTTCATCCTTTAATCTAATGTGTATGACCAGCTTTAGTTAGAATTAGTCATATCGGTAGTTGTAGATGATGATTATTTATCAATAACCATTTAATTTGTGCTGTTTACTTTTTATTATGAGAATGTTAATCTTTTGTGAGGTTATAAGGTTTTCGTACAGAACTAATTTTTCTCATCAGTTCATCATCCGTCTTGTCTAATCACATTAGCTCTTTTAGTTTTCCACCTGCTAATTTGATACCTTATACCAGCCAAT